>NC_080600.1:41445922-41790530 GCF_027887145.1 Ammospiza caudacuta | reverse complement strand
ATGGCCCAGGACCCTCTTTCAGCCCACCTTGGCAGTGTCCCTGGTGATGCTCTTGGACTCTCTGTCCCCATCCATCCCTATCCCATAGAGCTGTCCAAAGCCCAGGGCAGATTATAAAGGCAATTCCAATTTCAAAGGTCTGATCTCCACCTTTGGCTAAGATAAAATTTAATTTAAGCTTTTTATCAGCATTTTTTTTTAAATTTAGCTTTTTAACAATTCTCCCTAACATGAGAGAGAAAATAGAGGCTCTGTCTCAGCCTGCCCTGCAGAATATTGTGTCACCTAAATCTGTTTATCAGAATGGCTTTAAAGTATTTACACCTAAACTTACAGGTTTTCCAGCACACCTGAAACTGAAAACAGAGAGATTGTGATAGTTTTTCTTTAATCCAGTGCATCAGGGTCACCTTTAGCTCTTTTCATCAAAGCTGGGTTTAAGATGGTAGAGGGACTACATTGACAGAAAAGGTGAAATGGAGAAAATGAAAACTCCAAAATTTTTGTGTTTGCCTTTTTTTTTTTTTTTCTGTTTAACTCAGGGGATTCTATTGGGTGGATGAGAAGTCATTAGAAGCTAAACTAAGTTTTCACCTTTGCCAGCAAAACCAAGTCCTGAAGGCTTTAGTCTGAGCAGCCCTGACGAGCCCTAATGTGTCCTGACACTGCTGTGGCTCAGCTGTCCCTGCTCCCTGCAGACCTGGCACTGAAGTGAGGGAAAAGGCAATGGCACTGAATTCATGACAAAAGGCAAAAAACCCCTGTCCCCCTGTGGTTGTGATGGCTGTGGGAGGCAGATCTGGCTGATTTTACCCCAGTCTGGGGATGCTTTTCTTGCAGCGTTGCCATTGGTGTGCCAGCACTGATGGGGACATTCCCACTGCCAACGAGGAGAGCTTCACCTGTCTGGGAAGGAATTGGGGGTCATCATTCCCATTTCTTTTCCCAGGTGTGCAGGAATTGGGGGTAAGTATTTCCATTTCTTTTCCCAGATGTGCTATTCTGTTTCTCTCTGTGCAGCTTTCTTAACATGGTAAACTGTTAGCAGTGACACGAGGAAGGGTTTAGAAATGCTGAAATCAAAGTTTGTGGAATCCTTGAATGGTTTGGATTGAAAGCGACCTTTAAATTAATTCATTTCCAACCCTCTGCCATGGGCAGGGATATCTTCCACCATCCCAGGTTGCTCCAAGCCCTGTCCAACCTGGCCTGGGACACTTCCAGGGATCCAGGGGCAGCCACAGCTTCTCTGGGCACTTGTGTCAGGGCTGCCCACCCTCACAGGGAACACTTCCTTCCCAAATGCCATCTAAAGAGTTTGTTTTAGCCTGATGCTGGATTTTTTTGCACTACACAGGAGACTCTTCACAGTTTGCCTTGGGCTGTGAGTAAATCCTGTAGTTTTGTTCCTCATCCCTTCATCCCTCTCCCTAGCACGAAGTGCTCTGTTAGGAAATTAATTAAGTAGTAGGCATGAAGTATTTTAAATCTTTTGAGAGCATTGCTGTGCAGAAAATTTCCCTTTCCTTCCACCTGCACTCTCAGACAGAGTTTTGTTTATACACCAGGGAGTTTCCACAGCCTCAGGTGCTGCAGGAGTGATTTAAAGTCTGAAACAGCCACACCAGGAGGTTTTGGGGAGAGGATCCTGGGGAGAGGCTCTGCTTTTGCTCAGCCTGTGGTGATTTGTGCAATCCCACCAGCAGGAACATGAGTTCTGTCTGCTCTTAGCATGAGCCCAACTTCCAGGAGGGCTGATTTGGAGCCGATGCCTGTGTTGGAGCCGGCAATGTTTGGATGGAAAAATTAGTTATGTCAGCTCAGCCTTAAATCCTGGAACTGTTTTAAATAAACTGTTCTTCTCTTCCTGTAACACTGTCATGTTGGGGCCAAGAAATGGAGTTTGGGACATGGAGGATTTTATACAAACATAATTTATGTTGTTGTTGTTGTTTTATTTTTTTAAATTAAAAAAAAAAAAATCTCCAGACACTGCAAATATAGTGACTGTTCCAATCAGGATCAACATTAATTTCTTCCTAGCTTTCAAATGTTATAACTACATTTCTCCCGACATGTTGGCATCTGTGTTGGTATTTATAAATTTTTGCATGCTTTGACTGCCATGCAAATCCTTCCAGAAAGTACCCTCTGAGGAGCTGAAGTGAGAGAGAGAGCTCGGCACTCGGAATAACCCTGCCTTGTACAAGATTATTTAGCAATTAAAGTTGTGATGTTTTTATCAAACGGATGCGCAGATAGCGACTCCTTGGCATCAATAACAGATAAAGCTGGGTTTGCATTTACAAGGAAAAGAGCAGTTCTGTTTCTCTGAGCTCACACACGAAGCAGCAATTCACATTTGAACTGGTTTTGCTGTTTGCTTACAAATCCCAAAAAGGCTCGTGGTGCAGTGTGGGGCACCTGGGCTGATAGGGGCTGTTCCCTAGGGATAAAGTTATCCAGACAGAATAATTATCAAGTTATTTAATTGGAGCAAACAGGATTTATGTCTTTTTTTCTGTTTCTGAACTGTTGTGCAGTTTGATTTGTCTCTCTTTAATCCCATATTCCCATCTCACACTGAACCCAGCAGGAGCAGGGGGTGCTCAGTACCTGCCATCACGTTTTCCCTGATCCCTCAGGGATGTGCTGGAGTGCAGCTGCTGCTCTGGGAGGGACAGAAGCTGTTCTGCAAACAATCCCTGCTCCCAGACTGTGGGATCCACGGGGAAAGGTTGCTGTTCCTTGCCCCATCCCTCACTGCAGGCAGAGCCATGGAGGGATGGGGGTCTGTGCCCTCACCCCTCTGGCACTCGATCATCCCAAGCTGCAGATTGTCACAGACACATTTTATGAAAAATCCTTTCCTTAGGATTTTTCCTCCTGAGAAGCTGGGAGGCCTCAGGAACAAAATGCAAACAATGGTTATCTGCTGCTGTGGGATGCAACAGGTGCATCTGGGATTGGGCTCATGGGGTTGTCTCTAATTAATGGCCAATCACAGTCAGCTGGCTCGGACTCTCTGTCCGAGACAGAAGCCTTTGTTATCATTCTTTCTTTTTCTATTCTTAGCCAGCCTTCTGATGAAGTCCTTTCTTCTATTCTTTTAGTATAGTTCTAATATAATATATATAATAAAATAATAAATCAACCTTCTGAAACATGGAGTCAGATCCTCGTCTCTTCCCTCATCCTTGGACCCCTGTGAACATAGCCACAGCAAATATTCCCCCTCTCCTCCCCTGCAATCTCCTGTGAGCTGGATGACATTCCATAAATGTATTTAAACCTGTTTCATTTAAGGATGAAATAGGATCTGGTTATTTTGCTTCCCAACGTGTTCCTAACTAGAGATGGAGACAGCGATGGGCTGCGACTTCCCCTGCTGAAAAAAGTGACAAAGGAGCAGGGAAAGTTCTGTCTTTGCCAAGATAATCAGGAAAAGGGATAACACAGAACAAGGTAAAAACCCTCTGTGTGTCCATCATCAAGGAAAACAATCAAGCCCATTCATTCCTACTGGGAATCCTCTTCTTGCCACTGCTGATCCTGACCTCTCCTCCCCATCCAGAAAAAATTTATCAAAGCAAAACAAGGTCTGTCCTGCAGATTATCAGCCACAGATTATTTAGGTCAGCCTCTGAGCTTGTCTGCTGAATTTCCAGGGTCTGAGAATCCTGGAATCATGGAATGGTTGGGGTTGGAAGAGATCTTAAACATTTGTTTCCAGCCCTCTCTCCCTATCGAAATTGCTGGGAATTTTGACACTGTTTTCAGAGGAACTCGGATTTCTTTGCAGGTTTTTACAAGGCTTTGAAGCTGCCTCTCTGAAAGAACTTGTTTACTCCTGTATAAATGGAATATCCATCCCTCAGAAATTTATCCTGCTGCACTGTCAAACTGCGAGTGTTGGAAGCAGCACCGATGCTGAGAGGGCTCAGTGCGTTCTCCCTGCTGATTAAAGTTTAAACCAAGTTTAGACTAAAGCAGAGACATTAATGCACGCAAAAGTTGAATATTTAAACCTGAATACATAAAGTCTTTACAGGGAAAAAAGCCTGTGAAGAGATAAAGAGAGGTCTTGTCACTGTTTGTCGCTGATGTCACCTCCCAGTTTGTGCAGTGAGAACTGCTCACACTTCCCCGCTCTGAAGCTTGCTGTCCACTGAACATTCCTCCTGCCCTCTCCTTTTCCAGCAAATTTCAGGAGCTCAGGCACTGGGGAGGGAAGTTTCTGCAGCTCGCTGTGAAGTTCCTGGCTGGGAGGAGCTCTCCAGGCGCATCCCTGACGAATGTAACCCAGTTGTGCCTGTGGATCTGTCACCACTCCTCTCAGATTGCAGCCTCATACCGGCCCAAAATAGCTCTGCAGAGACATTAGTGCATAGCTTGTACCTCTCTGCCATATGCTGGGGATAAAGGAATCTAATTGGGCTGCCTTTTTTGCATGTATTATAACGTTTGAGCTTCGGTTCCTGCAAAATAATTCTTTTTTCTTTCAACAGCAACGGCTAAAATATATTTGACTCGGCTTATGCAAACAACCATCCCTGCCCTGCTTTTAGCTTGATTAATGCACTGGAGGAAAAGAGCTCTGAGGAAGATGGAACATAAATCTTAAGCTCATTTTTGGGTTGGCTTCTTTTTTTTTTAATAATTAGTTGATTTTAAGAGCTATTTTAATCACGGTATCAACCCTTTTGCAATGGGCTCGTCATCTGTTGAAATCAGATCTTCTCTGCTAATGCCACCAGTGGAGTTTAGTTCAAATAAATCCCCAAAAGATCCAGGAGAGGTGGCTCTGATGCAGAACTCACCTGGTGCCCTGAGCACCCTCCTGACCTCTCCCCACGTGTGCCAATATTTCCAAAATGTGGTGGAAAATTGCATTTCTTTAGCTGTGCTGCATTTTAAATGAGTCCTTGGGACAGAAGCCTCGGTGCCACAAGCAGCAAAATGCAATTTATCCCTGGCACAGCAGTGCCTCACATCCATGTGTGATTATGTCCAGTTAAAAGTGTTTGATCCCCCATCCAGGCAGGAAATAAAGCAGCACTTAGATGGGAGTGATGTGTCAAATCACTCCTCGACAGCACGACTCCAGGACCAGATTATGCTTTCCAGTTAATCCAGAACATGAAAATCTGTCACAGAATGTTTTCTCAATTCTTTTCTCAGTTATAGCTGTTATTTGAAGAAATGATCAAATATGAGCAGGAAAATCATGAGCAGCATCTGCTTAGAAAATAAAGCAGGGACTTAACTATGCCTCGATATCACCAAATGAGTCTCTCCATGCTTGGCTCTTCAGGCATTACTGTAGTAAACATGATTAAAATAGCAGAGAAAATGCTGAGAGTGCTTGAACAACATCTGAAACAGCTCCTTTATTTCCTTGCTTCTGCATGGGATGTGTGTGGAGGAGACACGTGAGTTTTTGTGCTTTGTGTCCACATTTCCACGCCCAGCTGCTGCTGCTGGGGCCATTTGGAGCTGCTTTTCAAATCGCATTATATTTTTTTTATTCAATTCCCTGTCTTTTTTGAGTTATTTTGCCAAAGGGATGCTCTTTCTAAGTTCACTTTGTCTTCCAGCACAGATCTTTCTTCAGTGCTGCTGCCCAGTGCTTTTATTGGTGGCATTTTTAAAACACAACCCAGCTTTGCATCCTACAAGTTGCTCAGATGTGAAGTTATTGATCAAACATCTGAGGCACAGCATCTCACAGAGGAAAATCAGGATTATTAGCACCTCTGGGGATCTCTGTCCTTATGTGCAGCCCTTTTGGAATCCTCCTTCCATCCCATCTGCTCGGAGCTTGCTGGCAAGGGGAAAAGCCAAGCATCTGCACTGCACTTGTTTGTGTGCACATCAAAGTGCTCCAACGGGCAGAAGTTGTGTCTCTGGTGTAGCTGAATTTATTATTTTGTTCTGCTCTTTCTCCCCGAGGAGTTGCATGACCAAAGGGGAAATTGTTCCAAAATATAATCAGGAGTATTTTATAGTTCTTTATTTTATATTGTTTGCGTCATTCCCTCTACGTGGTAGGACATTTTTAAGTTTGCTGAAGGGCAGGGAGATTCCTTTGTCCCACTTGCCACCCCCTTTTATGTATTATTTTGTCAAAAACTGAAATTTTGGGTGAAGGGAGCAGGAGGTGTTGGTGCAGCAGCCAAACCCCCAGCAGGAAATTTACTGAGTTGCCAATTTATGGTCATCTAATTGGCTGAGAAAGAATTGGAATGTTTCTAAATATCCTCCTGCAATCAATGGTGACTGCCTTTATTTTGGGCCTGGGGCAGATTGAAATTGAGACAATAAATGAGAGTGTCTCATTCCAAAAGAATGAGAGTTGGCAGCTCTGCACAGGCTCTGCTTTTGGGGGAGGAGGAACAAGCAAGGGCTGAGGTTCCCCCTTCAGAGAGGGCTGGGGGGATTAAATATGTGTCAAATCAGCCTCTGGTTTGCTTTTTATATATTAAAAAAAACCTTAATTTTCCTCTGTTCAGGTTCACAGGCACATGAAGCACTGCTGAGAGAGCCCTAGGAAAGGGGAAAACCAGAAAAAAATCCTACTTTTTAAATCTGTTTCACACTAAACCCCTTAGAGAATTCAGATGTGTGTGAAATGCTTGGAGATTCTCCGTTTTCAGCCACCATTAACTAAAAATTCCTGGAACTAATGCAGTTTCAGATCAGCCTATTTTTATTACCCTTTCCCCCTGCACAGAGAGCCACGACCTGTCTGTCACAATTTCCCACCCCTCAGCTGAGAGTGGGGTGCTCACAGCCTGGAAAACCGTGGATGAGGGAATTTGGGAATTTTACGGCCCTGTTGGACGCGGTACCACGGATCCCCTTTAATGCCACGCTGCCAAACAAGATTTAAAGCTGGGAACAGATGCAGGGTCCCCCTGACTCCCAGGCACGTTCCCCCGTGCACATGATCCCTTTTGAAGTGCTCCTGGTGCTGGAGGTGGAATTTGTTTGGTATGAGCTGGAAATGGAAAATAGCCCTGCAAACGCAGGGACAGATGGCAAAATCACACTTGGAACGTGGGACCAAGCTTGTTTTCACTGCAGGGCAGACAGCAGACACTGAGTGTCTGCACAGCAGCTGGGCCAGAGAACCCCCCCAACTTTCCAGGAGCAGGCAGCCCTCACCTGGGTGATTTCACACAGAAAATAGTCTGGGAGCCAAGGGAAAGATCTGAAATTTGGGGATGAATTGGGATCTCTGGGATATTTCTGGGTGCACAAGTGGAGCTTCATCAAGTAAAGATGTTGAGTTTTTAATGCCAGCACCATTTCTTCTTTTCTGAAAATTGAACAATGTGTTTTCTTGAGGGAATTGTTATTTTTCTTTTTGTTTTGTTTTGTATGTCAAGTATTTTTCATGAGGGGCTGGACAAATGATGTGCTCTCATGTGAGTCCAAGTCAGCGATCTCTGCAAACCTTTGAAGTGATTTCTTTAGTTTTAAAACAATTTTTCTCTCTTGAAATGAAACATAAATACATAAGAATATAATAACTGGAGTATGACCAGAATTGAGGAAACAATCCAAGTGCCTTTTCTCTTTAAGTACCAAACATAATTAATAACTGAAGACTGAAGCAATATTTAATCTTTAGTGTGTGCTGGATGTTGCGCTCTCCTTTCTCCTCTGCTCTTTCCCTGCCATGCTGGACTCACAAGTGCTCTGTTCACACTCTGGGCACTTAAAGCTGATGGCAAATTTTGGTTAAAAACAACAAGTTGAAACCATCAGACCCTGTGCCCAGCACTGCCCTGCATCCCCTACATCTGCTTGACTTTTTCTACATCTTTGCCTCCTGCCAAATTCCCTGAGCACATTATTTGTGCTCTCAGGCCCTGCTTTCCCCATCCAAGGCCCTAAAGAGCAGCAGATTTTGTTTCAGATCACCATGACAAGGGCCCCAAATCTGCCATTTCATGTGAGCCCTGGAAAGGAGGCTGCTATGAGGTTTGAAAAGTTTTGTTGTATTTTTTTTTTAAATCTCAAAGTGCTTGGATTTAACTGAAAACGAAATTCCTAAGTGGTGGGGCTGCAGAAAATTAACTCCTTTTAATGGAATGTGGCTTGGCTGCTAAACTTGTTCACACTGGTGTGAGGCTGAGTGATGTTGTCAGTGTGTGCACGTGTGTGCAGAGAGGTTTGATAGATAAATCTGTGTATGGAACATATTTAATCCTGGGGTTCTTGTCTTTTAATCACTGAGGCCTTGGTCTGTTTCCCAATGCAGAAAAAACCCCTCGTTCATCACCTCAAAGGAAAAACATTTTCAGATTTGAGTAATTGTTAGACACAAACTATGATCTAGATGCTTTTTCATCCTGTAGTAGGAAAAGAAAGGGTTATATGGAAATCCTGAGTAAAAAGAGAACAGAGTTTATTGAAGTAAAGAATTTATCTCAAGCCCATAGCAAAGTTTTGAATGGAAAGAAGTGAAGCAAATCCCAGGGGTAGGAAAAATTACAGACAGCACAGGGCTATCTTTATTTTATCCAGGTTGTTGATTCCAATCTCTGTCATTCTTCAAGATACAGAAAAAAAAGTGTGAGTTTAAATCTTTCTAATTACAGATAAATCATCTCTTTACTTCCTTTCCATGATATTTTGTCTGCCAGGCTCATTTTATAATATATTAGGAAAACACTTTTTTTCTACTGTGATAAGAAGGTGGTTAAAAAACTCCCCCAAACCACATGCAAGTCTCATTCTTGACTCATTTATTCTGCTCATTGTTCTCTCTGTATAATTCCTGCAGGAGACACGGCCAGGTCAGACCTGATGGTGGGAAAGGGCCCTGCTGGACAAAGGCAGTTCTCTTCTCCTGCATTCCCAAGGACAGGGATGGTCTTTTCTGGGAGCTCCCATTCAGCTGCAGGCCCATGGGGCCTGGCAGGCTGTTCCCAGGGTCACAGCTCCCTAGGAATATGGGCTGTGCTCTTTGTTCCTAGCAGCACACCCCGAATTGCATTGTGCTGCCCTGAATGTTGTTTGCTTATGCCAAGGCAGTCACTCCAGGCTGGATCAATGACCCACTTGTTCATTTGCTGTGTTGGGGACATTAAACTGACTAAATATTAATGAACCTGGTGGGCCTGGTGTGCACTGAGCTTTTCCGTGATACCCTTCAGGGAACGTGGCCTGGAACACAAGGAATTTGCTGTCCCTGCAGCCTGGGGAGGGGTTTGGGTGACAGAAATATTGTTCTGCGCTTAGGGCAGAATCCCAGAGAAAAAACCTTTCTCTCCCACGTGCTGCTGCTTGGCTGTGTTTGCAGTGCAATGTGAGAATGGCTCCTGGGGTGATCAGAGATTAATAAAATGGGGAATAGAAGGTGAAATGACACCTCCAAGGTGAAGAATCTCATAAATGGTGAGGTCCAAAGGTGCTGTTGTGGCTCCCTCGTCTCATCCTGTGCCCAGAAAATGCTTGAATTAAACAAACAAAACACAGCAGAAAGGTGACAGCTCTGAAAAAAAGGAGCCTAATAAAAATCCCAGAATGGTTTGGGATGGAAGGGAACTTAAAGCTCATCCAGTGTCACCCCTGGCATGGGCAGGGACACCTTCCACTGTCCCAGGCTGCTCCAAGCCCTGTCCAACCTGGCTTTAGACACTTCCAGGGATCCAGGGACAGCCACAGCTGCTCTGGGCACCTGTGCCAGGGCCTGCCCACTCTCCTGACACCTCAGGTTTGGCATTTCTGTGTTTCAGGCTCTGTGCTGCTTTAGTGAGCAGCTCTGAGCTTCACATTCAGCGTTGCTGAGCTCTGTGCACAGAGCAGGGAGACAAAACAATTCCTGCTCCAGCTGGGCACCAAGGACAAATGAGTCAAATCTCAGCTGAGGAGCACAAACCCCGTGGGCTGCAGAGAGAAAAACAAGCAGGGTGGGACTGCAGGGGCTAAAGCTGCAATGGGACAATGAACTGCAAGGTGCAAATGGAGCAGAGCTGATCCCAGGGACAGACCCCGGCAGCGCTCATGCATTTTGGGGCCATTTTGGTTCATCTTGGGTGCAGCCCTGGCTGGGCTCTGGTGCTGCCCAAGGGGGATCCATGGAGGAGATGCTGTGAGTGAATCCCTGCTTTATTCTGGGACTCTGCCCAGCCCCTGCTCCAGGGCAGCCTTGATAAGACATCACTCCCAGCCAGGAATTCCTTCCCAGTATCCCATCTGTCCCTGGCCTCTGGCAGTGGGGAGCCATTCTCCCTTATCCTGTCACTCAAAACTCTTGTAAATAGTTTTTCTTCATTTTTTCTGCTGGCTCCTTCTGGTTCTGGAAGGCCACAATGAGTTCACCCCAAAGCTCCTCATCTCCAGGCTGAGTTATCCCAATTCCCCCAGCTTTTCCTCATCAAACAAAAGATGAGCAAGATGATGCTCCAGGCCTGACATTACCAGGGGGCTGGAAATACATTAAAATTCTGCCTCAATTTCACCTGCAATGCTCCATTATTGGGAAAAAAATACAGAATCCCAATAGCACAACTTCCATGTGGTGCTTCACCTTGGAGAAAGCATGGAGTAGCCCCTCAAACCTCGTGGACTGAATTTTAAGCACTCTGAGAACAATCTGCCCTGCAGCAGATCTAAGGAACACAAAATTATCAAGCCAAGTTGCTTAGAAGACCAAACAACAGATGAGTGGAAATGGATTTCGAGTTCAGTTGGACTTTAAAAAAAAAAAAAAGGAAAAGTGGAAAAAAGGAGAAACGAGGAATGAACTCACTCTGTGCCTCCTCCTTGTGTGGAACAGATGCAGTGCATGTTTTATCAGCCCTGAAGGACTTGTTCGTGGTGCCTGATGGCTCTGCAGCTGCACCTGCATCTGTACCAGTTATTCCTGCAGTCACAGATTCCAGCAGCTGCTCTGGGGACCCATCCTGGTGACTTCCCAATCCTTGGGAAGACACCTGTGCAGCAGGGAGAGGAATTGCAGCGAGGTGAGAACCTCTGCTGGGCTAAATTTAGCTTTTCAAAGTAATCTTGAAGCAGGAAAAATGCTTCATTTCAAAAAGGGAATATTGGAAGAAAGCATGAGAACAAGCTCCAGGTGGCTGTGATGTTCGAAACAGAAAAACCTAAATCCACAAAAGTTCAGCTTGTGATGGGAAGACTGGCAGCACCTGTCACCAGGAAAAAAAATATGTATTTTTTTGGCATCCCTGGAAATCTGGGAACGGGGTGTCCAGAGAAGCTGTGGCTGCCCCTGGATCCCTGGCATGTCCAAGGCCAGGTTGGACAGGACTGGGAGCACCTTGGGACAGTGGAGCACCTTGGAACAGGGATGAGCTTTAGGGTCTCTCCCAACCCAACCCAACCCAACCCAACCCAACCCAATCCACTCTTGGATTCTGTGATAAACAAAGTCAGCCTTGGCAATGCTTCCCACTTCACTCAGGCGAGCAAAGCAATTAATTAGTTAATTAACTATTGCAGAGCTCCTGACAGACTTGATTAACGATGTCAAAAGCAGAGAGCTGGATAAAAAGCTGGCAGGAAAAAGGAGGTTTGGGAGAGGTAAATTGGGGTGTGCAGTGCCCCTTCCCTTCTCCCTGGCAGCAGAATTATTTTGCAGATTTCTGTGCAAATCCAGCCCCTCTGGAGCTGTGCTGCTCCCTGGATATCCTGAGGTTCTCCCTGCTTTGGTATCTGAGCTCTCCTGGTGGGTTGCAAATTGTTCTAGATAAATGGTTGCATTTATTCTCTCCTCACACTGAGTCCAACCACCTGCTTCTCTGAGCTGCTGCAGGAGCTTGTAAAACACTCCACACTCCATGGATTTTTGAACTGGAGCCCATAAACATGGCAGAACAAATTTGGAGCTAATTTTACAGTGGCACAGGTTGCCAGCAAGGACCATTAATTAAAGAAATCTTTCCTCTGTCATCTGTAATAATCCTGATTAAAGGTTTTTTCCCTTCTAGATCTCTCAGATACTCCCTGTGTGTGAACTTGCATGGGCTGAAGCAGAGCTAAGAAAAACACTTGAGGTTTTTCACCTTTCAAAAACTCCTCTGAGCTAAGATCCACCTTCAGACTCAGTGACATTAATGATTTCAGGGAAGCAGGAGCCACAGTGCTGCACCTCCTGGTATTTATCCCAAAGATTCCCTGCTGCCTCACAGGGTTGTTTTCCAGGTGAAATGTAATTTGGAATAACATTGCAGCATTTATCCCATGCATTAAATGAGCTGGGGATTGTTGGACTATAAATCAGTAATTAATATGGATGCACAAAGGTATATTGTGACTAAAAATATAAAAAATATATCTGAAATAAAATATATTTGAATTAAAATAAGGTATATTTTTACATTTTATCTACCAGAGTTTGTTACTTCTAAAAGCATGAAAACTGGGATGGTTCTGAGTGAGGATTTGATCCTGCTGTTTTAATTGGTAAATTGATAAAGCATTGGAAGTGCCCAGGGTATTTTGGAGTCCCCATCCCTGGAGGTGTCCAAGGAACAAGGTGAGGATCAGGCACTGCTTGGATTTGATGATCCCAGAGGGATTTTCCAACCCAAATGATTCCATGATGTGGTGGCTCTGTAATTGTCAGTTGCAGCACAAATAAATGGAATTTTAGGAATAAATCTCAGGAGCTCAGGTTTGGACCATTTGTCCCAAATGCCTCTAGCTGAGTTTTAGCCATGGACACGAATGACAAGTTGATGTTTATTCACATTTCTCGTGGCAGAAAGGAGATTTTCCTTCGAGGTGAGCTTTTGCTGAGCACTGTTTGGCTTTATTCTTCCCCCTGGCACTTTCCTGCATTTATTCACCTTGGGCAGGGGCTCCTTGGAGCCTGCAGGGCAGGCAGGGAGCAGCTCCCTCCGAGCCACTGCAGTTCTTGGGCAGGAAAGGGAGGAGCTGGACAGGTGCTGGAGGGATGGGATTCTCCAGCAAAGGGCTGCTGCAAAAATAAAGGTCAATGGCAAAGGCCAGAAGGTGAAAGACTGACTGGAGAGACAGTACAGAGTGTGAATCAAGCCAAAATAATTAGGAGAATCACAGAAAAGTGGGTTGGAATTTTTGGTAAGAATTCCTGTTTTAGTAAGGCCAGGCATACGTAGTAACACACAACAGCAATGAGAATTTGTTGTATTTCAAACATGATTTCTGTTAACTTCTGCTAATCTCAATTACACTTTCACCAGTCTTCTCACTGCCTTTCTAAACAGATTTTCATTAGAAAAATTAGAATTACAAAAAGAAATTACAAGGGAGTTTTTTCATCTCATGACACTTCAAAAGGGTAATTTATATTTCTTAAACCAAATTACTAGCTTTCTCCAAAAACCTTTCAGATAGAATAAATAATTACCCTCTGAAAAAATAAGAAAATATCAATTTTGTGGCCCTTAAGGACAAGGGTTAGTGGTGGCCTTGGCAGTGCTGGGTTAAGTTGGACTCAATGATCTCAAGGGCTTTTCCAACTTGAACAATTCTGTTTCTGTGGCTCTAAATGTAAACAGGAGATAGATTTCCAAATGTTGTATTTATACATATTTTAAGAATTTAGGAGTGGACCATCATTTAAGTATTTTTTGCTGTTTGATACCCTTAGTCAGTGCTTCCTGTAAACCTCATTGGGATGTTTTGGTTTGACTTTCTAAGCTCCATGTGTGCCCAGCCTGTGGATGTCTATTTCTGCCTATTCATGTCTGTAAATGTGCCATTAACGTGTCTATGAAATCCCAGTGCCTTCTGATAGGGGAAAGAGGTTGTTTTGTGAGATGAAGTGGGTGTGTGAATGCTCTCATTTATCAGGGGCTCTTGAGACTGAAAAGGAGGGGGGACAAGGAGTGCTGGTGATGACTCTTGGAGTGGCTGCTGTGAACTGGCACGGGTGCCCACATTTGTTGAACTAAATTGATGCAGAACCCCAAAAAACTCAATTATTTTGTTCTCTATGCGAGGCTTAACCCATGAATTGGGATCAGCAACGGGGGCAGTGAGAGATCTGGTTTGTATTTACAGCATTAATTCCCTTGTCACAGGATTGCCCATCCTTGTCCTCACTGATACTTTATTTTACACCCCTGCTGCATTCAGGGAAATATTTATAATATTTATTTTTTCCACTGTTGGTTCCTTAGCTGGAGGGGTTTGGGTAATGTCACCTGCCCTGAGCTGCAGGTTCAGCCAGGTTCCTTCTGAGCACTCAGAATGAATAACCCCATTCTGAAGCAGAACTTCCTCTACGAGCCACAATTTGGGATTCTGAGCACATTCAGCCCACCTTGGGAGCACACAGAGCGCTCCCTTTTCACTGAGGGAGCACAAACTCGTTGCCCTGCTTTGCAGGAAGCTTCTCACTTCCACAAAGTTCAGCCAAACTCCTCCTCATCTCCTGACAGCTCTTGTGCTTCCAAATCAAATCACTCCTTATCTCCTTCCGTTCGTCTGATTCCACTTTCCTCCTTCTCCTGACACGCTCGTTTTGGCAGAGCAGCACACTCTGCCAGTTTGCCATCTGGTGCTTCTCCTCTTGTACAGCATCACTTCTCTGAAGAGACTTTCCACTGCACTTCAGAAACTTGCTCTAGCTTTCCCCCAGAAAGAAATCTCCCGCGGGATTTTGTCCACTCAGCTCTTCCAAATTACCTTTGGCCGCTCTCTTTGTGAGTCTGGAGGACCCTAAATTGAGGCATTTTGTGGAAGTGCTGAACACACTGCAGCTATTTCGTCCCGCTGGTGAAAAAATCTCTGACAGTTTTTCTAAAAACAAAAATCATTTGAATTCACTAAAAATGTATATTCTGCCCGTCCTTGTAAAAATGTAAAGATTTCTGTGGAGTAACAGCCACAATTGGATGCGTGCTCCGATTGCAGCTCCCTGCTGGAGAAAACTGTGTGTTTTTATATACACTGACTAAATGCAAACACTTGCACATTTAGAATTACTTATTTTACTCCAAAGCTTTGAACAAAAGCCTTCTAATTAACAAGGTGCTCTTAATTTCGTGTCTGTTGTTTCAGCAGACTAAATAAAGCCCTGCCAGTAAATATTTATGATCAAATTGCTTTGAGGAATGCATTTTTTGGTTTGATTTCTCTTATTCTTTGACAGACAAATAAAATAAGCATATAGCAGCGACTTCTGCTCTGTTACATTTATGCAATGAATTAAAAAGAAAAGTATAAAACAGAACAGAAATGGCCTCATTATATAAAATTTGCTGGCCCATTATGTATAATTTGCTTAAATCTTTTGAGACGGAGTTACAGGTCTCACACAGCCACGACTGCAGCAGCTCCATAGCTTAGAAAGTACATTTTCCTGTGTTAGTTTTTATTCACTAGTTAATATGCTTTAACATTTTCTACCAAATGTCTTGTCTAAACTATTTTTAAAAGAGCTCACATTCTGCTACCAAAAGTCTAGTTCAGTGCTGCAGTGAAACCCAAGAAATCTGGAGGCACATTTGACATCCTGAACTGAGAAGCTCTTCCTTTGTGCTCTGCGTGGCTGTGCAGCCTCAGTGTCCCATAATGGGGATGAATTTAAAGGAGAGATTATTATCATATTTCCATCCCCATGAATTCACAGGATTCCTCGTGTGAATGAAGAAAGAAAATAGTCAAGCCAAATTCTCCTTGTGTTCTAAGTCTCGAAGATAAAACAAACGCTGCTGAACATAAGGTTTTAAGGCCAAATCCAAAAAAGGATTTAGCAGTGAGGCAGACTTCAGTGCCTAAATCCAAAACTGCACGACCAAAATATCATCAGCTCCAGTGTGGAAGTAATGAAACTGTCCTGGCCGTCCCCCCACACTCTGAAATGTCGGTGGTTCTCAGCTCTCCTGTGTGCCTCAGCTCTTTGGGGAGGGATGTCTGGCTCCCTCTGGAAGCCAGCAAGGACAGGAATGTTGGAGGATCCTTGGGGAACATCCTCCCCCATGCTGGCAGGCTCAGGCCCTGCAGGACACCCTCCCCACAACTCTCTTTTCCCAAATGTTCTGGGTGGAACTGGTTGTGGTGTCCCCTTCTGCACAGCCTCCAGCCAGGCTTTTGGGGAGGTTTGGTCAGGAGCAGCTCAAACAAAACAACACAAACCCTGAGAGGAAGCCCTGAGGGAGCTGGGGGTGCTCAGCCTGGGGAAAAGCAGACTCAGGGGTGCCCCCATCACTCTGCAGCTCCTGAAAGGTGCCTGTGCTCAGCTGGGGCTGGACTCTGTCTGCAGCAGCACTGACACACCCAGAGCACACAGCCTTGAGCTACACCAAGGGAAGTTTAGGTTGGATATTAGGAAAAAGTGATAAAGTTCTGGGGTAGCTGCCCAGGGAGGTGGTGCAGTCCCCATCCCTGGGTGTGTTTAACTAAGCCTGGATGTGGCACTGGGTGCCAGGGTTTAGCTGAGGTGTTGGGGCTGGGTTGGAATCCATGATCTTGAAGGTCTCTTCCAACCCAGTGATTCTGTGAATTCTGTGTTGTCGCCTTCCTGGAGGTCACCCTGGCATTGTCCATCTCCAGGTGAGTGGCTGGAGCAGCGAACTGGTGACAGGGTGGCTTTGTCCCCTAAATATTTCCCTGGGATTTCACCTCTGTGTGAGGATGAACTCAAGGTGAATTTCACCAGAGATGGATCTGTACCACGTGTGGGCACAGCTGGAGAGTCCTGACACCGAGCCGCAAACTTTAACAACTTTTGGTGTCACTGTTTGCCATGAAAAGCACCAAGTCCTGGCAGCAAGGTCAGATTCCAGCACTTGCTGTGGAAGGTGTGATCCTCAAGAGCTGTTTTTGCTCGTAACCTTTCTCCTTTTATTCCTCTGGTTTTATCACGTGGCAGCGCAAGGAAAAGCAGAGGAATCCTCCCACCACCAGGCTGCTGGTCCAGGGATTTGAATATCCCATTGTGAGGGGTGTTTTGAGCTCTTCCATGGAATCCCAGAATGGATTGGGATGGAAAGGGACCTTAAAGATCACCCAGTTCCAACCCCCCTGCCATGGGCAGGAACCTTCCACTATCCCAGAGTGTTCCAAGCCACATCCAGCTGGGCCTTGGACAATTCCAGGGCCTCACCACCCCCAGAGGGAAGAATTTAATCCTCATATCACATCTAAACCTACTCTCTGTTAGTGGGAAGCCACTCCCCCATGTCATCTCCCTTCAGGTACTGGAAAACCAGAACTAGGTCACCCCAGATCCTTCTCTTCTCCAGGCTGAACAATCCCAATTCCCTCCGTGTTTTTTGAAGGGCAGGAATTTGGAAGATATCAACATCTACGTCACAAGGAGAGGATCTGATGACCTGGTTATTATTTTAAAAGTGTTGATTCTTGCTTTCTCCCCAAATGCCGTGGCCAAAAGTTGTTTTTTTGCCATCATCTCTGATGTCTCTGGGAATCTGCAGGATTTCAAAAAAGCAAAGTTTATCCCTGTCATGCTGAAATGTCCTTATTGTTACTGGGGGAAGGCAGTGCTAATGTGTGAGAAATATCTGATTCATTTCCAAAGATGTTTCTGATTTGGGAAAGAAACCGTTGGGAGGTTGTTCCAAAGGAGCTCAGGCTAGGAATTTCTGATTCTTTGGTATTCTCTTTAGTTTCCTCAAGAATTCAATAGGGATTTTCTTTAAAATGCTCTTGCAGTGGTACTGATTGATTTCCTGTCAAATTTATGGATTGTACAGTGGCAGGAGCAAGAGATTTCTCCCAAAGGATATAATTTGTTATCAGAATCTTGGGGGTTTGTTGGACTTCTGATTAAAGGAAGAACAGAATTTGGGATTGCTGCATCTTCCAAGTGTGATGTGCTGGCATTTCCACATCTGGATGCTGCACTTTTACTCTTTGATGTTCAGATTATGTCTCTATTACTGGAAAGAAGTTCTTTTTCATGGTGTGATTTCCAAGAGAAGGCAGAAGCAAAATGTCAGAGTTTAGAACATAAATGTTTATTTTCAGTGGACCTACTTTTAACAATATTCCAATTAACTGGTGTTCCTAATTTCAGGTCTGTTCAACAGCCATGAGAAAAAGCTCTTTACATCCCATTAGGAGGAATCCTCATAAGGAATTCCACAACCAATATAGGCCTAAAATTATTTCTTTTAAGTGAAGGGTTCATATTAGAGAATAAATTTTTTAATGAGCTCAAGGGAACTTCAGTTCAAGGTTGCATCTGGTTTTTAAACATTGAAACTGCTTCTTCAACAATCAAATACAAACCTCTGAGGAGATGTTGCAGTGCTCAGTACTTGAGCCTGCCTTCAGAGTGCCTTTTGCTGCCCTAAATTCATGTCCTGCAGCCCTTTCCAGCAGACCCAGCTGCAGGACATTAAAAACCTTGCAGTGAAAATGCTTCATGCAGGCAGAGAGACAGCAGCAAAGGAGATGGAAATGGAATTAGATGGTTTGTGCTGGGCTGTAACGTGGGTTTGCACCAAGTGACTGATTTGCATTTTGTCAGCCTGGCTTTTTCAAGAGCCTGGAACGTTTCTGGCCACGAGAGGCTGGGTTTTATAACAGCAGGGCTGGATTCCTTCAAGGCTTTGGGGCCTCGTCCTGTGGTAAATGAGAGAACGTCCATTGACTTCAGCTGGAACGGGATCAAGCCCTTTAGACATGCAATGAAACATCTCTCCAAAGCCTATGAACTTCAGCCCGGTATTTATCAAGCCCGTGTCACATTATATGTTGAAATCAGGCAACAATTGTGTTTTCATATGGCTTTGGCAAGGAACCAGGAGAGACTCAGGGACTTTGCTGACTTTCTCATGGAGAGAAGCTGCAGGAAATATTTTTATAACACCCTGCAGGGAGAAACTTGGTGGTTTGCTCCCCATTTTCTGTGGTGCTCAGCCCTGGAGAGGCTCTTCCCTCCATTTCTTCATAGTTCATATTTTAACCAGTGTTTAAGGGTGGAAAGACCCCTCAGTTCTTCAAGGATTGCAATAAATCGATCTGGCTGAGCCACTGCTCCTCCATCAGCTCCTGTGCTCTGTGGTGGAATATCCCAGGACCTGTTAAGAGATTTTATAGGTAGGGTGGTGTGATTGCTTTCTGTGCACTGCTGAAATGAATTGTTGAGTCTCATTTAACTCAAATACACGTTTTCTCTCACTGGTCATGGAAAAATTTAGTCTGGGGATCAACAATGCTGAAAAAGGCAAGAGAGGAAATGGGTATTTTCCCCCAATATTTGCATGATGTGAAATGGGCCATTAAAATGGTGAGACTTAGGAGATGGACCTAATGGACTGTAATAATATATAATCCATCCCTGCAAGATAATCTCTGTATTCACAGGATTGTCACAGTCATATGCAAGTCATCCACTGAGATCACTGTAATCAGCCCACTGTCAGTGTTTCTTTTCATTTCCAAATGCATATCTCGGGTCTGTCTCCATCTGCTTTGGCCAAACGCAGCATTTAACAGCTGAAAGATAACATCTTCTGATAGGGTTTATCATTAAACCCCTTTCTTGTTTGTTTGGATGTTATCTCCTGCGAGATTGATAAAGCATTCAAAACCCATGCAGAATATAAATTGCAAGAAGAGGCATTTGGATGTGCCAGCAGCTTGCTCAGTGCTGGCCTGGTGGGGACATTTGCAGGCTTTGAGGTGCCATCTGTGCAGGGGCCGAGAGGGGCCCCAGCAGTTCCTGGGACAGACGATGACATTCCTGGGGTTTTCTGAACTCTCACTGTTTTGTGTCATTGTCTCTGAGTTTTGCAACAGCAGAGCAGCGGGGAAGGGAAAGTGTGGGAACACCAGCAACAATGGTTGTCTGAACGCTCCCAAAAGCCCGGGGGCAAATTCTATTAATTAAAAGAAATAGGAAACTCCTGTTTGTGGGGCTGCACTGCCCTGGGAGTGCCGTGTGTGGGGCAGGAGCTTCGGTGCAGGGCTGCTCTGGGGCTGGCCCTGGGCCAGGGCTGCTTGGATTTCCCTGCTCTGCCTGTGGCTCTTGCCTTCTGCTGTCCTGTGGGGCACAGGTGAGGCTGTGTCCTGTAGGGCTGTGTCCTACACAGGTGATTTATCCTACACAGGGCTGTGTCCCATAGGGCTGTGTCCTACAGGACTGCGTCCTATAGGGCTGTGACCTACACAGGGCTGTGTCTTGTAGGGCTGTGTGCTACAGAGGTGATTTGTCCTACAGAGGCGTTGTATCCTACACAGGGCTGTGTCCCGTAGGGCTGTGTCCCATAGGGCTGTGTCCTACAAAGGTGTTGCATCCTACAGGGCTGTGTCCTGCAGAGGTGATTTGTCCTACAGAGATGCTGTGTCCTATAAGGCTTTGTCCTACAGATGCTGTGTCCTGCAAAGGTGTTGTATTCCACAGGGCTGTGTCCTACAAAGGTGATTTGTCTTGTACAGGTGTTGTGTCCTACACAGGCCTGTGTCCCATTGAGCTGTGTCCTACAAAGATGTTGTATCCTACAAAGCTGCGTCCTACAGGGGTGATTTGTCCTACAGAGATGCTATGTTCTATAAGGCTTTGTCCTGCAGGTGTTGTGTCCCACAGAGCTGTGTCCTACAGAGGTGACTTGTCCTGCACAGGTGCTGTATCCCACACAGGGCTGTGTCCTGTAAGGCTGTGTCCTACAGAGGATCTGTGTCCTACAGAGCTGTGTCCTACACAAGTGTTGTATCCTACAGTGGATCTGTCCCCTACAGAGTAGCTGTCCCCTACACAGGTGCTCTTCCCCCCCAGTTTTCCCACAGCCCTGCCACAGCCCCGTGCCCTCTGAGATGGATATTCCCAGCTGAATCCTCAGGCTCCTGAGCAGCAGGAAATCCTCTGCCACGTCTTTTTTCCTGGTAGCAATGTGCTTATCCTGGGTGGCTGTGGGTCACAGCACAGGGCTCCTTGTGGGGTGGAGGTGGCTGTGTGGCTGCCCTGGGATTGGGACAGTCACTCTGGGAACCCTCCAGCTTGTCTCTCCTCTGCTGGGATCTCCCTTCTGCCTCACTCTGTGCTCAGGGTGCTCTCAGGTACCCTGCCCTCTCCGCTCCCCTCCCGTGCCTCCTCCCAGCAGCACCAGAAGCTCCAGAGAAGGTATTTTTATAGCCTACATTGTCAAAGTGCTCCTAAAATTTGGCTGTCCCTTTTCTGCCATATGTCCCTGGCAACTTGCTGCCGCTGAAGCGAGCCCCCCTGACAGCCAGCACAGAAGCTGTCAATCACGGCCACATCCATCCAGTCACTTGACAGGCCCCAGGGACCACCTGCTCCTGGGAATGACTCCTTCCCCTCACCCCCCAAAAGATGATCAAACACCTGCTCTTCCCTGGATCCCCAACTCCTGCCACATTTCCTTCCATCACCCAGAAAGAAAATCAAAACCCAAGGAATACCTGTCAGCGGTAATAATGGGCGTAAAGGGGAACAGCTTAAGCGACGCCTGGTTCTTATTGATCTTCTTGGCATCGGCGTTGAGTTTCTCATTCCAAAGGCACTTCCAGCTCCTATCTGAAATTAGATTTTCCGTTTGGTGGCACCCTGTGTGTTTGTGAGCTCCCGAAATTTGCACAAGGATCTGGCTGCTCTTCATAGCCTCAAAGAGCTGCTGTAAAGAGCCGGAGAACTTTTGATGTAAAAAGACCGTGGAAATGGGCAATGTTGCTGCAAGTAGCTGTTATTGTAATTGATATTTCAATTACTGCTGATTTTATTGTTTGTGTTTGGCTTGAATTTCAGGGCCTGAGCCTCTGGTTTCACTCAGATCAAAGATTAGCTGCCTCTGTCTCTGAAGAGAGGAGAGCTTTGTTTCAGGGATGGCTTCAGAGAGGAAGTTTCACTTGGGTGGCAAGAGCTGGTCCAACAACTCTATTTTTAGGTTGAGAAAAAAATGAAGCAGAAACCAAAAATAGCCAGATGTTGAGCAGATTTGCTATATTGCAAGGATAAATTGCCTACTTCTGAAAATGTGATGAGAACACGCCTGTAAATTATAGGGGCCACCACAGCTTTGCCCCTACCATGTCTTCTTTTCCACCTGGTGTGGAAATTGTCTTTTTTCTCATTTTTTCCCACTGCTTGAGGACAGGAGCTGGTAGAAAATGTGTCTATTTTTGCTGTCTAAAGTTACTGCCAGTTTAGTGAGGTAAACTGACTTGTGGAGGGGTCAGAGTGGCTGGAGGGATATGGTGGGGACATGGAGGTGAGTGAGAGCAGGGGAGCAGGACTGTCCATTCCTGCTGGATTTGCTCCTGGACCAGCTGACACATCTAGGAAACCTCTTCTGAAACAAGAAGCAGTGTTCTTTTGGGCCAGCACCCAAAGATCCCAAATCCCATCTGGATCTAGTCCATAGAACAGCACCTGGATTCATCTGACCCAATTCAGCAATTGCAGATTTTTCTCCATGGGCACAAGTCCCTCACTCTGATTATCAGAGCAGAAGTGTTGCAAGTGTTGAACAGGGGAAATGGGGAAGCTGCACTTGGGAAATATCTACAGCCTCCTTAAGAAAAGATGGAAGAAACTTTTACTGAGATGTCTTTATTTATTTTAGTAGCCATCTTTATCACCAGTACAATATCAAAGATATTCAAGAGCTCTTCTTGTATATTTGGCTTTTCAGATTACCAATAATGTTCATGTTTGTTTGTTCTGTCTGCTCATTAATTGGCCTTTTCCACTTCCATCCAGACAGGACTTTCTGGTTCCTTTTTTAGGCATCAAGTTCTGCTGCAGCCGTTGGTTTTTTGACTTTCTCCTGTGGGTGGCTTAAGTCTTTCTGGGAAGAAGTGCAAATTATTGAAGCTATTTCAACTTGCCTTTAAAGTCTGATTTGGAAACACTATTTTGATTTACTGACAAATGGGAAAATGTCTGATGCAATTCTGGAGGTCTTAAATCTTTAGTTTGTAATTATGATAGCTGCTTCTTTTTTTTTTTTTTTTTTTTTTTTTTTTTTTTTTTTTTTTGGCTATAATATATATTCCTTGGCACTATTTAAAATTGTTTGCCTGATCAGAGGTCAGATGGAAATGAAATGATGTTATCAGAAGCAGCTGTAGCATAACTGAGTACAAATGTGCAGGTTTAGGAGGAACATTAATTTGATTAATTCTTGAAAACAAAAAGTAGAGGAGAAAGTGTAACATTGATTAGATGGGTTTAAGGAGAAAATTAAGGACTTTAATTATAACTAGATTTAAATTATAGCTAGTATTAAAGGGCATGAGCATTAATGGTTACTTAGAGAAAAGGTGCCTCCTTTCTTCTTCCCAATTGTATTTTTCGATCATTCTATAATAAAACAATAAAACCTCCCTAGCACATTTTGTTCCAGTTTTTAAAGGTCACCACATTTACACTTTAAGTAAATCAAGATGCAGGGGATGACGTACCCTGGCCAAATATTTTCACCAGCATAAAAAGGCATTAAAAAATCTACTTTTTTAGTCTCTTATTTTAATAATGGCTTTTTTAAAATAAGAAACATCAAAGATCTGTTGTTTCCTTCTGCTCCATTATGGTTTCCCATGTGATGCTCCCATTTCCCTGTGCTTTGGTGTGGTGAGCCCCTGGCACCACTGTCCCACACTTCCATGGGAATATCTGCAGTGCTCCTGCCTCATCTCCTCAGCCTGGGGCTGAGCAGCCACAGAGGTCCTCAGCAAAGCTTCCAGGACCTGCTGGAGCCACTCTGAGCCTTAAGAAAGCTCCAGGACCTGCTGGAGCCACCCTGAGCCTTAGCAAACCTCCAGGACCTGCTGGAGCCACCCAGCTCCTCAGCAAAGCTTCCAGGACCTGCTGGAGCCCCCCAGCTCCTCAGCAAAGCTTCCAGGACCTGCTGGAGCCACCCAGCTCCTCAGTAAACCTCCAGGACCTACTGGAGGCACCCTGAGCCTTAGCAAACCCTCCAGGACCTGCTGGAGTCACCCAGCTCCTCAGTAAACCTCCAGAACCTGTTGGAGCCACCCTGAGCCTTAAGAAAGCTCCAGGACCTGCTGGAACCACTCAGCTCCTCAGCAAAGCTTCCAGGGCCTGCTGGAGCCACCCAGGTCCTCAGTAAACCTCCAGGACCTGCTGGAGGCACCCTGAGCCTTAGCAAACCCTCCAGGACCTGCTGGAACCACTCAGCTCCTCAGCAAAGCTTCCAGGACCTGCTGGAGCCACCCTGAGCCTTAAGAAACCTCCAGGACCTGCTGGAGCCACCCAACTCCTCAATAAAGCCTCCAGGACCTGCTGGAACCACTCAGCTCCTCAGAAAAGCTTCCAGGACCTGCTGGAGCCACCCAGATCCTCAGCAAAGCCTCCAGGACCTGCTGGACCCCCCTGTCCCATGGCTCATCAGCCGTGGTTGGCCATGAGCCCCCTTTGGAGTGGCAAATCAGCCCTGGGAGGGGTGGGAAAAGCAGCGCTGAGTGACCACGGTGCCAAATTCAAAGTTTTTCAACTCAAGGACAGCACGGAAGAGGCTCAGGAAGGACCTCCTCAACTCCTCCAGTCCCTGAAGGGAGGGTGTGCCCAGGTGGGGGTCAGGCTCTGCTCCCAAGGCAGGAGAAGGAAGAGGAAATGTCCTCAGGTTACTCCAGAGAGGGTTTAGGCTGGATATTCAGGAAAATTCCTTCATGGAAAGGGCAGAGGTGGAGTCCCCATCCCTGGAGGGTGTCGCTGGATGTGACACTTGGGGACATGACTAGTGATAGCCTATGCAATGCTGGTTTTTGGTTGGAGTCAATGATCTTAAAGGGGTTTGTGACCCAAAGGTGTTTCTTAAAGGTGTTTCCACCCCCAGGATTCCCTGCTGGAATGTATAAAAGTGGCCTCATTCCCTGCTGGAATGTATAAAAGCGGCCTCACTGTAACTCACTTGAGCTGCTCTCGTGCCACCCTGTCCTTGTGCACCACCAGAGTTCCTCGCCCTGGTAAAATTCCTGCTTTGCCTCCTACTTTGTTAAGGGCACAGTTTTGTCCTGGTTTCTCTTGTTTTTATCTTCCCTGACCTACTTTTCCTGCTGCAGACCCAGTACGTACGAAGGCGAGCAGAGCTAGGATCCAGTTCTGACTCAAGCAGCCAGAATGAAGAAAAAAAAAAGAAGAAAGAAAAAAAATTAGCTGTAAAAAATCTGGCTGCCAAATCTTTGTTGTTTAGTAATGCGTGACTTGGAAAGAACCCAGACCTGGAGTAAGTTTGCACGGCTCATATTAAAAAAAAAAAACCAACCCAACACCAACCCTCTGCTCCTTTCCTTCCAGTCTGATTTCATCTGGAAATCACCAAGATGCCATAAATATGAGAACCTCCAGCCCCAAATTTCAGAGGCGCTGCTGGGAGCAGAGCTGCTCTGAAGGGAAACTCGATCCTGCAGCAGCAGCAGCGAGGGCTTTGGGTTTATATTTGGGGTTATATTTAGTGCCTCGCATACTTGCTGGGTGATTAGAGCCTTTCCCGTTTTCTGGCATGGGGGAAGTGGTATGTTAAGACAGGATATAATCCTTTCACACTCCGCAGGCAATGTCACAGTGTGATGTTGGCACCGTGCTAGGCTTCCTTAACCCCACAACATGTTGCATATTCCCTCCTGGCAGCGTTTGCCAGGCTCCAGGCAGAAACCCAGGAGTAATCTGATTATTACCTAGATCCAACTGGATCTCCGTGGAACGGGGTGCTGAGCGAAAGGCGCCTGCAGTCGTTTGAAATTCAATTAAAAACTGTTGGTTCAGTCATTTCTGGGAGTCTGGAGCAGATTTCTTCAGCCTCCTCTTGGAGCTGACACTTTCACTGAGAATTTTCTGAGATAACAAACATAAACTGCTGGTGCTCCTTCAGCGCTCGGATTGCATCTGAAATGCCTTTTGCAAAATGTTTTGTAGACAAATGTCAGCAATGTCTTTATTTGTCTGTACAGTTCATGCTGCTTGGAATCCTTGTTTCTCCCAAATTGGTCAAAAGGGTTTTTGTTTTGGAGAAAAGGTGTTTCTTTACTACATCTCTGCAAGTTTATTTCCCTTCCCTCCTGCACAGCACAAATGGAATCAAGCCTTAAAATCATTAGGTTGGAAAAGACCTCCAAGATTTCCAAGTCCAAACTTTGATCAAAAGATTTTCAGAAAAAAAAAAAACATTAAAAAAAGTATTTTTCTCAGGAAAAACCCCATAAATATTCCTGAAAAATCAGAGCACTTTACAATAGTTAAAAAATGAAGCAAAATAGGTATTTTTTTACAAAAGATATTTATTGTCTTGCACCTTTCTATTCAACATAACTATTTAAAAGAGAGAAAAAACCAAGAGGAATTGAATGTAAATATTGTAATTTTTTTTTTTACAAAAGATATTTATTCTCCTGCACTTTTCCATTCAATATATTTATTTACAAGAGAGAAAAAAAACAAGAGGAATTGGATGTAAATACTGTGGCTGGTGCTGTTATTAATGTTGTACAGGACTAATTTTAAGAGACAAATGATTGATATTTATATTATTTATATTAATTACATTATTTATATTTATAATTTTATGTTTATATTTAGTTAAATTAAATTTATATGTTATATATTACATGTTATATATGTTATATATTCTATTTATATTTACATTTATATTTATGCATTTTGTATTTATAACATTTTGTACCAAATTCTGTGGCAGACAAAGCCAAACCTCCTCCCACCAGCATTTCACAGCACTTAGGTACACTCATCACTTCAAAGAATTTCATCAAACTCATCTTGAAACAATTTTTTTTTCTGCCCAAAACCATCCCAGTCCACTTTTTTCCCCCTGCTCTTTGTCATGAATCAGTAAATGAAAGGAACTGGTCAAACCTTGTGAGTCACCAAGATTTTTAGATATTTGCCAGTGTATTTTGCAAGATTTCTGCTGCTCTAATTAACCACAGAAAGGCAAAGTGTAGCTGCTCGAGCCACAAGGGTGCATTTCAGTGACATATCTGTTAAAGAATGGTAGAAAAAAAAGACAAAAGGCATTTCTGGACTTTTGGCTCTGCTTGGGCTTTGCTGTGGGTGTCAATCCCAGCAGGGAAAGCTGTAAATCACATCCCAGCTCCTTTTTTTGTGCTCCTTAACCACATTCCTGCCACCAGCGTGCTGCTCACGTCAACAAATAAGAGCTCAGATTAATTAAAACGGCTAATTGCGTTTGAAATGCTGATTTATTTGTGTATGGAAACACGTTCTTTACAATAATCCTGAGGTTTGCAGGTTTGTTGTTGGGTTTTTTGCCCCCAGCCTGGTGTGGGTCCTGGTGGGGGCATGGTTTGAATGCCCTGCTAGGGAGTTTCATGTGGGATAAACAGAACCTAAATGTGGTGTTTCCCCAGCGAGATGAGAGGAGATCTCAGGTTTTACACAGCCCTGGGAGAGGCACTTAGAGGCTTTTCCCAATTAAATGGTTCTGGGATTCTGTGGTTCTGCTCACAGGCGTTGCACACACGTAATCAAACACAACTTAAAAATCACCAGCACACAAACTGGGGAGCTGAACTGGTGGAATTGTTTGCCCTGTTTGTTTCCATCACTCTAATGAATAACTTCCTGTTCCACCCCTGAATCACAAATATCAACAAAACTCCATTCCCTGGGCACACAGGGATCAATTATTTCCACTGCCAGATCTTTTTCTAAACTTTCTAACCCCAAATAAGCTGTTTAGGGGGGTGTGTATTTTTACTGGTAGTTGGATGTCACATCCCAAGCGCAGAACCTGAATTTATAAGGTTTGGGGACTGAATTTCTGCCTGTGAGGAGAAAATCAGCTCCTTGCCACAGGGGTCTGTCAGTCCATTTTGATATTCAGCCATTGGATTCTATCTTTTTTCCCAAAATGCAGGTTTTTCTAGGCCAAATATGTCCTTAGAGGTTGGAGCAAGTGCTGGGGGGGGGTCTGATAGACACAGAAAAAAAAAAAAATATCTCTCTATATATCTATATATCTATATGTATATATATACTTATAATATATATTATACTATATATATTATATATAAAAATAAAATTTATTTATTTTATTTTAGATATAAATAAAATATATAAAAATTATATATATGTATATATATATAAATTATGTATATTATATATTTTATGTATATAATATATATAAAAAGAAAATGGAGATTATTCTGCCTGTTACACTGCTATTTATATTTATATTTATATTTATATTTATATTTATATTTATATTTATATTTATATTTATATTTATATTTATATTTATATTTATATTTATATTTATATTTATATTTATTTGTGCTTATACATATTTTTATTTACATATACATATATAAAAGATAGATATATTAAATTAATAATAAATAAACAAACAAATATATAAAATACAGTAGTGTAACAGGCAGAATAATCTCCATAAAACATGAACAGCAACTCCAGGACAGTTAATTTCTGTATCAAACATTTTCCCTTCCCATGTCTGTCGCAGACATTTCTCCACAAAAATCCTTTCTTTCAGATTTCTGCGTCTTCGGGAGGCCAGAAGCCCCCAAAGAGAAGGTAAACAATTATTATCAGCTGCTGTAGAATGCAATAAGATTCACCTTAATTAACTCATTTTCTATGTTTATAATTAAGGGCCAATCATCAGTTCAAGCCAGGGGACTGAGTCCTTGAACACAACTTTGTTGTAAATTCTTTTCTATCTCTTCTTAGCTGAGCTAGCAGCTCTGCAAACCTCTCTCTATATTCTATTTAGTATAACTATAATGTATTATATCATATATTAATAAATCAAGCCTTCTGATTCAAGAAACAAACTTCACCGTCTCTCTCTCACCAGCTGCGGCCCACTCAGGTCGCAGTAATACATGTCCAAGTTTACTTTGGTGAAGTTTCAATGTTTTGGGCACGCTGGATGTTAGGGAACCTGTGTTTCCAGCAGGCCTGGCTGGAGCTCTGGGCTTTGATGAACAAACACCTCCAGGCTTGTTTGGAAAAGCCTCAGCTCTGACCACAGACACCTCACTGGGGTTGGCATTTGTCGGCGTGGGACCAGAGCCAGCCTTGATGTGAGCAGGATTTATGCAGCAGCTTGGGAGGCACAGATTCGTTCATTTTACCCACAAAACGGGGCAGGGGGAGAGCCCAAAGCACAACTGCAATGTGGGAACCCAGAACATCCCTCTGGGAGTCCAGGATGGTCAGGACCCCTGCCAGGGGCTCAGAAACCCTGGCACAGAGCCCAAAACACCTGTGGGTTTGATTGTGACCCGTGGAGAAAATTACCAACCTTAGATGAAGATCAGCAAGCCACAACAGTTTAGGCAGAATAATAGTGAAGTTATCACGGAGTGGAAAAGTAGATTTTTAGGGTTTTTGGTATGGGGTTTCAGGGGGCAAGATGGAGGAATCTGGGTGTGTCCAGCCTTTCTCCTTCTTCTTCTTGCCTCCATCTCCTGCTGTGATGTTGGCAGTTTTGGATTGGTTTAGAGTAGAAGCTCACTGTCTAACACAGGTGATGGGTATTGGGAAGTAACTTAAACATTGTACACGTAATTTTTAGTATAAAAAGATAACACCACCCCTGGGCAGAGTGCCTGGAACTGTCCTGCTGGACGGACCGTGGCAGGGCAGGAGAAAATTTTTTATTGACAATAAACACCCTTGAGACCGAGAACTGAAGAGCTCTGACTCCTTCTTCAAGTGCCAGGCTGGGAAAAGAGAATTTTGAACTTTTCTCAGGGTCACTCTGAGCAGCTTGAGATCCCGGCACTGCAAAGCTCAGGCAGGCATAGGAGAAGGGGAGACCCCAAAGCACAACTTCAGGAGGAGACCCCAAAGCTCAGGCAGGCTCAAAAGCAGGGGGAGAGCCCAAAACGCAACTGCACAGCTCAGGCAGGCTCAGGAACAGATTTGCTCCCCCTTGGAGATTCGGTTTGGAGTCAAGCACTCCCTGGGCTCTCCCCACTCGTTGGCCAGATGTGGTTTCCCTGTGTTTCAGAGCACTAATTGTGTCCCAGCTGGGGGGTTTTATGTGTTTTATGGCTGGGCCTGGAGCTGTAGGAAAGCAGTGAAAGGTTCTGTGGCTCTGGAGGGACAGGGAGGTGGCAGGAGAGCGCTGGCTTCAGGGAAAAGGCAGGAGCTGTTATCCCTTACAAACCACTGTGCCTCCTGAGCATTAATACCTGCAAAACAGATGTGGGAAACACCCTGCCCACACTCCCAGCAAATGTTCCCCTGCTCCAGAGGCCCCTTTTAATACTGCTGCCATTCCTAATCTAAACCTGTTATGGGGGATTATTGCCCTATGCTGGTGGGAGCGGGGGCAGAATTCCCAATGAGCACCCAGGGATTTGTGTTTATGTTCATCCAGGAAAATGGCTCATTTGTGAGTTTAGATTGTGCAGAGAGGAGAAAAAAAATCAGGGTTTAGGAAGGTGGAGCCTCCTGGGCACGTGGTAAAGGTGCAGATACAGGGTTTTACCCCAGGAGTTTGTGCAAGGGAGTTGATGGTTCTTCCTTTTCCTGGAGAACCTTCAAGGTGTGTTTTATTCCCACTGATTGTTCCATCCCACTGCCTGGTTTTGGTTTAAGCTGATAAATACAGACATGGGGCCAGAGCTCATTAGCTGCTGGAGCTCCTGTCCTGGTGTGTGGAGATCAGAACCAGGAATTTCCTGAGAGCTGCCACACTTCAAACCGAAGAAGTCATTGTAGAGGCAAAAAAACCCCACAAAAAACCCAGACACAGGGGCCTTATTCCACCTTATTCCAGGTGTTCTCCAAGCCACCAGTAGTGCCCAGAGAGGCCTGAGGAGAAAATGATGCATTGCAGAAAAGCTCCCTTTTGTGTGGAGAGAATTGTTCTGAAAACTCTCACATTGGGTCTGTGTGAGTGTCTGGAGAATGTGAAATCTAAATTTATTTTTATTTTTAAGGGGAAAAAAAAAGACCTGAAACATGAACTTGTGTGGGGTGGTTGAGAGCTGTGTGTGTTTGGTTTTAATATCTATCAGAAGAGACAAGGGTTTTGCAACAGGATGTTTTATGTAGGATTGCTTGGGCTTGGAATTCCTGTTGAAGAGCCAGATCCCAGAGCTCACAAAAACCTGGGATAGTGCTGGAAGCAGAGCAGCAAAGTTAGCTGAGAATTAAAGATGGTGATTTATATGGGAGGTGAAAAATTACGCCAGGAATGCATCACCTTGGAAAAACCCCTCCAATTTCTGCTCCCTTGTGCTGCCTGGGAGTTTTAATCCATTTTTAAAATGAGGGAGCTCAAGGCTGCTGTGCCCTGGCCCGCGTTGCATTATTGAAGAGGAGACGTCGGGTCATTACTAATGCAGAGAAGCACCTGGACCTTTGCTCTTTGGTTAAACATGCAGATCCTGGAGAGGAGATTACAGCAGGATAAAGTACGATATTTTTCAGACTTAAGTGAGCTCAGGTTGAAAAACTGCATTAAAAATCCCCTAAAAACGTGAAAGCCACTTTCTTGCACGTGCCAAGCTGAAGTGGTGGCATTAGGTTTGTGAGGATAACCTTGGCTGAAGGAAGGGCCTTTGGAGCAATGTGTGGGGCAGAGGAAGGAGAAGGAGGGGATGCTGCAGGATCCTGCTGTTCACTAAAATTCTCCTGGTTCTTGGAAGCAGGGTCAGGAGTCACTCCTCCAGCTGCTCTGAGCACAGATCCAGGCAGGGCTTGCTGACAGGGACTTATTGGCCACGGCTGGCCGTGGGCTCAGCAGGAGAAATGTGGAATATCCACTCAGAGCAGGGAACAGAGCAGCAGGAATCGGTCTCTGCTTTGGGGTTCGGCTTCCTCCTGCACCTAAATCCCACTCAGTCTCCCCAGAAAAGTGAGGATGTACAATCCTAGGGTCACCAGGGTGGGAAAAGCCCTCTCTGATGGAGTTCAGTGTTCCCCCATCAGTGCCAAGGCCACCTCTAGCCCTGTCCCCAAATGCCACATCCCTCCACCTTTTCAATCCGCCCAGGGATGGGGAATTGGTGTCAAGGGGAAACAAAAGTTTCTCTTTCCCAAAGAAGAAAAGCTTCAGAGCAGAGCTCAGGGCCTTGAGCTGGCAGGGAGACCCAGGTGGTCGAGGACATTTTGGTGCAAGTTGCAGGATTTTCCTGAGGAATGAGTGGCAGCACATCCCACCGCTCCGGCACTGGGGCCATCGTCTGGGAGCAGTCACAGCTCTGAGACATTCCCAGACAAATGGAAACAGAGTGTGCTCACCCAGATGGATAAAAAACCCTCTGGTAATGACAGACAAACTGTGCAACAGGACAGGAATGTCATGCATGATCAGGTATTTCAGCTCGAGCATTCAGGGCTTTTTTTTTTTTATTTTCCCTTCAAGTCTGTGGGGAAGGTGGGTTCAGCAGCTCAAGAAAAGAGATGCCAGAGTTTCTGACAAGTTAATTAAGCTTTCACTTCTGAGTATTATATGTACAGTGAAGAAAAGAAACTTAATTGTCTTTGCAGTGCCTGACAAACCCCAAGAAAAATGCCTGCATATTTTCTCAGTTTTGTCTCTATTTTTGATACTTATTCAGTGTGAGCATTATACTTTCATGGCTTTAATTAAAAGCCAAGTTTTGGAAGCTTCTCAAAAGGTAGTTTTGGTACAGAGATGTGTGCATTTAAAGAAATATTTATGTGAAATCTAAAGACTAAAAGGAACGAGAGAGGCTTGAAAATGGATCAGCTGCCTCCCTTTTTATATATTTTGTCCCTCCCACCTCACAGTGTTTCAGGTAACTCATGAAGAAGAGGGAATGCTGCTTTGTTCTCATTTTATGATCTCTGAGTCCTCATACACATCTGACAAGCAGTTCTGTCTTTGCTAAGCCCCAAATTTCTCAAACTATTTCTATTTTAATTATTCTGTGCAGTGCATAAGCAAATTTTAGGTTGATAAGTATCTTCATTAACAATTCCTGGAGAGTATCTGTGCAAGGAGAAGAGGAAATGGCTTTAAGTTGGGCCACAGGAGGTTTAGATTGGATTTTAGGGAAAAATTAACAATGCAAAGGGCTGTCCAGCCTGGCACTGCTCCCAATCCCTGAAGAAAGTAAAAATTATGTGTATGTGGCACTTGGGGACACAGGGCAGTGCTGGGGAACAGCTGGACTCAATGATCTTAAGGGCTTTTCCAACCTTAATGATTCCATGATCTATAATTCTGTATTTCTTTTCCATCCGCAGCCATTCTGCCCTTTGCTGTGAGAGTTGTTAAAATATAGTTGCTATAAAATCGAGAGTGGCACAGAGAGCATGAATAATGAATGAATATTCACTATTTCATGATAATTCAATAATGGAAGAATTGAAATTATAAAGGAGCTGGAGAAAAAAAGAACTGAAAGAGCTGCTTTTTCATAGAATCCTGGAAAATCCTGAGTTGGAAGGGCCCCACAAGGATCCAGCTCCTGGATCTTAGGAGGGTTTAGGAAGTCAGGAATTCTCTAAAGGGTTACACAGAACTGGAGGCACAAATTTATCTGTGGCTGTTAAATCTAATAGGATGCAATTATTTAATTGATGAACTTTTGTCAGTGCTTAGCACAGGCCATTTGCCATGAGTGCAGCTCTGAAGGGAAGCTGTGAAAATGTGTAAATATATAAATATCTACCTGCTGCCTGGAGGTGTTTGCAGAGAAGGGGAAGGGAGGCAGCTCTGCTTTCCCAAGCTGAACCAAGACTTCTTCTTCCCAACTCCTGGTGAGCTTTTCCTTGGACAGTTTTTCCTGGAAACCCATCTTCAAGCTGGTGCATTAAATAGTATTTCAATCTGTGACTCAAAACTTACTGGAAATCCAGTTATCAAGCTTAGGAGGGAGATAGGGATCTGAGGCATGATGAGCAGGTTTGGCTGAGCACAGAAATATCAGAGGCTGATTTAAGGGAGTGTTTGTGTGTGTGTGAGCAGAGCTGCTCCAGGCAGCAGGAAGAGTTGACTATTTATTTATTTATTTATGTTATTACTCAGCTCTGCCAAGGCCTAGAAATCAGATTTTTAAATGGGATACTGAATCCTAGAATGAGGTTTTTTTTTTTTTTTTAAGTTTTCCATCCCTCTCTCTTTTTTATTTTTGATGGTTTTATTTTTCATTTTTCAATTGTTAGAATAAAATATTTATAGAGCAGGCTGCCTGGGCAGCACACAAGCTCTTGCTTTTCTTTCTTGCAATCTTCTGTTTCAAGCACCACCTAATGGCATTGGTGCACAGTGCAGAGCATCCCTGCATCCCACATCCCCGGATTCTGATCCCACATCCCTGGATTCTGATCCCACATCTATGGATCCCACATCTATGGATCCCACATCCCTGGATCCTGATCCCACATCCCTGGATCCCACATCCCTGGATCCTGATCCCACATCCCTGGATCCCACATCCCTGGATCCTGATCCCACATCCCTGGATCCCACATCCCTGGATCCTGATCCCACATCTATGGATCCCACATCCCTGGATCCCATATCCCTGGATCCTGGATCCCACATCCCTCTGCTGCCTGCTCAGAGCAGGAGAAAGCAGCACAGCTTCAGACACCACATCCCAGGCCAAAAGTGGAGTGGCTGGAGGGAGCTGGAGTTGGTTTCCACAGCCTACCCCAGCCCCAAATGCCCAGGATATTTGGATTTCGCCATGGAAATGCATTATCCCACAAAGTCAGCATCCACCAGAGCAGGCAGCACCACCCCAATGATTTACTGATAGAAACTGGGAACTTTGAACTCTTTAAAACTTTTCCATAGCATTTGCACTTCTAATTTCCCCCCTCATTTTTCAGGAAGGGAGGCCAGAGCAGGAGCCTTGCTCGCCTTGGCTGCCCCTTGAAGGAGCTTTTTGCATCATTAAAAGATCTCAGATGTGCTCCTCCCGTGCCACAGGCACAGCTACAGATTATTTGATAAGGCAAACACGCAGAGCAGAGACTTGTATCAATAATTAATTCCCTTTAATCCCGAGTTTCTGGGGAGCCTGGGAACGTGCCTTTCCCAATAGCCCTTCGGAGCAGCTGTGCAGGAGCCAAGGTTTCGAGTAAGGCAAGTAGGCAAATGACCCTGCAGGAAGGGCTCCCATCAGATTGATATCTTCCCCAAACCATTTGGAGTTGTGCACGTCAGCACTTTGGAACATAGCAGGATTTAATCAGAAACTCCTGCAGCAGCTTCAGTTCTGGCCTCTGTGATCATTCTTCATGCTCAGAAAATGCCCTTTTGTTACTCTCCCGTCGCTTTTCCATCCTTTCCTCTCCTCCTCTGCTGCTTTTTTCTCATCTCATTTACTTTTTTAGCACGATCTCGTGGCTGCCAGACCTCCTGATGCTGCTGGGAGTCTGGTCAGGTATGGGATCCTTCCCAAATCCCCAGTGGTCAGAGCTGTGGCACAAAAGGGCACGTCCAGCCCTCGCTGGTATGAAAGAGACTCCCAAAATATCAAACCCAGCAGCTAAAAAGGGCTCTTTTAAAGCTGTCTCCTACTTTGGGAGTTCAAGAGCTGCCTCTGCTTTCTAAATCCCTGAGGCTGGCACAGAGTTCTGATCTCAGGGTTTTTGACACTGCCTGAAAACTCCAGGGCTGGAGGGGAGAGGGTGGAGGTGCCACAAACCTGGTGTGTGACATTGAGGAATTGTCCTGGAACAGCCCAGGAGCATCCCAGGGGCTGCAGGGCTGGGAAAGCTCTTTGCTTCCCCTCTCTGCCTCCTGCTGCTCTTGTCCAAAGGCACCGAATTCCCAAAGCTGGGAATTTATTCAATCAGGAATTAAAGATCAGTAGTGCTGCAGGGATTTGTCTCTGGAAGCAGCAGCTTTCCAGTTGGGTTTTGTTAGGAAGGGGATTTCAATTAACCTTTGCTCTACACTGTTCTCTTCTTGTGCAACCCTTATTACCATGAATCAGAGATGCTGGACCATGACCTTGAAATTATATGTATTTAAAAAAAAAAAGAAAAAAGTAATTAATTCCACATGACAATGAGTTTCCTGAGCAGACAGGGTGTGGGAGACAGTTTGTACATCCCCTGCTTCTTGCAGCTCCCAACATGAATTACGGCCCAGCTGTGGAGCACAAGAAATTGGGGGGTTTAAAAGGAAATTCTAATGACTTTTTATCTTCTTTTTTTTTAATAACCCAGTGATAAAATCACATTAAATGCACACGGGGTGGGAGTAGCTCCTGTTTTCGTGTCATAGAATGGTTTGGGTTGGAAGAGAACTTAAGGATCATCCAGTGCCATGCCCAGGGACACCTTCCACTGCCCCAGAGTGTCCGGCCTGGCCTTGGGCACTGCCAGGGATCCAGGGGCAGCCCCAGCTGCTCTGGCAATCCCAGCCCAGCCAGGAATTCCCAGTTCCCAATGTCCCATCCATCCCTGCCCTCTGGCACTGGGAGCCATTCCCTGGCTCCTGTCCCTCCATCCCTTGTCCCCAGTCCCTCTCAGCTCTCCTGGAGCCCCTCCAGGCCCTGCCAGGGGCTCTGAGCTCTGCCTGGAGCCTTCCCTGCTCCAGGGGAACATTCCCAGCTCTCCCAGCCTGGCTCCAGAGGGGCTCCAGCCCTTGGAGCACCCTTGCTAAAGAAGTCCAGAATTCCACATCTTGTTTTCCATCTCTCTGCTCAAAAATTGCACAAGTTGTTTCTGGAAAGGCACAAATCCAGCAAAGCCTCTGGTCTGTGGGCTGCCCCCTGGCTTCTCAAACAGCGCTTTATCCAGGGGTTTGAGGGGATTAAATGACATAATTATTTCATATAAAATGTGCTGCCACTCTGGCTGAGTGTGGCAGTGGAGGCAGCTTCAGTTCCAGGGTGGAGAGGGGCTGCTGCCCATGGATGTGCCCATGGGGGTGTTGGATGCCCTGGATCCCAGCAGGGACCAGATCCCAGTGCCTGTGGCACCCTCAGGATGTCCTCAGGTGTGTTCTGGAGACACCTGGAACACTTTCAGCCCAAGCAGGATGATATTCCATGAGATTTCTCTTTCCAGAGAAGTTCCTGGTGAAAGGGGTTGTTCTGGGATGAAATCAATTATCCCGTGCCAAAGGCAGGTGTCACCCTTTGATGATTCTTGTGGGCCCCTTCCAACTCAGGATATTCTATGACACTTTGCATGGAGTCATATTTTCATTTTTAAAAAGGTGTCCAGAACCAAAATGCTGATGCTGCAAGTGCAGGAACCCTGGGGTTTTGCCAGGAGAAATGCACATTTTTCAGATGATCGTTTCCCACAGTTATTTTATAAAAAATAGCACGACCTTGTAATCAGAAATGAATTTTACAATGAATGCAGTGGAAATTATTTTTTCCAGTGCACGTGGAAGCAGCAGGAGTTGTGTTCAAGGAGAGCAGAGCGACCTGAGCAGGGCCATCCATCCCTGTGGTTCTCTTGGAGACTTTAATACCCTGTATTTAGCCTCCTTGGCAGTAACTTATTTTTAAGAGGTTAGGAGCTCATTAAGATAAGATGGAGTGAAAGATGGAGCACATTGGGAAGGAACTTTACCCATAAACTAATTTAGAGCTCAGTCACATGGCAGCCAGGCCCAGCTTTGCTCACACAGCACACGATAATGACACGTTTCAGGATTGCAGCTGAGAACAAATCTGACAGATCTGCGCACCGTGCAGTCGCGTTTGCTAATGTTGGTTTTAAAACAGCAAAAAAAATCGATCCCACTTGGAAATGTTTTCTTGGGAAAGCTGTGAATCTGTCTCAGGATTGCCTGGTAATGGAGCTGGGTGCGCAGGCAGCAGGAGCTGGGGCTGGTGGCCACCTGGTCCATCCATTGGGGACAATTCCCAATGCTGCTCCAGCTCTGGCTCAGCTGTCCTGGATGCTCCCAGCATGGAAACTTCTGTCAGGCATCCAAGGGAGAGTAGGGACATGGAGCATCCATAACCTGGGCTGGAGATTACCCTGAGCTCCTTCTGAGTGCGTCCAGGGCAGGGAACCCAGCTGGGGAAGGGCTGGAGAATCCCTGAGGGAGCTCGGAAGGGGCTCAACCTGGGGAAGAGGAGGATCCAGAAGGGAAAAGCTCTGCATCAAATCCTTCCTCAGACTCCCCTCACTTCTTTTTCCCCTTATGTTTTCTCCCACTTTTTGATTTTGTCTTCATGGCAGGAGAGACCCTGAAGGGAACAGAGCTGGAAAGGGGCTGGAGAATTCCTAAGGGAGCTGGGAAGGGCTCAGCCTGGAGCAAAGGAGTATCTAGAAGGGAAAATCTCTGCAGCAGAATCTTCCCCAAACTCCCCTCACTTTTTTTTCCCCTCACATTTTCTCTCACTTCTTGATTGTCCCCTGATGACAGGACAGACCCTAAAGGGAACCCAGCTGGGGAAGAAGCTGGAGAATTCCTGAGGGAGCTGGGAAGGCCTTGGCCTAGAGAAAAAGAGGATCCAGGAGGGAAAAGCTCTGCATCACTTCTTTTTCCCCTCACTTTTTCCTCCCCTCATGTTTTCTCCCACTTTTTGATTTTCCCCTCACAGCAAGGGGCTGAGCAGCTGGAGCGGGGCCAGGAAAGGGAACAGAGCTAGGCAGGGGCTGCAGAATCCCTGAGGGAGCCGGGCCGGGGCTGCAGAATCCCTGAGGGAGCCGGGCAGGGGCTGCAGAATCCCTGAGGGAGCCGGGCCGGGGCTGCAGAATCCCTGAGGGAGCCGGGCAGGGGCTGCAGAATCCCTGAGGGAGCCGGGCAGGGCTCACCTGGAGCACAGGAGGATCCCCAGGGATCTTTTCCCTCTCTGGAATTCCCTGCCAGGAGGGCACAGCCGGGGGGTCGGGCTCTGCTCGCAGGGAACAGGGACAGGAGCAGAGGGAACGGCCTCAGGCTGGCCCAGGGCAGCTCAGGGGGGTCATGAGGAGAAATTCTTCACAGAAAGGGTTGTGCACCCCAGGGCAGAGGTGTATTCCCCATTCCTGGAGGGATTTCAGAGCCCTGTGGATGTGGTGCTTGTGGACATGAGGCAGAGTGGCCTCGGCAGTGCTGGGAAGAGTTGGACTGGATGATCTTGGAGGTCTTTTCCAGCCTGAGCAATTCCATGATCCCAAGATTCTATCTCCAGGCAGAGATAAGGGTATTTCTCAGGGTTAAGGAGTGTTTTGGTCATACCTGGATGTGGACAGGTCACAGAGCTGCTTTTCCCTGTGTGTGCCCCCTGTGCCTGCGAAGGTGCACTCCCTGCACCCCCTCCCTCTCCTGTGGGTGATAAGGTGTGCCTGGCAAAACTCTCTCTCCGAGGGATTTTGGAACATGCTCTCTCCAAGTCTGAATTTGATCATGTCTTGCTGTGCTGCAAGACATCTGTTTGAGGGGGTTTTTGGAGAGGACTCTGAGATTGCTTCCCACAGTGATGAGTGAAGGGAAAGAAGCTTCCATAGGTGTTCTGCTGGCTGAGTTCCTGCTGGAACAATTATTTCAGTGCTTCTGGGATTTCATTATGGTGTGTAATTAGTGGAGGTGTCAGGAAAATTTGAGCCTGGGATAAGCAGGATTTTATCACTTTGGATCTTAATAAATCAATATTCAAGGTTTAATGTTTGGAAGGGGTTTCGAGGTGCGGGTCTGAGCTGGGGCAGAAATTCTGGGTCTGTTCCTTGGAGAAAAAGGCAAAATAATTCCAATGAGGGAGCAGAGCTCTCTCTCCTTACTTTATAATCATCACACATTAAGAATTCACACGCTGACAGCTAAAACAGCTCCGCCAAATTGGGACAGCTGGGTATGTGTCCAACCCCTGTGATCCTTCCTCCTGTCTCTAGTTCACTTCTTAAAATACAGGTTTACGTAACAGGTCACATTTTTTATTTATTTTTTTTTTCTTTCTCCCCAAAAGTTCCTAAATCTTTCTAACTTTTTGGAGAGGTTTCTCAACTTCCAGAATATGCCTGGATAAATTATGCAGGATGAGGGGTGAAGGGATTGCTCTGAACTGACGCTTTTCTGAGGTACCAGGGGTGCCTTCTGCACAAACCCTCGCAGGGAATCGCTGTGCTTGTCACTGCAGAGCTGGGCCTGGGAGCTGATCAAGTTTGGAAAACATAATTCCCTATCAAAACAGAAGAAACAAAACTCTCCTCTTCTGCTTTCCTATGTTGCTGCCAGTGTTTCAGTTTTCTCCTCTTCCAGGGAATTGATTTTGCTGTAGCTAAATGCAACACCTCCTCTGGAATGCCAAGCAGAGGGGGAATACTGCAGCACGTTTCCAGCTTGAAAACAAAATAATTGCTTTAAAAATAGCCTTATATTTCTTCATTTTATGACGTGCTCTCTTTAGACTTGATAATCATCCTTTCTTGTACTCGAGATACCTTCCCTCCCCACACCCACTCTCTCCTAGCCCCCTGAAATTCGGGAGGAATGGGAGAAGATCTCTCTGGCAGCTTTATTTCCAATACCACCACAGGAGATGGAGGCAGCCAGTCTTCCAAAGGGTTTGGGGACATAGATTTTTAACATTTTTAATGAGATTGGGTTTTTCACATTTTAAATGAGGTTTTAATCTCTTTCAGAAGCATTTTGGTCTCTGCAGTTATGTTTGGACAATCCCTTCCTCAGGGACCACAAGAGTTTGTAAGTCCTGGAGCAAGCAGTGGGGAAGGAGCAGATCCATAGGATTGGCCACATGTGGCTTTCCTTTAAGGGCTTTAAAAATGAGCATTTTCATTTGAAAAAAACCCCAAACCCCAGCTGTTCTCCATGGGTGGAGAGGTGTGGGGATAGGAATGAAAGGAGCACTCGGAGGGATGTGATCAGATAATAAAAATGAAGAGTTCTGGCTGCAGCCAGGCTGACAGTTTGGAGCTAACCTGGCTTTTTGCAGCATACCTCAGGAATGACAAATGGGGAGAGCAGGTGGAAACAGATCCATCCAGCTGCCACAGCCCAGGGGAAGTTGGAAGGAGCCTGCATCCCGCAGGTCCCTGCACGTCATGGGCAAAGAGGCTGCTTGTTCACAGTGCACTGGTGAAAAGTCCATCTTTTCTTAATGCCTTTTTAATGAAAAAAAAAAAAAAAATCAGATGCAGGAGAACTTTCTCATTCCTTCTGTTTTCAGCTTGGCTCTCAAATGTTTCTGAGTTATCTGAGAGCTCCCTGTAATGCTGAGCAATTCAGAAAGAGAGGAGGCCCACTTGGAAAAATCTGTTTTGGGGAAGGTAAAGGCTTTTGTTTGGCTCTGAATGACTTTTGCAAAGGGAGTTCATTCTTTACATTCTGTTCTTTGTTGTGGCTCGGCCAATTTATGAGTAAACAAAACACTTAATGCCCATTTCTGTGTAGGATTTGATGAGGATGACGTGCAGAGTTTGAAACTTGCAGCTTTGGGATGAATAGAAAAACAAGGCTTGAGAGTGGTGAATTCTTGCTGGGGAACAGCAGATTGTGCAAGAGTTCTCAAAAAGATAAAAAAAGGAGGGGGATCAGAAATGATTCTGTGTGTTTGCTGTCTTGAGAAACAGGCTGGGAATGAACTGTTCCCTGCTTCGGGCTCTTGTTAAACAAACCCTTCTCCTGGATATTTTCATCCCACTTTCAAGAGACATTTTCCCATCCTACACAAGGGCATCAAGATCCCAAAGAAGGGTGAGGAAGATGCTGTGAATTTGAAATCAAGTGAAATATTGAGAATAATTTCAGTTTAATTATTAACTTTTCTGAAGTCCCTGGCCTGTCCTTGTTTCTGGCACAGAGAGCAGGGCTCAGGGAAGCACCTCCTTGTTTTCCCCCTGGATTTCTCATGGCACAGGCTCAGTGCAGGTGATTCCCCGTTCCCTCCTGCAGGAATTCACCCCTAATCACAGCTCCCTGTGCATTTGGTGCTGTGATTCATGCAAATCTATTGCAAAGCAGTTTGCTTTCTCCCTCAAAAATCAGAGACAGCAAAAGAGAGAGGGAGGGTTATTTTGGGAGTCCAGAGAATTTTGCTTTCTCTCCATTTCTTACTGTGAGCAATAACCTGAAGGCTTCCCTTGAAAATTTTTGGTGGATGATTCCTACTCTTAAAGGTATTATAGAACCTCCCAGAAATTCAATTTTTTTAAAATTGTGTCTGTTCAATGAATAGTATTTCATTGTTCATAAAAAGACTGAGCTTTTCTCAGGAAAAAATCAGTATTTTATCCTAGTGGAAGCTACTAGGCTGGGAATGAGAAGTGTGGCCTTGAGGTCTGGTGATTAAAGGCAGCTTTAAATGTGTGAAACATTTCTCACATTAGAAGTCTGTACAGGGAGAACAGTTAATACCACAATTAACCTTTGTTAAAATGCCTGTGATATCCTATGCTGTTTGATTGGATTTATTATATTGCATATATAATATAATAAATACAATTAATATAATATATTATATATTTTTTAAATAAATCCAAATAAGGGATCTTCTTAAATACAGGAGCAGCATCAGAAAAACAACCATGAGAAATTAAGCTGAGTTTTTTTGTCACCTGATTCTGTGTCTTATTTAAATTGGGGTACAGATTTCAGCTGAACATTTCAGTGGTGGTGGCAAAGAGCTCAAGGGGGAGAAAAATTATAAATAATAATTCAAATTCTAATTGAGTATCCTGTCCAGGCCTGGGATCTCCAGCATGAGAAGGACCCGGAGCTGCTGGAGGAAATCCAGAGGAGGCCACAGAGCTGCTGCAGGGCTGGAGCCTCTCTGGAGCCAGGCTGGGAGAGCTGGGAATGTTCCCCTGGAGAAAGGAAGGATCCAGGAGATCTTTCCAGGGCCTGAAGGGGCTCCAGGAGAGCTGAGAGGGACTGGGGACAAGGGATGGAGGGACAGGAGCCAGGGAATGGCTCCCAGTGCCAGAGGGCAGGGATGGATGCAATACTTTGAGGGAATTCCTGGGCTGAGGCTGCCCCTGGATCCCCGACAGTGCCCAAGGCCAGGCTGGAGCACCCTGGGACAGTGGAAATGTCCCTGCCCATGGCAAGGGGGTGGATCCAGGTGACCTTCCAACCCAAACCAGTCTGGGGTTTTATTCCTGTGATTTCTTTGAGAGCCTCCCACATCACCCAGCTTTGGATGGAGTCAGGCCAGCTCAGCACTCAGTGCTGGAACTGCACATCAGCTCCTTTTGTCTTCAGTAAGGAATTTTTCCTTCTCTCTGAGTGGTCTGCAAGATCCCAACTATCCAGGCACAATAACCTAAGCTGTTTCTAGAGGGGATCCCTTGCAGTGAATTCCAGGCTATTTTGAACAGGGAAATGATCTAGGGCACATCTATGGGATAGTGTAGCCATGATATTTTCTGACAAATCCCTTTGCCAGGATTTTTCCTCCTGAGAAGCTGAGAGGCCTCAGGAACAAAATGTATACAATGATTATCTGCTGCTGTGGAATGCAACAGGTCCGTCTGTGATTGGCTCATGTGGTTGTTTCTAATTAATGGCCAATTACAGTCAGCTGTCTTGGACACTCTGGTCAGTCACAAGATTTTATTATCATTCTGTTTTCCTTTCTATTCCTTGCAAGCCTTCTGATTAATCCTTTCTTCTATTCTTTTACTATAGTTTTAATATAATATATATATCATAAAATAATAAATCAGCCTTCTGAAACATGGAGTCAACATTCTCATCTCTTCCCTTGTGCTGAGACCCTGCAAACACCATCACAGGATAGTGCACTGAAATACTGAAGAGAAAGGGGGAATTTCTCCAGAACAAACCCTGATCCATGTCAATTCCATATAAGCAGAGCTGAGCCATCCCAGCACTTTGCAGAGTCAGAGAAGCAAACAGGAGACTCGGGAGAGCAGGCACTGGGAGCCCAGCAGAGCTCCGAGCAGGAGCTTTGGGATGACGACAACAACAACAACAAATCAAGAGGAGACTTCCACGTCAGCCTGGCAGAATCCTGGTGTCATCTGCACAGGAGCTCATCTGCCAGAGCCTGCTGCCAGTCCTCACATTGCCCTGCCCTCACCGGCCCCAGGAGTGCAGCTGGAGGCTCCTGCATTTCATCACCGAGCGCTGGCAGCCCGGGAATCTGTCAGCAGGAGCTCCCAGCCCAGCAGCGGCTGTGCAGAGTCCAGGCTCTCACAGGCTCTGCTGGGCTGCAGGGAAAGGAGATAAACCACAGTATTTCCTTACTGGTCTGCTTTTATAGCTGGGTTTCTGAGAGGGCTTAGAAAAAATAAAATAAAATAAAATAAAATAAAATAAAATAAAATAAAATAAAATAAAATAAAATAAAATAAAATAAAACAAAATGAAATGTTAAAATAAGTATCTTGATTGTGACTGGAACTTCATTGAGAAAAAGAGTTGGATATGTATATATATATGTGTGTGTATATATATATATATATATATATATTTCTCTGAAAGTCTGCAAGGCCAGATTGCACAAGCTGGACTAAATACAATAAAATATATTAACATAAATAGATAATATTAATGCAAATAATATTAAAAATAGTTGGATATGTGTGTGTGTGTGTATATATATATATATATATATATACACATATATGTATATATATAGTCCAAGGCCAGATTGCACAAGCTGGACTAAATACAATAAAATATATTATATTAACATAAATTAATATATTAACATAATAAAATATATTATATTAACATAAATAATAAAATAGATAAAATTAATGCAAATAATATTAAAAATAGTTGGACATGTGTGTATATATATATATATATATATATATATATATATATATACATATATGTATCTATATAGTCCAAGGCCAGATTGGACAACTTGGAATAAATATAACAAAGTATATCATATTGATATGAATAATAAAATATATAATTTTAATATAATAATAGAAATAGTTGGATATGTGTTTATATATCGATAGATATAGTCTAAGGCCAGTTTGGACAACCTGGACTAAATATAATAAAATAGATAATATGAATATAAATTATAATTAACAAAAGTTGGATATGTGCATATATATATATTCCTGGAAGTGTCCAAGGCCAGATTGGACAACCTGGAACAAATATAACAAAATATATCATATTGGTATGAATAATAAAATATATAATTTTAATATAAATAATAATAGAAATAGTTGGATGTGTGTATACATATAGATAGCTTTAGTCCAAGGCCAGATTGGCCAAGCTTGACTAAATATAATAAAATAGATAATATGAATATAAATAATAAAGTATATAATATGAATATAAATAGTATTAAAAATACTTGGATATATATATTCCAAGGCCAGATATGTATGTATATATATATATATATATATATATATATATATATATATCCCTGGAAGTGTCCAAGGCCAGAGTGGCCAAGCTGGACTAAATGTAATAAAATAGATAATATTAATATAAACAATAACATAGATAATATCAATATAAATAATATTAAAAATAGTTGGATGTATGTATATATAAATATATATATATAGTCCAAGGCCAGATTGGATAAGCTGTACTAAATATAATAAAATAGATATGCATTTCTAGTCCAGGGCCAGATTGGACAACCTGGAATAGTGGAGAATGTCCCTGCCCATGCCCTGGGATGAGATGAGCTTTAAAGTCCCTTCCAACATAACCATTCCATGGTTCTCTGATGATTCTACACAGAAATAGGGGAACATCATCCACTCACATCACCATTATTTTCTATTCTTTGCTTTTTTCGGCCTAGCTCTAAACATCTTTTATTTGCCATCATGCAATACTTGGATGCCAAAACTTGTTGACCTTTGTTCAATTGATTTTTAAAAATGTTATTTGAACATGCAAGAAATACAAGGATTTCTCATGTACATTATTTCCTTTTTTCTTTGTATTTCTGGACCTGTGAAAAGTAAGGAAGCATTGCTTCGATAAATAGAGGAAGCAGAATGTCTGTTTAAAGTAGTTTGCTGAAGACCACGTAGGAAATCTCGTTTTGAGCAATGGTCTGTGGACTGATCTCTCTTTAACTGAGTATTTGAGAAATTCTGGGTAAAATCGTGCCTTAAAGGCAAAGCTCTGAACCGGTATCTGTGTGGAAGAAAGGGAGGCCTAAGAACAAAAAAGCCTTTTTTCGTTTGGAGTTCACTTTGTAATATCTGGGAAGCACATTTTGCAGTGGGAAGGCTGCCAAAAGCCTGGCTGTGTAGTAAATAAACATTTTGGGGAAAAGCTGGCTGAGAGAAGATGGTTGGTGAAGGAGGATCTGAATGTCTGCTTATTCCTTGATTTATTCTCATTAATTCTGACCTTGTGTGTGGCACCTCTATCTGTGTGGTGGATAAGTGACGGGTTCATCCTCCTGGATCCCTGTGAGTGTCCAAGGCCAGGTTGGATGGGGTAGTGGAAGTGTCCAGGGGTGGGACTGGATGAGATTTGCAGTCCCTTCTGATCCAAACCATTCTATCAAAATCAGATTAACCGATGTGGTGCCATGGCTGCAGGTGCAGACTCCACCTGCTCTGAATTGTGGTCTGAGGGAACCTCATCCCACAGGGAGAGAGCAGCAAATCCTGGTTGTTGTCTCCTCCTGGCACCCAGAACCTGCTGAGTGGGATCTGCTCAGGAGTGGAACTGTCACACACAAAGGGGACAAAACCTTTTTATGTTAAAAGGATCACAAAAACATGTCTTGAGAGAAGTCAGACCCCTCTATCTGCCATGCTCTGTGGACATTTGGGATTCTGATGACAAAAGGAGGGTGCCAGGACCTCCTTTGTTGTTTAGCCTGGAGAAAAGGAGACTCAGGGGTGCCCCCATCACTCTGCAGCTCCTGAAAGGTGCCTGTGCTCAGCTGGGGCTGGGCTCTGTCTGCAGGAACTGACACAACCAGAGCACACAGCCTCAAGGGAAATACAGGTTGGATTTTAGGAAAAAGTGATGAAGTTCTGGAGTGGCTGCCCAGGGAGGTGGTGCAGTCCCCATCCCTGGGTGTGTTTAACAAAGCCTGGATGTGGCACTGGGTGCCAGGGTTTAGCTGAGGTTATTGTGCCTGGATAGTTGGGGCTGGGTTGGACTCCATGATCTTTAAGGTCTCTTCCAATCTGGTGATTCTGTGAGTTCTGTGAATTCCCTGGCTGCTGCTCTGGCTTGAATTAAGTAAGATCAATAACTCCTCTCACTTTGATCAAACTGTGCCTTCCCCTGCTGGATCCCACTTGGCAGAGCTCCTGGTGCAATAACTGCTGGAATTTGATGGCTGCCTTCGGCACACCCGCCCTGCTGGGGTGCACAGAGCTCCTCTGAGGGCTGCCCTGGAGGAGCCTCAGCCCAGCACGGGCTGAGGAAAGCACAAATTTACAGCTGGGCTTTCCCAGTCTCTCACCATCCCAGGCTGTGGGGCTGGGAGATGATTCAGGCACTGGATTTCACTGGGATTATTCATTCCATACTGAAATCTCTGCTTGCCACTCTGTGTGCTGTGCCCCCTAAAAGAATTTTTAGGAAATTTTCCAGTCCATGACTTTGCCATTGTGAGAAGTGCATAATGCTGAGAGCTCACTTTTATATATTTATTTCTATACCTTAACTCGGTGACAACTAATGGAAGAAAAAAGTGCATTGCATTTAAAATAAAGCCTAATTAAAAAACAAAACCTCTGCTTGCTTTGTGATGTTAACAGAGAAATTTTCCTCCTTTTTGGTAACAGAGATGCTGGTGCTGAAAAATTTTTCCCTTTTTCTCTCCCCGTCTTTTTCTGGACTTTTCACAAAGTCCAGGTGCATCCATGGAGCTGCATCATATTTCACTTTCCTCCCCAGCTCAGGGAAGATAAAGCTCAAATCCTTTTGCTGGCCATAAGTAAATAAATAAACAAACAAGCTCGGCCGTTCAAGTATGTGTGGCATCCTGCTTTCCCTGAGCAGGCAGTGTAAACAAACAAAGCAGCCTTTTTTTCCCCCCTCCTGCTGCAGAACTCTGCCAATTGATACTGGGGCAGGAATATTAACACATGCCCGCTCCAAAATGTGATACCCTTTGGGGTCTTGGAGATGAGCTCCTCTGAAGTGCTTTTTTCCTCGGCTGCCTGACAAAGTTTTTGGCTCCACTTCAGTCTGGTAAGGAGACAGCTGCTCAACTTCTGACACAAATGAAGAAAATTGATGAGATGCCATCTCCAAAATTCCCTTTTTTCCTGGCAGGCACTTCTAGGCTGAGTGCTAGGAGTCACTCAAAGGTTTGGGATTTTTTTTTTTTAACCTTAGTTAGGGCAGGATTTGAGGTTTGCTTTGTTGGCTGGGCTGTTCCTAATAATGCTCAACAAATGCACAGAAACTGAATCTTTGGGAGCATGAACAAGGATCACAGAATTTACACTTCCACTCACACAGCTTGTTTGCTGTTGTGCACTGAATTTTATCCATGGCTTTGCATGATTCTGAGCAATTTATTTATCTCTGTTTGCTGTGGAAATGCAGGTGACAGAATCTCCAGGGGGCTCTGTAAGGAGGGATCTCCTTGGGGTGTTTCTGTGAGTCTGGGTTTTCCCAGGATATTTTTTTTGGAGATATGGTTGTGTGACCAAGAGGAATAATGTCAGCAGCTCCCAGGATTTGTGAGCCCACTGTGAAATTCCTCTGCTCCTCTCTAGAGTGGGAGATGCTCTCAGGATTTTGAAGGCCACTCATTACAGGGAAAATGTGTTTGTTTTTTAGCGGAGCGCAAAGAAACTGCTCTCATTGTGCTTCACTGCCATGGTTTTCCTGCTCCTCAGGACGACAAAAACTACATTTTCCACGTTCCTCTTGAACTATTTCCTCTGAGTTTCATGTACAAAAGACCTCAGCTGTGTAAAGTGCACCTTCAGTCCTGTCTGGCTAAAATAACATTAAATTTATTGCATTGCTCTCCTGTTTCATTAGAAACAAACCCCTGTGCTAGCCCAGCTTTAGGCTTTATGTCACTTCATGATTATCTTGATTGTGGCAAAGGCTTTGGGTTTGACACACGCCTTGCTGTTCCTTTTTAAACCTCCCTGGAAAAGCAGCCATGGAAAGCTCTGAATAATGCACATGACATATGCTGCCTGTCTCTCAGAGGGAGCTGAAGAACCTGACAGCAATTTGCATTTTTGGAGCTGCAGAAGAGATGCAGGAAACTTTAGGCAGGAGTTTTTGGGACTCTGAGGTCAAACCAAGAAGAGGAGTTCAGAGAGAGACAGGAACTGGATGGAGAACAGAGGCTGGAGCACAGAGATGGCCTGAAATGAAATATAATCCAGCTGATGTCACTATAAATTCATGAAGACATCGTTTTCCTTGGGATGCTGAAATTTGGGTCCGTTTGGCAAACTTAAAGGAGCAGCCACGGGATCTCCTGTTTGTCCATGTAGGGAAATGCTGACAAAGGTGGGGCTGATGATTTCTCATGGCAGTGAATGATGGCTCAGTGCTCACCTGAGCTCTGTGTTCTATCTTAGAGGTAGAATTATTAACTAACACCAATTTTCATTACTCTCTACTCTTGTTTCTTAGCATTCCCTGAAGCCTTGTGGGAGATGGGTGATTCCTTTGCAGTAGCTGGAAGTAGAACACGCAGTGGTAAAAATGCCTTGGTTATTTAAAGTAGGTAAAAAGGCCTTGTATAAATATCATGGAATCATGGAGAGGTTTGGGTTGGAAAGGACCTTAAAGCCCATACAATTCCACCCCTGCCATGGCAGGGACACCTTCCACCATCCCAGGCTGCTCCAAGCCCCATCCAGCCTGGCTTTGGACATTTCCAGGGATCCAGGGGCAGCCACAGCTTCTCTGGGCACCCTGTGCCAGGGCCTGCCCACCCTCACAGGGAACGATTCCTGCCCAATATCAAATTTTGCATTGAAGCCTGGCTATTATTAATCCAGTATTTTGTAGAGGTTATCACACACACTCTGATGAGCAACTCTGAGAGGAAAAGATTAAATAACAAATTAAGTGAGGTTTGGGTTTTGGTTTTTCTTAATAAAAAAAATTAATTTGCAAGAATCAAATACTGCACCCCCAAACCCCACTTTCACTTCCATTCTTCATTGCAAACGAGTGACAGGCACAATCTAAAATTCCACTTTTCTGAGGAATTTTTGGATGAATTCTGCAGCCAGCTCGTGGAATGGCATTCAGAGGTGGCTGCTCTGTGCCAAGAGAGGCTGTGGGGACACTGCTGTCCCTCCCTGCCTCATCCCAGCACCACCAGCTTTGCATCCATTAGTGACTGACGTGGGATATTCTTGGATTGTATTAACTGGGAGCCACTTTTGACGTTTTCATCTCAAACAAGCCCATTTTTGTTGTTGTTGTTGTGTTTTTTGTCCAGCTGAGCTCTCCCAGAGCGGAGGGCTCGGTGTGGAGCTCGTGCAGGTGGGAGCCCAGGACTCGTGCAGCAGAATTTACCTTTTTTAAAATATTCCCCCAGCTCCTTTGTCTCTTGGCAACTGCAAAAATAACTCCATCAAGAATAAACCTGCAAACAAGGGCGAAAAAGCAGAACTGTGTGAAGACATGAAATACTCTCGTTTAAATAGTGCTGGAAAGCTATTTCCTCCCCCTGTACCCTTCCAAGGCTGGAATGATGTGCTCTGATTCTTAAACACAAATCCTGACTTGCATAAATTCAGAGATTTCATCTGTGCAGAGCTGCAAATTGCTGGGATAGTAATACCTGGATATTTTATGGCACATCCTTAAGTCAATAGGCAAAAGGGTTCTGAATAAAAGCCTTAAAATTACCTCATGAATTATTAACTCTTCCCTGTATTACCTTTGAATTATAAAAGCCTGGAAAAATAGGAAGGAGAATTGAAAACATCAATCTCAGGTTCTTTAAAAACGTAATACTGATCATTTGAGCAGTGTACAAATCTTTTATTAAAGATAAAGAGGAAGCCATACTTTTTTATTAACTCCAGGATATGTTCAATCCACATGATTAAAAATCTCATTACTAACGCAAGTCAGGGAAGTGATTTATTGCTGAAACAAAATAGGAGGTGTTTTGCTGCCCAAAGCTGTATTTATGGTTAAAAAACCCTCTCGATTTGGATCTCCTTTTCTGGGTTAGGTATTTCTAAGGGTGGATTGGGTTTTCCTGGGAATGATGGAGTTTCACTCCAGCCCACAGCTGAAACACTGCTACCTTAAGAGGGAGAGCCTGAGGTAAAATTATAGGTACCAAGAGATATTTTCCTCTAGTAAATTCAGCTGTGGAGCAAATGATTTTGTCTGATTAGGTAATAGGATGTGCAGAAATAAAAAAAAAAATCAGGATTTTACACGTAGTTACCATTCAAGTGGAGCTAATTCTGTAAAGCAAGTGTAGATATTTTAGGACTTCTTGGTGTATAACATATACTAATATTTCCTGATCACTGCAGTAGGGATTTACTGTTCTAAACGAGCCTTTGAAGCCTCATTTTACAATGATAAAAAAACGATCAACCCAAAGACATTTTTTCCCCAGAAATACCATCCTACTTTGGGAGATCTACAGATCACAGACAATATTTTTGTCCTGCTGTACCTGAAGCAGGTCAAATATTTTGTGTTGTGTTAGGCAGCTCTATGGGTGAATTGTCCTCAATGTCTTAAACACTGAATTATGCCCGGCACAAGTTCCAGGACTATTTATATTCCACCCTACAATGTAAAATGGAGATAATACTGAATTTATTTACGTCACAGCAGCTGTGGAGAAACTGGGTTAGACACACTTGCATATAAAGACAAGACATTAAATGGTGCCATCAATTCCTGCAAGCCAGCAGAAATAGCTTTTCTCTTCCTGATAACCATGCCTGGACGGCTCCCAAGGCTGAGAGCGAGTTTTGCACATCCCACAGGAAGTTTGGATTCTCTCCTGCGCTGTGGGTGGAAAATGCCTGGTATTATGGTGACAGGTGCAATAGGTATTGAAACGTAAACCTTTCCCTGCTCCTGGGGAACATATTGCCAGTCCTGGGCTCTGCTCCAGAGGGGTGTTTTGGGAGAAATTACACATCTTGAGGTAGAGAAACAGTTCTGGAAATAGGTTGCCTTCAAAAAAAAAAAAGAAAAAATTGGCGGCTTTTCAGCTGTTCTAAATGTTAGGAGTGGGGAGGATGCAGCTGGGAGGCTCGGGGAGCAGTGAGAGGAGCATCGTGGGCTGTGAAGGTGTGGCAGAGATCTGGGGCTCAGCCACCACTGTCACTTATGGAGGGGTTCTGGTGGAACCCTGGGTGCTGGGGATTTCAGACTTTCTGTGCTGGGAATTTCAGAGTTTCTGTGCTGGGAATTTCAGAGTTTCTGTGCTGGCAGGTGTCGCAGACATTTCTCCACAGAAATCCTTTCTTTCAGATTTCTGCGTCTTCGGGAGGCCAGGGGCCCCCGAAGAGAAGGTAAACAATTATTATCAGCTGCTGTGGAATGCAACAGGATTCACCTTGATTGGCTCATTTTCTATGTTTATAATTAAGGGCCAATCACCAGTGCAAGCCAGGGGACTGAGTCCCTGGACACAACTTTGTTGTGGATTCTTTTCTATCTATTCTTAGCTTAGCTAGCAGCTCTGCAAACCTCTCTCTATATTCTTTTTAGTATAACTATAATGTATTATATCATATATTAATAAATCAAGCCTTCTGATTCAAGAAACAAGATTCACCGTCTCTCTCTCACCAGCAGCGACCCACTCAGGCCGCTGTAATAGGCAGGCACTGACCCCCAGCAGAACACTGCACTGACCTGAGGCCGTGGAGAAGCTTCCAGAATGGAATGATGGAACTGGGATTGTGGGTATTGAGTTTGGATAGAAGTGTGTGATATCATAGGGGGGAAAACTTTGATTTTGGGGTTTTAGAATATAGTAATGTATATAGAGCAAGATGGAGGTTTTAGGGCAGAGGTTTGTCCTTCTCCTTCACCTTCTTCTTTTCCTCCTTCTCCTTCTCCTTCTCCTTCTCCTTCTCCTTCTCCTTCTCCTTCTCCTTCTCCTTCTCCTTCTCCTTCTCCTTCTCCTTCTCCTTCTCCTTCTCCTTCTCCTTCTCCTTCTCCTTCTCCTTCTCCTTCTCCTTCTCCTTCTCCTTCTCCTTCTCCTTCTCCTTCTCCTCCTCCTCCTCCTCCTCCTCCTTCTCCTTCTCCTTTTTCTCCTTCTCCATGAGTTTGGTTGATTTTGTGTAATTGATAAAAAAGTCCACATTGTGAGCATGGGTGGTTGGTTATTGGATTAAACATTAAAATAATTGAGGTGTCATTTCTTAATTGGACAGTTTATCCTTAAAAGGCCTTGTAGAGAGAGAGACACAGCTCCATTTTTAGTGTGTCAGAGTGAAGCGCTGCAGAACTCAGGGTTTGTGAGACTGTGACAGAGATAAGAACCGATAAACACCTGAGTCCCAACAAGAAATCCATCTCACACATTTAATCCTGACCCTGGCAAAAAAGAAGCAAAGAGTCCACATTAGGCAAAACTGTGGTAAATGGGTTTGTTGGGCACATGGACTCGTGTCCCTTGTTGTATTTCCCTCCGGATTCTGGATTTCATGCACTGAGCCAACCTCAAAACTTCAACTGTTAAAATACAGCCAAGGTGTGAGAACATTTGCAGCTTCTTGGTTTGAAATTCTGTCCTGATGGTCCCAGCAGAGACCCAATGGAAAACACTGCAATTGAGGTGGAAAAGTGCTGAGAGAGGTTTTACCAGAGGGTGGGATGGAAAAACTGTTTTCTAGCAGGGATCATGGAATGGTTTGGGCTGGAAAAGACCTTAAAGATCACCCAGTGCCACCCCTTCCATGGGTAGGAACACCTTCCACTATCCCAGATCCTTCCAAGCCCTGTCCAACCTGGCCTTGGACGCTTCCAGGGATCTTGAAGGAAGCCAGATATTCTCTGGAATATCTGAAGGAGGACATCTTCAGCTTCCACCGAAAGGACCTATGCATTCTAGGGAGATGTCAGCAGGCACAGCGCTGTCAGCATGTCCCTCAGACTCTGTGAAATAAATGTTCTCTCCTCAGTAAATGCTCTCTGTGAATTTGCAGTCTTAAATCTGCTGTGTAAATGTGTCTCCAACTTGGGAAGTTCTCAGATATCAGGAATTGGAGGTGGGGTTCATCTCCTGCCTGTGTTTGGCCTGTGCTAATTAGGCCACGGGACTGTGTTAGGAAGAGTAAAACAAGAAAAACGCCCCCAAACCATCATATTAAAAATCTCCCTTAAATCTATCTCCAAAGTTGGCTTTGTTGTCATAGCCATGGCAGTTGAGGGAGGCTCCTCAAGAGAACAAGAACTTGTTTTCTCTGGGAAATATGCTTTTCTTTATTTTTTGGTCCTCTGTTTGCTCATGAGTGTTGCTGTGTTTTCATTCCCATCTGGAAGGCACAATCATCCTTTTAAAATCTGGAAGGCACAATCTCCCTCTGCAATCTCTGTGGTGGCTGTATGAAACAGCACCAAAGGAGCTGATCATGAGCACATTCAACATCTGATGGTGATTAACTATTACAGCGCCCTGCATGGGGTCGCTGAGGGTGAGAGATGGACAGTGAATCTTGTTTCTTGATCAGAAGGTTGGATTTATTGATATATGATATATAATACATTATAACTATACTAATAGGAATAAAGAGAGAAGTTGCAGAGGCTTCCTAGGCTAAGAATAGCAAGAAAGAATCCAAAAACAAGAGAATTCTCTGTCCCTGTGTCCCAGAGAGCTTGGCCTGTGATTGGCTCTTAACCATAAACATGGAACATGAACCAATCACAAATGCATCCTATTGCATTCCACAGCAGCTGATAACAATTGTTTACATTCTCCCTCTGGGGGCCCTTGCTTCCCAGAAGATACAGAAATCTGAAAGAAAGGATTTCTGTGAAAAATGTCTGCAACGATTAACCAGGAGAACTCCAGATCCTGCTCCCTCACTGCAGGAATTTCTGCCTGTAAATCCATTCCACACCAGCATCTGCTCAGCCTGAACCTTTCAGGATTCCTCCAGCTTTCCAAGGAGTGTTTTAGGTTGGGTTGGAAGCGTCATGTCCATGGTTTTGGTCTTGGGGAGGCACCTTGGAGACACTCAGCACCAATATTTTGCTTCATTGAGATGCTGCTGTTGGGTGTCAGCACTCACTAATGCAAACACAGATCGGGCTATTCCTTGTATTTGAAAAAAAACATGAATTAGACAAGATGAATTTTAAAAAGATTTGCTAATGTATATGATAAATGGGACAAGTGCTCAGTTTGGAACTTATATGGGCTTTTGTTTTTCAGGAAGATGCTTTGCAACTTGCAGCCCAAATTCCTGCAACCTGGATTTCATCTGCCAGACCCTGATTTTTCTCTTCATAAATCCTTGGGAGACTTTGCATTTTGTGATTTGGCTTGAGTTTGACTTTACTGTGCTGTACATAAACATACATTTATGGTGCAGGTTATTGGAAAATCCAGTTTGGAAAATCTGAGGGAAAGACAACAGCTTGGAAAAGGAATGGGGAAAATCACAGAGCTAAATAGGCACCCAAATAGTCTGTCTAGCAACTATCATAATGATAAGTTTGGATTAGGGTCTAATTTACAGCTTCTATATATTGTAACTTTTCCCGTGGAACACCAAGTCGATGTCAATGATTTGACATTGCTTTCAGAAAGTACAATTACAGTATATTCCACAGAAGAGTTATGTTTCACAGGAGCCTTTTGTTACACTTGGCAATAAGTTTGACACAGCTAGGTTCAGAGCTGAGTATTTCACATTTTTACCCCCAAATCATCGCTCAAAAAGATGCTCAGAAGACAAAGAGTTCATTTATCAAACCAGAATTTAATTGTATTTATTTGTGTTCTTGTGCCTGCCTGCGTTTTATGTGGAGAGATTGGGAAGTATGAAAAGTTTTCCAGCTCGAGGCTGGAATATGTGCCAGACCTGAAGAGGTGCATCTCTGATAGGTGTGTGATAACTCAAGAAACACCACAAATACCCTAAAAACAGAGCTGTGAAGAAGAGCATGGTGTTGAAAGAGAATGAAAATGTGTATTTTTGTGAGCGTCTGCCTCGTGTGAGAACAGATCCCTTTAGGTCTGGCCTCTTTGTGGGGAGAGCTCTGAGAAGGGCTCTTTGTTCAGCCTTTACCTGGTGGCTTCTCAAATATCCCTGTGGCTTTTCAGGCTGGGTTTGTGTCTTGGTATGAGCCCTGGGGCTGTGGATGGTTCTGGCTTTCACCTCATCCCATCCCATGCCAGCACAATTCCTTCCTGAAACCAGGGCTGGGAAAAGCAAAGACTGAAATGGAAAACAATATAGATAATGGATATAAAATCCTATATTGTAGAGGGCCTTCCTGCTGTGTTTTCACCCCAAATGAGACACAACCACAGGGAAATGTTCACATTCTGGTCTATAAATTAAGTGTGGGGCCCTGAAGTGCTTTATCCTGACCATGGCAAAATAAGAGTTCTGTATTTAAAAAAAACCCACTTAAATATGGAAATAAGGCCTCTTATGGAGAGTTTAAGCAGATTAAGCAGGTAGCTCCTGGTATTTCTTATGGAAAGCTTTACATCTTCAACTGAAGGCTAAACCTGCTGAGACCCACAACTGGTGATTAATGTGTCAATGAGACACTCACATGTCCTCTCCCAACCAATGTTCTCAGGCAGTTTTTGGGTGTAAGGATGTGTGTAGTGTTCCAGATTCTCCTGGCAGCACCTTTTCCCTCTCCATTTTAATACTGGGAGTAGAAGAATGATGAGAGCTGCATTTTAATTCCTGTATTTTGATGGTGGAAACTTCTTGATTGTCAGGGCATTTCCCACTGGAGAATCCTTGTGTGAATGGGACTGAACTGGCATAAAATGGGAAAAAATGTCACAAACACAAGACTCTCCATGAAACATCGTTCTAGAGAGTTTTTGAGGCATCTGAGCACAAAACTTGGATGATGCTGAGTTCCAGGTTCAGCTGGGAGAGCTGATGTTGTGCAGTGTGGCGGCTGAGTGGCCACACGTGGTCAGCCCTCCACTGCTCCCTGCCCCACTTTTGGGAATGCCACAACCTCCCTGACAGCAGGCAGTTTAGGAATTCTAGGAATTCTAGGATTATCTGGTCCTTTTGGACCTACTGCCCTAAAATTGATGCCATTTTTGACAGATGGTGTCAGCTTCGCCGCAGATCTAAGATGATCCCAAGAAGATATTGGCTTAAAAATAAAAATTTGGGGACAAAACAGTGAAAAGAAAACATAATAATCCCTGTTAATACTGTCCTCATAATAAACTCTGCTTTTTTTACTGTTTTTTCCCCACAGTTTTCAGCTCTTTGGTATTGGTGTCTGTCTCTAACAGGTTCTGAAGGACATCTTATGGGATGCTTCAGGAGCAGAGATCCCAACCTTGCCATGATTTACTTTAGGAATTAGGGGATTCCTTCAAATTCCCTCAGTGGCACTGCTTTGGTGTAAAGGTGCTAAAGCAGCAGCTTAATGAGGTAATTATAATTAATATTACACAGGGGTTTAGAGCCCTCAGGCAGGAGTCTCAGCACCGTGGTCTAACTCTTGATTTAAGGGAACATCTTGAATACATTATTTACATCAGATATTAGACCTGCTGTGCCAGTGACTGCAAGCCAGGGGATTTATTAGCACCAGATCTATTTATTTGGAAGAAATTCTGTGTAATGAGCAAAGCTGCAAGCTCAGTTTGGAAATAAATAGATGTTAATATCAGATAAATGATAGATAAGTTCAGCCTGGCTCCTGGGGAGATCAGGGCAAATGCTCTGCTGGAGATTTAATTTAATTCAGGGATATTTTATTTATTTTTAATGTTAATTCAGGGGTATCTTCAGGGGTATTTTGTGTCACCAGTCTCGTGACACACTGGGCTTCTGGAATCTCATTGCAGAGTTCTTCTGGGTTTGTGTTTAGTGAAATACGCTTGGCTCACTTCATGTTCAAGTAGCTTCCAAAGCTTTAACCCTTTTTTGTTCCTTGATAAGTGAAACCATTTGTGGCTGGGAGACAGGATGGGCACGGAGATCCTCAGGTGCAGCTCTCACCTCAAATGGGGGTTATTGAGTCCAGCTGAAAGAAGCCTTAATGTTCTCTGCAGGTCCCCAAAACTCTTTCTGTGGAAGGAGATACTGGTTTAATGCAATTTTAATTTTAAATTAAATTTTTTTGCAATTTTAAATTTTAATTTTTAACATCTCTGTTCTGTGCCCTGGTCCTCCACGCAGCATTTAGATCAGTAAGTTTGGGGGTGAATCCACTGTTCTCTGTGGTGGGATGGAACATCAGGCAGTTAAATCAAAATCTTAATAAAGATTTTGATAAATAACTCGTGTAAATACAATCCAGGTCAAAGCCATTTTCACTCTGCTTCTACTTAGCCCTCTAATTTATTATTATTTTTTCAAAAATAATTTCTTGCCAGCACAGGGGGCGTGCAGCCCACCGAGCTGCAGCTAAGCAGGATTGATGGTTTGCTCCCCACCCACCCCAGTTTAATTAGGCTGTTACTATTTCCTGCCCCTCATTACAGCACTGCAAACAAATTATTAGCAAAGCACAGAGGAGTACAAGCTGCTAATTTGTTTGGGTCTCTGCTGGAAAATTGCAATTGTACATATTGCTTTTCAAAGTATTTTATGGGGCCTGACGCAGAGCTGGGTTATCTGACTTGGTTTTAGAGGAGTGAGCTTTGGCTGGGTTATTAATTATGCTTAATTGTGTATATATTAATTGTATTATCTGTTTCTCTTAGGACAAAGAGAGGTGTTCAGGTGGATGCAGACCAGGAGGGCTTCTGCATTCCATGGCTGCATGCCCCAAGGGAAAATGGGGATTTTGAACAGAGTTTAACAGCACATGTTAAATTCTGAGAGCACAAGTTGTGATTTTAGCGTTTGTCAGCTGGCTGAGTGAAACCCCAGGCCAGGGCAGTGCAGCAATGCAGAATTCTGGCAAGGGTTTGTCTGCCAGGAGGGGAAAAAAATAACCAAAAAGCAGGAAAAGAAATGAATTCTGTTTGTGCCTTTGTGGTTTAGGATTTAAGAGTGGCAAGTGGAGCAAATTCTCAGCTGTGGGATGGGTTCAGGGTGCTGGGGTGCAAGGAGCTACAGTCACAGGAGAGTGGCAAAGAAAAACAGCCAAAAAGAGACCCTGGTGAAAGGCTTATACTACACTGAGATCCCTGAAATTACAGTTATTAATTACATTAATTAATGTAATTAATTTGTACTAATTAATGTACTTAATTGGCATTGAATTAATGTAAATTCATTAATTGATTTTACAGATTCTTACAGCATTTTAAAATTCTCTGTTTGAAAGTTGACCTTTTTGCCATTAAATAGTGTGAAATATTCACAGCAATGACCCAAAGTTGCTTGGTTTATCCTCATTACTAATGCACACTTCATTCATTAACCGTGTGGGTTTCGGGATGCTCTCTGGGGGAGGAAGAAGGTTTATTCTGAATTAACACCACCACTCTCCTCCCTCAATTTTCTGTTTCTGTGCCATGAGGTTTTGTGATGTTTATTATTTTGCAAGGTTTGGGTCTCCCTAAATTTGAGAAAAAACGTGCAGGCAACAACATCCAATATGGCCTTGATTATTTCCAGGAATGGGCAACCTCTTTCATAAATATAATATAATGTAATATAATGTAATATAATGTAATATAATGTAATGTAATATAATATAATATAATATAATATAATATAATATAATATAATATAATATAATATAATATATAGTGTTATATAGTGTTATATAGTGTAATATAGTATAGTGTAATATAATAAAGTATAATATAATATAGTATAATATAGTATAGTATAACATTTAACAATAATGTTGATACTGAAATTTGGGTTTGAATAGGATTGTATTTCATGTTGAACAAAATTCTGCTTTGAAATTCAAAATATTTTACAGCCTGACAACACCAAACCTGTGTGTGGAAGGTGGGCTGGGGAAGACTCAGATCTCGAGCTAAAGAACCAAAGTTCTGGAGCAGAACTTTGTGACCTCTTTTGAGTGAGCATTGGCACCATTATTTCTGTGCTCTCCTAATGAGTCATTCAGGGAGAGCAGGAGCTCGGATTCAGTTTGAGATCCTCCAGCTTGAGATAAGGAGCAGAAACAGCAGAGGAATTTACAGGAAGGGAGTGGATGATGTTCAAACATTGCTCCATCCTTCCTAGAGTGTGTGAAATGACAGCTGGGATTAAAGCAGGTCATCTGTGCGGGGCGATTTCACAATTTCCCAGTTCCTGTGACCCTGTGAGATGGGGAAAGTCAGCTGCTGGCACGAGGCTGAGCAGGGAGCTTTGGAAAGGGCTTTGTTTGCGCAGCACAGCCCGGCCAGGACGTTCTTCGAGAGCCCCGTGGTGTTTACAAAAACCCTTTTCTCCAGAAACAGAGCGAGCCAGAGTGTGGTTTGGAGCCCTGGGGCTGGATCCCTTCCTGGGGAGTGCGGGACAGAGGGCAGCCAGTCCCACAGGCTGCAGCGCTTCATCCCTGAGTGCAGGACGCGCACGTTCAGGGACAACACACCACGACCAACGTGATCCACTGAAGCCAAATTTATTATCTCTAAAAAGATTATATTTATAATAAATCTCTACTGTCCACGCGTCTCTGGCTAATACATGATTGGTTAATCTTGGCTGTTCACGTGTCTAAATTAGAATGCTGATTGGATCACCTAATTTTTCACATGTCTTGCTGTGCTCGTCAGGCCTACTCATGGTTTACTTTTTTCTGACTTTCCCAAACTTGCTGAGTCCTGATGATTCTTCTTGTTGTATCCCTTTCAAGGATATACCGACCCCATTTCTGAATATGTCCATTATTCATTGTTTGTGTACGTGACCACTGTCCATCAGTACAAGCAGGCTGGATTGTGCATCGGCTGAATATGGCCCTTGTCTAACAAAAACTCCTCAATCTGCAAAAAACTCTCAACACCTGAGCTGCTGCTGCTGCTGGAACACTGCTCCTTCCTTCCTGTGACTCCTGTCCTGGATCCTCCTGGGGGAGATGATTCCAGAGGGGACAGAAGAAACACAACCACTTCCTGCAGGGAAGGAATTCCTTCTGAGCCCTGACAAGCCAAATAATAACAGCAGCAACCTTAATGACAGAGCAAATTTATGCCTGCAGACCTTCCCACCTGTTTTTTGGGTTAAAAAATGATGAGTGAGAAGTTTTCTGGTTGCTTGTGCAGGTGGATGTGGGACCGAGCCGCTTCCAGCACCACTGGGATTTTTTATTTCTCAGATGTGGAGCATCCAAGAACGTTTCCCCTTTTGCAGGGAAACTTAGAGGGCTTAAGGGAAGTTCTGTCAGCTGTTCTTGAATTAATTAATAATAATTGATGCTTCCCTGTGAGGGTGGTGAGGCCTGGCACAGGCTGGTTAGGAAAGCTGTGGCTGGAAGTGGCCACGGCCAGGTTGGATGGGGCTGGGACAGTTGGGATGGAATGGGGACACATGGGAGGTGACCCTGCACATGGCAGGAGATTTGGAATGAGAGGATCTGCAAGGTCCCACCCAATCCAAAATCCAACCCATCCATTGGTCCCATCCAACCCAATCCATGATTCTAATCCATGTTTCTCATTACAGAGATTTGGAATGAGAGGATCTGCAAGATCCCACCCAACACAACACATCCATTGGTCCAACCCATCCATGATTCTAGCCCATGTTTCTCCTTACAGCACCTCAGCCATGACCAGGGGACCCCAGGGACCCCAGTGCAGCCTCTGCCCCTCTTGTGAAAGTTCCTTTGCCCTGGAAATGCCTCAGGGACCTCCTTCATCCCACCAAGTGCTTTAGCAACCAGGAAATCTCCAGAATCAGTCACAAATAAATGGTTTTTATTTTGGTTTTGGAACAGCATCGCCTTCCAGAAACTTGGAGAACAAATTCAGAAGTTTCTTTGTTCCAGATCTGCAGTCATGGCAAACAATAGCATTAGTGGGGGGAAAAAATAGCAGAAGGGAAACATTTTTCATTTTAAATTATACCCAGCTTTCTTAAAGCAAATTAAATTGCACTTAACCAAAGAATACAGATAACAGTATTAAGCACAATAGAACATTTTAATTACTAAGAAAAACAAATGTCCATGTCTGCAGCTGTAATTAGGGGCGAGCTGCATTTGCTGTGCATTAGTGTGACTTGTATGTCTGAGATACAGTAATTGCCCCAATCCATCAGGTGCTTCAGCCTTGACATCCTGGGTATGGAGAGGCTGCATGGGGAGGCAGGGATGGGGTGAGGCTGTTGGATGGGGTGTCTGAGTGACAGGAAGAGGTTTGGGAAGGAGAGGATGTAGGAAATGGCTTCAAGTTAAACCAGCAAAGGTTTTGTCAATACAGGACACGAAAGAACACAAGTGCACGGCGCTGCTCTCAAGGTGAAGGAAAAAGGGAAGTTTATTTTCTGACTCCAACATTTATAGTTTTTCAAAAGTGACAGTGGGTTGGAGGGTGGCAGTGCCACCTCTCCAATGACACTGGACAAACTAACAGTGCATCAACTTTCTCCTCCTCCATAAAAAAATGCAAAACAATGAGTTATTTACAGAAAGTGTGTGAGAAAGTTCACTACAAGAATGTCAACATCAGAAGGCTTAGAAAATCTTAAAAAAACAGGGTGACAGGTTTAGGTTGGTTATTAGGAAAAATTCCTTCATGGAAAGGGTTGTCCATCCTTGGCACAGCTGCCTAGGGCAGTGGTGGAGTCCCTGGAAATGAAATCCCTGGATTTCCCTGGTGAAAAAAATGGAAATGAAATCCCTGGATTTAATTTAATTTTTTTTTCCACCAAGGAAATCCCTTGTGAAATCCCTGAAGGGATTCCCAAGCCACGTGGCACTTGGGGACCTTGGCAATGCTGATTGGACTCCATCTTAAAAGATCTTTTCCAGCCCTAAGGATGATTTGGTGATTCTGTGAAAAGTGGACTTTAGGGTGGAGAAGGTGCAGAGGGAAACCTGCAGGAATGAATAGGGAGACCCTAAGAAGCAAGAGGCCATTCAAACTTCACAGATTTAGTCCTTGCTCTGCGCTCTCATTCAGGATGCCCAATTACAATAAATCCTCAGATCTGGGAAGAGGAAAGAAACAATTTTTTCTCCATGCCCCTTGTTGATAGAACATGAGTAATGACAGCAAAAAATCACAGCAGGGAAGAGTTGGTTAAAAATGAGGAAACTGATTTTAATATTAAGGTAGTTAATTACTGGAATTAAGTCCCTCTGGAGTGAAAAGTTCTTCTGTGGAGATCTCATGGCAGCAGGTGAGGAAACCTTCCTGAGGAGCACCATGGTGGAGCCTGCTCCATCCTTGGATGAGGTGGATGGGCCTTGGTATCTTTGGCCTCTCTCAGATGGACTCCAGGGTGGACAAATCCCACAGTTTGGGGAGGTTTGTGGAGGGCAGAAATCCATCCTGGGGCTGCCTGGGGTGTCTTTCCTGGTCAGGTAGTGGAAAAGCACAAATGGGCTCAAGAGTGACCTCTCAAAGGGAAACAAATCCAGGGAGGAGATGGATGGGGGAACCAGCTCCCAGTCTTTTCTGGGACTGAAAATAGGTGTGCCATTAACCAGCAGTGTTCCTAACAAAGCTCTCCCACTCCTTTGGTAGCTGAAAGGCCACAGCAGGAGGAGCAGATCTGCAGTGTGAGAAATGTCTTTTCTCTCTTCCCACCTGCTGCCCTAAACCAGAGCAAAGTTACATCTCAGAAGAGGCTGTTCCCTAAATTATACTAGGATTTCTGGACAAAACAACATCCCTGCACTGTCCAGCCAGAGGAAAATTCTGCTTGGAAATGAAAGACTTAAAAACTCAGACTGGTTTGGGTTGGAAAGGAGCTCAAAGCTCATCCAGTGCCACCCCTGCCATGAGCAGGGACACCTCCACTGTCCCAGGGTGCTCCAAGCCCTGCCCAGCCTGGCCTGGATCAATTGTCTTGAATTCATTTCCAAGATAGAATTTTCCTCTGGCTGCAGAGGGAAGGGATGTTATTTTGACCACAAACCCCAGTAAAATGTAGGGAACAACCTGTTCTGACAGGTGACTTTGCTCTGGTTTAGGAAGAGAGAAAAGACATTTCCTACACTGCAGATCTGCTCCTCCTGCCGTGGCCTTTCGGCTACCGAAAGACTGGGAGAGCTTTGTTAGGAAAACTGCTGGTTAATGGTTAATTCCTGGGTCTGAATGCACATTCCAGAGATGCCTTTGCTGATGTATTTCAGCAATAAAATCCAAATGGTGATTGCTGCAGCCCTGGTGTGGTGGCACAGTGCACAAGGTGAGGAATGAGTGACTTGGTGACTGGGGAGTTCTAAATCCACTGCCTGCTCTGAGGAGATGGGCTTTGAGTTAAGAAATCAGGAAAAAAAAAGCAAGTGAAACAGGTAGAAATGTCAGCTTACTGAGTGTTACTGGCAGAAATAGGATTTACTTGGCAGCCAGTGGGAAAACACTATTTATGCAGAAGTGCCATTAAGATTTGTATTGCAGGAACAATAAATTACAGTTACTGTATAACCAACTGATATATTTGATCACCTAATGCTGCAATATCTAAGTAAGCAATGCTATGCATGAAGCTGGTGTTAGATTTGAGGTATTTTCACATATGAAATTACCAAATAAGGTTAAAATAACCATAAAATTTCAGAACTCTGTTAATCCTGATATGTTCTGTGTGACTCCTCAAAAACAACAAAAAGAAGTATTTTTACTTTTCCTTTGGATCATTAAAAGTGACTATTCTGGGGTCCCTGATAGTTTTAAAGAAAGAGAATCCAAGCAGGTTTCATACCCACCAAACGCAAGATTTAGTGGTAAAAAAAAATCTCATTTTATGTGGAAGAAACATAAAGGGACTAAGGAAAATCTTGCATGGAAGAGTGATCAAATAGTTCACAAAATCATGGAATTACAGAGTGGTTTAGGATGGAAGGATCATCCAGAGGAGGGGGCTCAGCTCCCCATGGGATTTTCTCCCTAAGGCTCCCTCAGGACTGCAGAACGTCTCCTGGTCTCCTGCTTTTCCAGCTGGGTTAAGCATCAATCCCTGGTGTCCATACCCCGATTTGCTTTTATTTTCACTGACTCTCCGCTTTCATTGTGAAACTCCATGATTTTCCTGGGAGCTGGCAGCTGTCTTGGGACATCACCGTGAGCCACGGAAATCTGCGCGATTCATTTGCCTCCAAAGAGAGAGCTCAAAGCTTGAAACCCCTTTCAGGCTCAGTAAAAGAGGGGGATTAGGAGGATCTTGGTTTCCATCTCCCGGAGAGCTGCCAAATTCCCTTCTCTGCTCTGGGGCTCTTATGGAACATTTCAGCACTGTGCATTAAATAGCAGGACTGATGTTTGTCATGTGGGACTTGTCCTGGTGGGCCTCTCTGGAGGCACAAATATCTGCTTTGTTTGGCGTGGCTCTTTTAGGGCTTTTTAATCCAAATATATTTCACTGTGGCCATTTGAGGTAGCAGTAAGGCAGCGTGGGGCAGAGTGGGATTTGGCCTGGAGAGCACTTTGCTTCCAGAGAGTTAATTCCAGGCTGGGGTTAATTCCTAAAAAAACTCATTTTACAGAAGGAATCTGTCTTTGCTGACTGGCCGTGGTGGCCAGTGGTGGGGTAAGAGCAAGGAGGTGCTGAGACCCCTCTGGCTGCATTTCCTGCATTTTAATCCCATTTTGCCTGGTGCTGTGGGAGAGCACCCAGTGCCAGGGCACCAAGGATTTTCCTGGGACACGTCTTTCAGTTTTTCCTTATAAAATTCCAGAATGGTTTGGGTTGTCCCATGGGCAGGAACATTTTCCTTGTCCCAGAGTTCCATCCAGGCTGGCCTTGGGCACTGCCAGGGATCCAGGGGCAGCCCCAGCTGCTCTGGCAATCCCAGCCCAGCCAGGAATTCCCAGTTCCCAGTGTCCCACCCATCCCTGCCCTCTGGCACTGGGAGCCATTCCCTGGCTCCTGTCCCTCCATCCCTTGTCCCCAGTCCCTCTCAGCTCTCCTGGTGCCCCTTCAGGCCCTGCCAGGGGCTCTGAGCTCTGCCTGGAGCCTTCCCTGCTCCAGGGAACATTCCCAGCTCTCCCAGCACTTCCTTATAGGAAAAGAAGCAGAAATCCATTCCCACACTGGGAAGCAAAGCTCAGGAATCAGCAAAGACCCTTCAAAACTCCTTTCCTGGGAACTAAACCCAGAGTGTGGCTGTACCCCAAAAATGCTGTTGATCAGAGAGGGGAAACCTGTGAAAAATCAAAACTGCTCATCAGATGTGTAATCCCTGTACAAAAAGGTGTCCCTACACTGGGAATCTTCCCAGGATTTTTTTTTTTTTGGCCACTTCTACTCCTGCTAGTTTATTACCCTGCTAATAAGAGCAGCACCATCAGCAGCACCCAGACTTTGTGTGTCCCATCTCTTGTTCCCTGGTTAATTTACAGCCCCTGACCTCTCTGTGAGGCTCTCACGAACCACGGGATGACTTCATGTGCCTCCTGTGCAAATCATTTCTGTGAGTTCAGCATGTCTCTAATAACCAGGGCCTATAATTTGGTTTGCTCCATTCATTGATTGCCCCAAATATGATTTTGCAAGGCGAAGCTCCCCGAGTCATAACTACAAAAATGACAGGCAGTACTTTTTGTAATCTCTATATTTGACGCATGAAAGAAGGCTAAATTCCTGTTTGAATAAACAACATAATAAGGTTATTGAGAATAAGACCATTACTATATAAAATTATGTCTAAGTGGCAGATATAATTAACATTGGATTGTAATTACACTAATTACAAGTCACATTAAGATACTCCAGTAATGACAAAGTGAGCACCCTATAATTGAATGGAATAAGCAGGGAAACATGCTGCTCACACTAATTACCTAAATGAGCTAATATGTCTTCGGAGTGACAGTCATGCTCAGTGTTATTACACAGGCAAGACAATTTTGTAAGTTAAAAAAAAATCTAATTTCCTTCCTTCCTTCTCTTCAGGACCCATTTCAAATCATCAGCAGCTTCAGAATTTCTCTCTTGAGCCAAAAATAGAGAGATCCCACAGTTCAGGCCTTTGCTAATTTTCTTCCACAAAGGACAATTTTCAGTGTTATGCTGCGGTTTTTGACGTGTTCCTGCTGCTTTCAAAGTAGAACTGGGCTTCTTTTGGGTTTCTTGGTGGGCTCCTTGGCAAAGTCGACCCACTGTGATTTTTTTTTTCTTTTCACTTGTCTAAATTTGAAGCAAACAAAATAATGTAACTTAAGCTCAGCATGCTCTACAACATAAAACGGACTTATTTTGTTGGCTCCAGAGTAACAAATATGGCTTAGAACAGTCTGGCTCCAGTTGTGCCCTTGAGAGTGGTAAAATTTGAATTATTCAAGGCAATTAGTGGAAGCATTGCAGTGGAACTCAAATTTCAGCTCAAGCTTCTAAGAATAAAAACTAATATAAGAATAGGAATTCTCCATATTGTGGAAAAAAAATGCACATTACTTTTCCTTTAAACACCTCCAGCTGTCTGGGGCTGGGAGCTGGGAGGAAAAACAACCTAACAGACAATTTAACAATCAAAAATAGTTCTCCAAGAATTAACAAACACGAGCCAATGCACTTCATCAGATTGTCTGGGCTTCGAGCTTATCTGCACGATGGATGATAATTATTTTTTTTTTTTTTTTGCTTTATGGGTGGTTTGATTCTCAAGGAGCCAGAGCCTCCCATTCTTTTTGGTGATAGCCAAAAACCCCAAGCATATGGTTGCTGAGCCATATCTCTGCCTGTTGTTGTTTATTTTTGTCCCGGGGCTGTGGGAGGTTCACTGGCAGAGCCCTCGGGTGCCAGCACTTTGCTGAACCCTTTTCCTGTCACCAGGAACGCCGCGGCTTTTTGGGAAGCATCTGACAGAGGATGAGGAGGCAGCGGAGTGGGAGGGTGTCCTCAAATGTGAAGAGACGTCAAAGCTGCTGATGAGAGATGCGATGTAGGGGTGTCTGCAAGGAACATCCTCCCCTCCTGGGAGCAGGGAGGGGGGGGAAGAAAGGAGATGGAGACTTGGAGGATTAGGTCAGGGGAAAACAAAAAAAAAAAAAAAAAAAAAAAGCTGGCAAGGAAATTAGGTGATTCGTGGTTTGAAAAAAAAATGGGTGGAATCGTGGTTTTGAGTTGGAGAAGTGAAGGAGATTTGCTGTGGTCCTTGGGAGGTTCTTCAGGAGAGCTGCAGGGAGGGAACCTGGAGGAGGATGGCAGAGGGAGATGGCAAAGCAGCAGCAGCAGAGATCTCTGGAAAAAAGGAAGGAGAGGAGATAAAATGAGGGAAAAAAAATAGAAAAAAAGGTGGAAAATTATGGAAAAACAAAAGGGCAACGGGGGGAGCGTCAATGGTAGCATCAGGCATTTTAAAGATGAAAGAGGACAACCACAGGTCTGTACTATTGAGGGAAAGGAGAGCAAAATGTGCAAGGAAGAAAGGAAGGAGGGATCATGAGGAGGATTAGAAGTGGGGCTCAAACAGGACACAGCCACTGAAGGAATGGGAGTGTGTGAGGAGAAAAAGCAAAAACCTCTCTTAGTCTTGGCTTTAGAGACTGCACAGTATCAGTTCAATCCAGACAACTGTTCTAGAGAGTGAAAGTTTGATTTGGCTCACAGAGAGCCACCATTTCCAACCATCCTTTGCTATCCTTGCAGGTTTTAAAAGGAAAGAAATGATAAAATCCTAGGTCTGCCCAAAATCTTTCATCTGGACTCTACCTGGGTGCTTATTCCTCCTCACACAGATCCATGCATGGTGAATTGGAAAAACAACAAAATCCTTCTTTGGGAGAGATGGAAATGTCAAATTTGACATGGCATTAGCAACCCCCTTATCTATGGTAACACGGGAAAAAAGAAATAAATGGATATCTGAATTTATCCCAGCACCTAGGTTGGTTCATTAATCTGTATCCTGATGTAGGTACGTGTTGTACAACTGTCTAGAAAAGTGTCATTGCTCATGTTAACAAATAAATTATACATTAACAAATAGATGAAAAATTGTTGCTGAAATATAAAAGTACATTTAAAAAAAAGACTTTTTTTTTTGATTGAAAGCATTTATCCAGAAAGAGTTACCTGAGAATGTGAATTCCAGAGAAAATTGCGATTTAAATTCAGAAGACCATCAAATGAATAATTTTAACAGATTCTCAGCTCTTCTTAAACAGATGACTGTGTGTTTGCAACTGAATGTTTGATAAATGAAAAGAGACGAAATGTTCTACTTTTCAGCACATTTTTCCCCACAGCTGGTGCACAGACTGAGACTCAGTGTATGTTGCTTTAGCCGTGATTTTTCAACTTGAGCTTTGCTATATTTAGCCCCACATATATTTAGAATTGATGGAAGTAAATTTTGTTAACTTTGGGAAATGGTGCTGAGCTGGACTTTGGTCCAGCTGAAAAATATCAGGGTTGCTCCTTAATTTCATGATGCTGGGAATTACCAGCTCCAGGGATCCCATCTGAGCACCGTGAGAGGTTTCCATGAATTTACACCAGAAACGTGGCTGTTTATTAGGATTGTGCATATTTGAGGAATATTTGGCACATCTGGGAAAAATAAGGATACCTGGGGACTTGCTGAAGCATTTTTAATAACAGTTATAACGTGTGAGAAAGCGTTTAAATTGGCAGAAAGCTTGGGGATATATTTTTCTAAAGGTCTGTTTTGCCTAAGTGGTGTGATAATAAAATTCCATGTTCCCACCACTGCTCAGGAGGTTTGGCCATGCTCACACACCTGCTGGAACGTTCCATGAGGAATTCCCAACACGCTTCATTCCACCTGGATGCTTCACACATTCCCTGGTGAACGGAACTTTTACAGCAATAATTTGTCAGCACAACCTGCTGATAACTTTGGGTTATCAGTTTTCCCAAAAAAGTTTTAAAAATTTTCCCAAAAAAATGGGACAGAATTTAAGTGTTCCAAAAAATGAGTAGAGACTCAAAAATGAGCAGAATTTTGTGCTGTGGTTTAGTTGACAAGTTGGTATCCAGTTGAAGGTTGGCCATGATGATCTTGGAGGTCTTTCCCAACCTTAATAATTGTTAGATTTTAATTTTTCTGCTTGTGTTCTACCACTGATATTGACATTCATAACTTCCCTCAGTTTGCTAAATGCTGTGCAAGTTCTAGTTTAGGAAAATGTTATGATAAAGCTGCTGAATAAAAATGCAGTTTTGAGTGATTATAAAATAACCAGCTCAAGGCTCTCACTATGCTAATGGAAACACCAAAGTTAATTTAGTTGTTATTTAGAATAGCAATTCATTCAGATCAGCAAAAACACAGTTCTCAGCCACTCCAGATAAATAACAATCAGGAAAAAAAGGAGTGATTTATTCCAATTGGATTTTATCAGCACAAGGCTGCTGCAGTGAGGAGGGGAAATTGCAGGCTCGGTAGCACAGCTCAGATCCAAGGCTGGAACATCTCCCTGGGTTTATCAGCATTTCCTGCAGGTTCCTGCCTTTCTTCTCCCAAGGAACAAGGGACAGAGGAGGAAACAGCCTCAAGCTGCACCAGGGCAGGTCCAGGTTGAGTATTAGGGACAATTTCTCCACAGAAAATTGGTTAAACACCAGCACAGGTTTATTTGGCGTGGTGGTGTCAGTTGATGCTTGAGCTTAATGATCGTGAAGGTCTCTTCCAACCTTAATGATTCCATAATTCCATGATTCTGTGCCACTCCTCAGGGATCTCAGCCTGGGCAAGCTCTTGCTGTGCTGAATTAAGGTGGCAAAGATTTGCATATGAATTTGTTTGGCAACGCCAGTAATAATCCTTGGGGTTTACGCTGAAATGAAATCCATCCAGCAAGTCACTTCTTTCACACAATGCAAATATTTATGATTTGTGAGGAATATGATATCCAAGGGAGGCTCAGACTTCCCTGGTCAGCGTGGAAAAGGAGAGATGTGAGAGTGAGGGGCTGGCTGGTGGTGTTTGCTCAGGAGAACAGAGAGGCTTGGGTCATACAAAGCCAACCCTTTGAAACAAATCCTTCAGAAGCCCAGCTTTTGTTCAGACTTTTATTAGAGAAGGTGGTGACTCCCTAAAGCTCTGTGGGACGATAAAAATGTGCAGAAGTGGAAGGGGTCTGGACAGGCCTGTTAGCACTGAGACATTTTAGTCCCTTTTTGGGGCTACCGAGCCTGGAATTCTGTGTTCGTCAGCCAAAGAGGAGTTTAGTGGTGCCTTGCTGATGGATCTGTGGTCCTGGGAGAAGTGCACATCTCCTGCCCCTGGAATTCCAACTGCCTCAGGTTTGGCTTTTCAATGTTTCAGGCTCTGTGCTGCTTTAGTGAGCAGCTCTGAGCTTCACATCCAGCGTTGCTGAGCTCTGTGCACAGAGCAGGGAGACAAAACAATTCCTGCTCCAGCTGGGGATCTCTTGTATTTGAAGGGAAAGCCCCAATGAAGGCAGGAATGATGCATCTGACTCCACATTCTCAGAATGCTAATTTATTACTTTATGATACTGCATTATATTAAAAAAATACTATACTATATTGTACTAAAGAATACAGAAAGGATACTTACTTTACTCAATGCTGAAAAGATAATAATGAAAACTTGCGACTCTTTCCAGAGTCTTGACACAGCTTGGCCCAGATTGGCCAAAGAGTCAAAACAATTCACACCAGAGACCAATGAAACAATCACCTGTGGGTAAACAATCTCCAACCACGTTCCACATGCGAGCAAAAAACAGGAGAAGCAAATGAGATAATTATTGTCTCCCTTTTCTCTGAGGCCTCTCAGCTTTCCGGGAGAGAAATTCTGGGCGAAGGAATTTTTTCAGAGAATGTGAGTGCCACAGGGACCAAGGACAAATGAGCCAAATCTCAGCCCAGGAGCACAAACCCCGTGGGCTGCAGAGAGAAAAACAAGCAGGGTGGGACTGCAGGGGCTAAAGCTGCAATGGGACAATGAACTGCAAGGTGCAAATGGAGCAGAGCTGATCCCAGGGACAGACCCCGGCAGCGCTCGTGCATTTTGGGGCCATTTTGGTTCATCTTGGGTGCAGCCCTGGCTGGGCTCTGGTGCTGCCCAAGGTGGATCCATGGAGGAGATGCTGTGAGTGAATCCCTGCTTTATTCTGGGACTCTGCCCAGCCTCTGCTCCAGGGCAGCCTGGACAAGGCATCACTCCCCAGGCAGTGGGATTGTCCATCAGCAACCCCAGCACAGCTTGGAAAAAGGAGAGGAAAAGCTGAATTTGCTTAGAGCCCACTTAGGAGCAATGGTAATTGATGTGTCTCCATTCTTTCTGAGCCACTACAGCTGAGGATTTATTCTGAATAAATCTCACCCAGGTTTTAAGGAAATCAGAGAGGATCCACCTGGTGATTTCACATCTCATGGGCTACAAAGGGAACTCAACTGACAACTTTTATCGCTCTGTTTTCTTGAAATCTGAAAGCATTAAAAGTTTTTCATTAGAGGGAAATACTGATCAGGAAACAGCCCAGACTAGGAATCCATATGAAGAGCATTTACTGCCCAGTTTGGTGATGGATTGACTATCAGCCCAATTTAGTAATTTTGCATTTTATAAAAATAAATGGCTGTGTGATTAAAGCACCGAGTGTTGTGTCTCAGGCTTACAGGAAGCAGAGCCTGAATTAGTTCACTCAATACTCACCCTGATCTCCCATGAGGAGTTTGAAGCTTTTGTTCCAGGCTTGAATTTACATTTTGGTAAGCTTGAATTTTAAAAAAAAAAAAAAAAACCAAAAAAACCAAATAAAAACCAAACCAAAACCCAACCAACAAAACAAACAAAACCGAAAAAACAAATCAGGAAGGAATCCTAATTTATAGATTCCTCCTCAATCTGGAATTAAAAAAAATCCCTTTTCTCCATCTCCACTGCATCCAATACTTGGTCTGATCAGTGCCACTTTTTTATTCCTGTAATTTATTCCTGTGCTGTTTTTTTTTTTTTCTTAATATAAACTGACCCGGAATAGAAATATTCCCAGTGTGGTTTGTGTTTTAAAAACTATTTAATGTAGAAATTCTACAGTATTATAAAATAAGCTAAAGTGACTTCACTCTTTCACCATAGCGGTGTGTAATGGATCAGTAGAGGTACTAAAAGCAATTTGGAATGCAAGTATGGGCTCTGCCAAATTAAGAGATTGGGGAAAGTCTCTATTAGGAGTTAAAAGCATCCAGCCTGTTGCCAAAACCAGCTCTACTTTTAATAAAAACAATTCATTCGCAGGAAATAACAGGAAATTGAATAGGGTCTTAAAAAAAATTTAAAAACTACATTCTTGCTTATTAGAACCAGTTATTGAAGTTTAGAAATTGCAAACTGAAAATAAATAAGCTGACTCCTGCAGTAGATGAGCATGTGAAGAACAGGGTGTTTTGTGCTCTTTTTGCATTTATTCCCTGGTAAATGATGTAATTTATCAGACATCAGACCTGGAGTAAAGGTGATGGCTGAGGTTTGTGCATTTTCTTATTCATCTTTTTTCTGGTGAAAATTATATTTCTCCAGAAAATTTCAAGCCTTAAATCTATCTTGTTCATCCTTTCTTCTTCTTTCTTTTTTTTTATTTCCCTTGGGAAAAAGGTGGATTTAAGGCTTAAAATAAGGCTAATCCCAGAGAAGGATCCCTGAGGAAGGAAGGGTGTGAAAGTCCCTTTTGAGAATGTGATCCCCAATCAGCCCATGGATTGTTTTGTTTGTTTTTAATTTAAAAAAATTCAAAATATATAAAAAAGAGTTTCCCTCCCTTGTCCCAGATTTGGAGGACCCTGAGACTGCTCCAGGTTGTTGAGCCTGACAGGACAGAGATTTTATTTCATCTCTTCTTCATCTTCCTGAAGCTGGCTCTGATTGAGGACTTCCCTTCTGGAAAATAACTTGAGCAGTAAGTATTTAAATCACATCTTGTTTTTTAGTGACCCAAGACACGGGTGCATCTCAAAACTTGAGCACTTTCATATTTACCATTTATTCTCTGCTGAAATTCCACACAAGCCAGACATTATAGCAGGACATAATTGCTGCTTCTTCTTTTTTCCTATTCCTTCCATTTTCCTCCTGGATCAAGGATGGAATTAAATCAACATAAAGCTTTGGCCAGTCTGCCTCTGGCTACTGGTCTGTGTTGCACCCTGGTGTCACACAGAAAAAGCCATAATTGAGCAGATTCAGTTATTTTAAACTTTTATTTAAGGGCACAGAATGGTGGTGTGATGCTGCTGAGTTTTGCTCTCAGCTATGGAGTTTCTGAATAAAGTCCTGCCTTCTCTATTCCTGTTTTGGTAGATTTATGACTGAGGGACACAATTTTCCTCGTTGACCATGAAGGAAATGTGTGGCTGGTGCCTTCCAGGCCATGGCTGGGGGCTGCTGGTTCTACTGAAAATTCAGTATTCAGCTGTTTCTGGCTAATTTCTTCTCAATTCCCAAAATTCTTCCTTGCTGCCAGTTTAAAAACTTGCTTTCTGTAATTTATGTCATCACTGAGGCTTGTGTCGGAAGAAATGTGTTTGGATTCTGAGCTAAACCCAGGAGCTGGATTCGTGTTACTAAACGAGAAATCACATTTGTATTGAATAAGGCTTGAACTAACCTATTGTGGTTTTATTTGAGACCCTCAAACTGCAGGGGTAAATCTCAAAATTAAAGTACTTTTGGGGCAGAGACTGTTGAAAATGGCTCTGTCAAAGACACCCAGCATTAATTTAATGAAATGAGACCATAAATTATGTCTGTGGGAAGTGAAAACTCAGGAGTTGTGCTGCAGCATCTTCCTCGCTGCCAGGTGATAAACTTCCTTAATTACAGCCCCAGTTGGAATGAGAAGTCTCTGGGAATTGGACTGGGTTCATACAAGCACTTATCAGGAAATAGAAATAGTTTATTTATTCATGGGGCAGCTACCAGGTTCTTGATGGACACTTGTGCTGTCTCAATCCACTCAATTCCAAATTGTTCTTTTGTGCAAGAACTTGATGGCAAAAGCTCTGTAATTTAATTTAGCACAATGTCTTTAAAACAATGATGTTTGTTTTTTAAATGAATATTTTATATGTTGTGTTTAATTAAAATAAAAGTCTGCTACTGATCTAGGAGACGCAAAACAGACTCGAGTTCGTATTTATGAAGTGTAACAATATTGGCAAGAAACAACTTATCTTGTTTATGAGACATTCCTCCCATTACTGCTCCAGATTGCAGACGTTTTATTGCTGAGCTTTCCATGGTTTACAATTCAACAAATGGAGCGAAACTGTCAGCATGGAAATCAGGCTGGGAGCGTGGCTGTGAGGGGAGCATTTACAGATCACAGGGCTTTCCCTGGCCTTGGACCCCTGGAAAGGCACAGGGGAGAGAATCTGGGATTCGCTCTGGAACGGATGAGGGTGGAAAAGCCCTCTCAGAGCAGAGAGTCCAAGCATTCCCTGCCAAGTGTCACCGTGTTTCTCTTCGCAGAGAAAAGCGAGGCACGATTCTTCCCAGGAGTATTTCTGAGATTCGCATCCTCTGAATCTCAGAGAATGGAAACGATTCTTACCTCATTTGCTGTGCCTGTGTTTGTGCAAAAGTGGAATGCAATATGGAGATTGTTCACCCAGAGTGAGGGTGTTTTGTTTCCTTGGCCTGTCAGGGCCAGGTGTGTGTGTGTGTGTCGGGGCTGTTGGCTGAGAGTTGTCGCAGACGCATTTTATGAAAAATCCTTTTGCTAGGATTTCTTCTCCTGAGAAGCTGGGAGGCCTCGGGAACAAAATGTAAACATTGATTATATGCTGCTGTGGGATGCAACAGGTGCATCTGGGATTGGTCTCATGTGGTTGTTTCTAATTAATGGCCAATCACAGCCAGCTGGCTCGGACTCTCTGTCCGAGACACAAGATTTTATTATCATTCTTTCCTTTTCTATTCTTAGCCAGCCTTCTGATGAAACCCTTTCTTCTATTCTTTTAGTATAGTTTTAATGTAATATATATCATAAAATAATAAATCAAGCCTTCAGAAACATGGAGTCAGATCCTCATCTCTTCCCTCATCCTAAGACCCCTGTGAATTGTCCAGAGCCAGAAGGGCCCCCCTGATCCCCCTTTTCTCCAGGCTGAGCCCCTTCCCAGCTCCCCCATCTGCTCCTCATCACACCTGAGCTCCTCTAAACACGCCAGGGAAAGGTGAATTTTTCTGCTTTTATTTCCAATATGACACATCTGTCCATGGCCTTGGGCACTTCCAGGGATCCAGGGGCAGCCAGCCACAGGTTCTCAGGGCCTCCCCTCTGTCCCAGGGAACAATTCCTTCCAAAAATCCCACCTTACCCTGCCCTCTGTCATTGTGAATTCATTCCCCCTTGTCCTGTCATTCCATTCCTTTGCAAAAAGCCCCTCTCCAGCTCTTTTATTGTCCCCCCTTCAGGTGCCGAAATATTTTGCTCTAATTAATGAGAGCACACCCAGATCAAAGCCCAACCCAAAACTTTTATATTTTCCATGTGTAGCCATGGAGTTGCTCATCCTGCCAGGATCCTCATTAGTGTGGAGGATCTGCACCTCAATAATGTTAATAATAGCACTGCGAGCTGAATGCTCTGCTGGGGGAAGATTTAATTAATTAAAGCAAAGCCCTTGTGATGCCAGCAGGTCTTTCCCATTTTTCAGGTGAGGAAAGGTGAGGTGAGAAGTGGTGTGGGTGTGCCATGCTCGTACCAGAGGCTCTGGAAAAACACTGATGGAAATTCATGGCATTGTCCTTCCAGAGAGGGAACACAGCACAAATTAATTCAAACTCTTGATGGTGAACCTGGTCACTTCAGGGGTAGATTTTCGTGAGAAAATTGTTGCGTTCCTTCATATCCACATTTATTCAATGGGCACATGAAAAACAGGAACACAATTGCATAAATTCAGCTACAAAGAGGCACAGAGCCCTGAGCAGTTCTGATGCAGGGCTTGTTTTTGAGACCTCCTGTCTCCCTTCCCTTCTCCCTTCCATCCTGAGCATGTTCCCCACTGCTGCCAGATTTCTTCTGAGGTTTCACAGACGACTCCAAATCCAAGGATTCATTATCCTCTTACTCATTTTTTCACACAACAATATTTTGACCAGTTTAATCATCTGCATGGAGAGTGTGGAAGTCTTGGCAGCTACTTGGCATACTAAGATAGATTCCCAAAAAGACCAGATACGCTTCAGAAAATGTTGGAGAAGGAAGAGAGGAGATGTAATTTGCTTATTAATCATGCAGGAGAACAGACAGAGGAATGTCTCTGCTCCTCATTTACTTCTCTCCCTCTCCTCAAATTCTTTCTTGTCTGAATATCCAAATCACTTTAGGATATAAATCCCTGCATTGTTGTTCCATGTGCAATTTGCTCCATGTGGTCTTTAAGAAAGCTAAATGAGCTCCTTAAATGTCATGCTTAGTTATTCTATGGATTTTTCGTGGCTTCTAATAAAGTTATGTCAGTGGTATTTCTAAATTTATATCATTTTAAGTCTGAACAGTGTAAGTTTTAAGGGCATAAGTGATCAATAACTCTTTAGCAAGATTCTTTTCCCTTTTTCCTGAAAAAATAGTGAAGTGTGCCCTCAGGCACAGTCTGTGACCTTTATGTTCATTGGCCATTGGTCACTGATGCTCTTTTACCACTCCATACTTTCAATTTCCAGTCTTTTTGCTGAGATAAACCAGGCTGCTTAAGACAGTTGGATTCTTCTGGGTGGTAAATCCATGAGAAATCCAGGCTGTATTAGACAAAGTCAAATGCCTTTTCCGTGTGAAATGGGAGGCGGTGTGAAATAACACAGCATGCACAAAGCTACTATTATGTGTTCTCTGATGTCTACACAGACAGACAAGTATCAGTGCAGAAAGTGATTATTCCAACATATTTCGAATCCATATGTTTATTCCTCCTTCCTCACAAGATGGCAGCTTGCATGGGATGAAAAAAAAAAAAAAAAAAGTGCAATAGGCTCGGATCCGTCGCAGTGTAAAAGCAGGAAGGTTCTGGAACAGGAGGAAATATTGGCCTGGATGGGGCTGAATCTGCTCTTCAGGCCATGGAAATCTCCAGGTTTGGGTGCTGCAGATGTAGAAGTGCCCAGAGCAGGTTCTTGCTGCAGACCAGTGGGTCACTGCATCCAGCTGGAAAATGGAAAGGAATGAAGGAGACGAGGCACTTGCAATGGCTGACAGCTGCTGTGTTATTCCTGTCTTTCCAAGGAGGTTCTTGCTGAACCAGAGAGAAAAGTACAGAGCTCTGTGCTGGGATCTGCAGCCTGCCCCGGGCTGGGCTTCCTGGTGTCAGTCAGTGCAGGTGGAGTGGGGGAATTCAGCAGGGTTTGTGTCTCAGGGCTTTAGCTGCTCACAGTGACCCTGAGAAATGCCAGAATTTCTCTTCAGCAGGGTTTGTGTCTCAGGGCTTTAGCTGCTCACAGTGACCCTGAGAAATGCCAGAATTTCTCTTCAGCAGGGTTTGTGTCTCAGGGCTTTAGCTGCTCACAGTGACCCTGAGAAATGCCAGAATTTCTCTTTTCCCTGCCCGGTGCTCAAAGAAGGAGTCAGAGCTCTTCAGTTCTCGGTCTCAAGGTTGTTCATTGTTCCTTATCTATACAATATTTTCTCTTGTCCAGTTGAGGTCCTTTCAGCAGGACAGCCCAGGCACTCTGCCTGGCCCCAGGGCTGTGTTATGTCTTTATACTAAAAACTAAATGTGCAATATTTACAATTACTGCCCAATACCTATCACCTATATTAGACAGTGAGCTTTTACTCTAAACCAATCCAAAAGTGCCAACATCACCCAGAAGATGGAGGGTAAGAAGAAGAAGGAGAAAGGCTGGACATGCCCAGATTCCTCCATCTTGCTCCTTGAACCCCCATTCCAAAAACCCCAAAAATCTACTTTTTCACCCCGTGATAAATTCACTATCATTCTACGTAATTTGAAGCTCTTCATCTAAGGTTGGTAACTTGCTCCATGGGTCATAATCAAACCCACAGGCATCCTGGGCTCTGTGCCAGGGTCTCTGACCTCCCTGGCAGGGGTCTTGGCTGCTCAGGACAGCCAGAGGGATGTCCTGGGTTCTGATAGGTTTGGACATGCATGGAGCAAAGTCATTTCGGTAGGGGCGGATGAAATTCAGCAAATCATGGAACGGTTTGCGTTGAAGGGGCCTTAAAGATCACCCAATGGGCAGGGACACCTCCCACTGTCCCAGGTTGCTGCAAGTCCCCTCCAGCCTGGCCTGGGACACTGCCAGGGCTATCTCCTTGTGACATCTGCCATGAGCCCAGCAGGACCATGCCCTGCAAGGGTGCCCCATTCCCCACAGGTCAGGTAACAAGAAAGGAATGATGGGAGCAGTTATGCAGATTAAGTTATCCCATATAAAGTCATGTCAAGAGCCCTGCTTCCTGATTGGTTAGTCTTGTGTTCTATATAAGGTGTGGTTTCTGTTTCTGTTTGTTCATTGGTTCCCTGCCCTCTATATAAGTTCGGGTTTGCCTCATTTCATTGTTTTCTGGAGTAGCTCCCTACTGTTTGTAATGTTGCTGCACATTTATTGTTGTGTGCCCTTTGTTTTCCTTTATTAAACTTTGATTTTTGAGCACTCCAGTTGTACCCATCCCTATTTTATTTATTTATTTAATCCTTTAAAAATAATTTTTATTTCTTTATTTTTAATTTTTTTATTTATTTTTTTATTTTTAAAATGTATTTATTTATGCTCACAGCCGATCTGGTCCCGGAGTTGTGCCCACCACAACCCAAATTATTCTTTACTCTCCATTCCTTTGAGCATGCTGCTTGTTTGCTCTTCCAGTGGGAAGTTCCCCCCCAAAGCAACTATTCTGGATTTAACAAACTTGAGCAAAATATAGGTGAGAACTTCAAAACTCGTGTTCGCTCCAAGATTTTACAAAATAAACAATTTAGTCCCTATTAATTTGTCAGAAGCTCCTCTTTGATTACTTCTGAACATCCCACCTGGAATTCATCATTCGATTGCAATCCTGGAGCCCCTCCCAGCATCCAGTGAGAAAAATACTATTCTAAATTCTGATAATTAGCTATGGCCTCCTCATTTTTTTTTTTTTTTCAGCACAAATTTATCATTCATATTTCCTCCCTCTTCTGTTTTGCTTTCTGGGTTTGGCATATTTTTCCCATTTCTCAAAAAAATTTCAACTTCATTCCCTTCTTAAAATTCAACTTCCTTTCCTACTTTCAGATGTTTCTGGAATTTTTCAAGGTTCATGATCCCCTGCAGATGACAGCACAGAAAACAATGATAATTATGTTAATCATTACCTGGGGTTTGTGTGCTCCCATTTTGTGCCATCACCTGCAGCTCCTTTGGAGCTGGTATTTATTCCCAGATCCAGGAGCACCACAGGGTGTCCAGGTGCATTTCGGCTCTGAAGACCATTAAATTTGTCAGTGGATGCTTTTAGCTCTAATCTCAGCTTTGGATGGCTCAGAATGAAAAGGGAGGATGGGGAGCTTTTCTTCCCTCACTTCCCTTCCACCATTTCTTGTGCCTTCACTAAATTTTCTCCCAGGGCTTTTCTCCGTTTCTGCTCCCTCTCCCACCTCACCTCTCCCTCCTGCTGACCCCACTGCTCCAGAGGATGAATCCTCCAGCCCCAATCCCCATTTGCACTGTCTGTCCTCTGCCTGTGCCTCCTGCCAGGGTGGATTTTTGTGACATTAAAGGCATTACAGGCACCTATTTTCATTCCCATCTGAAGACGCCTCGCTTTTACGTGTGCTGCTCCCAGTGCAGGAGCAAAAAAATAAAAATAAAAGCTTTTACGCAGGAAAAGATTGAGAAGAAAGGTCTCAAAAGCTGGGAAAGCTGTTCTGCTTCCCTGGCACAGGGAGCCACTTCCACTGAGCTCAGCTCAGACTCCTGGCAGCCTGTTAAGCTCAGCGTTGCTGAGCTCAGTTGTATTACGTGTGTAATTATTTGCTAAGAGTATTCTTTGTCTTGCTAAGTCACAGATGCCAAGCTCCAATTCCATTTGCAGTCATAATCCTGTATTTGTGGACGTTCCAGTGTATCTGGAGAGGAGATAAATTCTGCAGATACTTTTATTTTTGATTGATTTTCATGTTTTAGTAAGCTAAGTGGTGACCTATCCAAATACGTGACCACAAAACTGCGTTTGAAGGTTGCCAAATCCAGCTGTTGCAAACACAAAATATCTATCAGGGAAAAAAAAAAAAAACCCTTGAAATGTCATTTTAAATGTTTGGAAAAAGTTAAATTTGTTTCTGATGGGCTGTCCAGAATGATCCATGCTCAGGGTAATATTTACATCTTTGTGTGGGTGGCACTGCTGCTCTTGGAAGGGGTTGGAATGAGATGAGCTTTAAGGTCCCTTCAACCCAAACCATTTGGGGATTCTGTGGTGACCCCAAATGAAGATAATAATAGTACATAATAGTAATAATAATAATAATAATAATAATAATAATACAACCACTTTCTTCTGTCAGCACCACTTGCACATGTGCTGAAGGCACTCTAACAGGCTGTCATGCTTCCTAATGACTGTAATTCATCATGGGGAGCCATCAGTTTGGAAATGAAATATTGCTCTGTGGTGGGGAGATTGATGGCCATGGCCTGTTTATTGATTGCACTAGAAAAATGAAAAAAAAAGGGGAAAAATTATTTTTTTTGAAAGCTGGTAGCACCAGGATAACTGATTTGCAATCTGCCATTTTCCTTCTTTTACAGCTCTCTATAATGTGGCTGCAACATGGAAAGAGACAGGAAATATGGTGTTATTGTGCAAAAGCCAACTTCATATTATTTTCTTTCCATATGTTTTTCAGTGCATTAAATATTTAAAACAGTGTCATCACTCCTCAGAAATGAATATACCTGTCACTCACCCCTATTAGTCTCAGATTTTGAAGAGCCCCGGTTTCTGTAGTAAGACCTTTTTGAAATAAGAGCAGAGCTGACTGAACAAAGCACAGAGTAGGGCTGTGTGCTTTTCTAACCTGAATAATTCGGATGACATCTGTTTTTTCTCATTTCTGCTTATTTAGTTTGAAAGGAGGGGGGCAGATTTCTGATTCTTGAAGTTCACGGTGTCTCTGGTGAGGCGAGAAGCAAACAAAAACCAAAATAAATAACAAAATAAAGACCTTTGGCTAGAGACTGGTCAGGGAATCTCAGGATTGCTGATTTTGGAAAAGACCTTGAGGGTCACCAAGTCCAAGCTGTGCCCAATCCCCAAATTGTCACCAGCCCTGAGCACTGAGTGCCACTTCCAGATTTTTCTTGGCCACCACCATGGATGGAGACTCCAAACCTCCCAACGCTTTCCATGAAGAAATTCCTCCTGATGTCCAACCTGGACCTCCCCTGGCACAGTTTGAGGTAGGAAAGATTGGTAAAACCTCAATTCAAAGAAAAATTAGGGTTGAGGGTGATGGCAATCTTGGAGTGGATGCTACAAAATGAGCGAAGAGATCCATGGATGGATTTGGTCTCTCCTCTTTCGCTATTTGGGAATAGCGACTGAGAAGGTTTTCCAAAAATCTGAGTCACAATTATTGTGGATCAAATCATGTGCATTCTCTACATTTCTGTGACTTCCAAATTCAGCAGATTGGTTTGATTTCGAGTGGGGTAGCCATGGTTACATCCACGCCAAAGTCATCTCCACTCCAGAAAAAAAATATATGACCTTAATGTCTTTTTGTGAAAGTAGGAAAGTACAGAGACATTTCTAAGTATCTGTATTTGCTAAATTCCAAATTGCCTTTCTAAAAATATGATTGTGAACTCCTTGGGAATTAGAAGGAAGACATCTATTTCAGAAGGCACAGTTTAAAGCAATTTTAGGCTGAAGTGAGGCTTCAAATTCCGGCCTTTTGTTTTGGTCGCGAAGACATAGGGAATGAAAATCCAGTGGTCATTGTTAGCTTACAGTGATCAAAAGAAAGAATATTTTGACATCTTCTTCCACTTGAGATGTTACAGATCTTAAAGGAACTTCAGCTGCAAAGTCAAGGACCAAACTGTTCCATTAATTCTGTTGTATTTTGAGTTTAGCAGAGAATTCATTTCAGACTGTTCGAACCCTAATGGTGACTCAGGTGTGGGTTAGAGGTTTTTAATATTTTAATTCTTGGTTGCCTCCAGATTTGGAAATCTATTTAAGTTTAAGAAATAGAAACCAAATCAATGTCAGTGGTTTTCTGGAGAGGAGGAGGAACCTCAGTGAGCCCTGGCAGGAAGGTGGAGTGGGCTGGGGTTGGGCTCTTCTCTTGTCTCCCAAGTGAAAGGACAGGAGGAAATGGCCTTAGGTTCCACCAGGGGAGGTTCAGATGAGATATCAGGGTACAAAATATTCCCTGCAGGTGTGGTGAGACCCTGGAATCATCTGCCCAGGGAGGTGGTGGAGTCAGCACCTCTGGAAGTGCTCAGCAGGTGCTGGATGTGGCCCTTGCATCCCACCACACCCCACATTCATACAGGCATTGCTCTGCTGAGTTCCAAAAATATTTGAGTTAAAAATAAACGAATCCAACATGTCCAGTCAAGGATTTTGTTGGAAGCACTACCTACAGCTCCCAGGGTTTTGTTCCATTTTAATTTTGTTTTCTGCACTACAAAGAGAAGCCTTTGTTTGCACTCGGGAAGAGCACCTGTGGAATCTTTAAACATTTTCAGGCATGTTTGAAAATCTCAAGCATTGTGGTGAAGATTTAATCTATCAAAGTGGTATAAATAATGTAGACATAGCCTTAGGTGTCACTTCTTCCCCTTGCAGGGTTGGAAAAGAACAGAAGCATCTCTCTGGTGCATTTTAAAACATTGCTCAGGCAGAGCAGTGACAGATCCCGGGCTGCCCTTGAATTATGGGTGTCTATTTATTACTGATTATTTATAAGGGCTGAAAACACACTTACAAACCACCAGGTTCCAGACCAACATAAACAGAAAAATAATGTCTTATTAAAAACCCTAAAAAAGTCACAGGCTTACCTCTAAAGGGTTTTGTTTTTCAAGTAATTAAAAAGAATTACTCAGCAGAGGTTAATTGATTTATGCTTGGCAGCTGACATGATGCTTGATGGATGTCTCTGGAAAACTGAATCTCCAAGACAAAGACACCTTTTTTTGTAAGATTTAAGATTAAAATATTACGTTTTTTGTAAGATTAAAAATACCTGCAGTGTGCAACATGAAATGTCCTTGCAGAGTTCCAAAATAATAATGTTTTGCCAAAAGTCTGTTTTCACAACAGAATCCAGGAAAACAGCTGCAGGTTTTGTTATGGATGTGCTCCAGAGTGAGCTCACTGTTCCTGTGAGGTTCCCCTGGTGCTGGAGAGGGTTAGAACAGAAAAAAAAATAGAAAAAGAGAAATTAACAGAAAAAAATTCAGAAAAGAAATTAACAGAAAAGAAAATGTCCTCAAAAACTTCCCTGCCCATTTTTATTAAATATCTGCATTTCCTGTCATGTCTCAAAAGTTGTTTTTGGCCTGGACATTGATGTATTGTGAATTCTGATTAATTTAATAAGTGTAAACCTCATTAGTTCATGCATTTGCCATTGTGTTTGCCATACTTGGATTCAGAAAGATGTTTCCTACCACAGGAAAAATGACTGGGGAAGATGATAATTTATGGGTGAATGGTTCAAATGGAAGGAGAGCCAGTGAAGATTTGTTGGAATGTTCAGCTGATGAGGTGCTCCATGTGCATCTCCATTTATAGGATGCACTGATAAAACATGGTGTTTCTTTCCCTAAAACCTGAATGTGTGAAAAGTTCATTTTATAACATGAAGATTGGAGTTGAAAAAGTCATATTTATCTGTTGCTGCCTCAGACATCCTGAGCTGCATAAATACCCTGCTTGGGTGTGTTTGCCAGGTTTGTGTTCCAACGCAAAAGTGCAGCTCCCAAGCTGGGAAAAATGTTTGAAAAATGGGTTTGGGGAGTGGTTTGTGATGGTATGTGGTATTTTTGGGGTCCCCAGGATGAAGGAGAAATTGAGAATCTGACTCCATGTTCTAGCAAGCTATAATTATATTATATTATATTATATTATATTATATTATATTATATTATACTAAAACTATACTAAAGAATAGAGAAAGGATACATCAGAAGGCTTAACAAGATACTAATTAAAATCTCGTCACTCTCCAGAGCCCTGACACAGCTGGACAGTGATTGGTCACTAAGTTAAAACAATTCACATGAAACCAATGAAACAATCACCTGTTGGATAAACAATCTCCAACCACATTCCAAAGCAGCAAAACACAGGAGAGAAAAATGAGATAATATTGTTTTCTCTTATTCTCTGAGGCTTCTCAGCTTCCCAGGAGCAAATTCTGGGTGAAGGATTTTTCTCCTGCGAAGCTGAGAAGCCTCAGAGAAAAAAAGGGAAACAACTCATTTGCTTCTTCTCTGTTTTGCTCACATGTGGAAGGTGTTTGGACATTGTTTATCCACAGGTGGTTGTTACATTGGTTTCATGTGAATTGTTTTAACTTAATGAGCAATCAGGGCCAAGCTGTGTCAGGACTCTGGAAAGAGTCAGGAGTTTTCATTATTACCTTTTTATCCTTCTGTAAGTGTCCATTCTGTATTCTTTAGTATAGTTTAGTATTCTTTAATATAATATAGTAACATAAAATAATAAATTAGCCTTCTGAAAACATGGAGTCAGATTCATCACTCCTTCCTTCCTTCATCTGAACACCCCACAAATACAATGCTACCCCCCTGGCTCACAGCAGCCTTGATTCCTCAGGCTGCTTGAACCTATTTTTTTTTTTTTTCTTTTTCAGAAAATATGAGGCTGAAACTTTTATCCTTGGAAATCTGTGTGAGACTGGACCCGAATGACTGCGGTGTCTGAGCCGTGGGGTGTTGCTTGTGCCCATTTCACAGTCTGGGTTTCCACAAATACTCTCAACACCTGCGGGATGGAGGTTTGGTGGTTGGAAAGCCCTGAGGAATGAGAGGCAGGGCAATGAGCTGATCCCCAGCCCAGTGCTGCTGTCACACGTTCAGCAGGTGCTGCTTTGTCTGTTCTGGAGTCTCAGATTAATTCTGTGAAAGCTTTCAGCCAGACCATGCGTGGTGTGGAAAGATGAGCAAGGGCAGAGGGAAAGGGAGCACAGAAAACAGTGGTTTTGTGCTTCCAGGGTGTGCACGGGAAAGAAAACAACTGTTCTGCAGCTTATGGTGTGCATCCATCCCTGAGGGACACGGCGCAGCTGGGATGTGGGGAAACTCTGCGTGCGTTTCCCAGAGTCCTGGGATCACACAGGCTGGAAAAGCCTCTGAGCCCATCCAGCCCAACCATTCCTCACCTCTGCCCCATGTCCCCAAGTGCCACATCCACAGGGCTGTGAAATCCCTCCAGGGATGGGGACTCCCCCACTGCCCTGGGTGGCTGTGACAAGGTTTGGTCACTCTTTCAGTGAAGAAATTTTCCCAATATTGAACATAAATCTCCTCTGGGGCAACTCAGGACCATTTCCTCTTGTTCTGTCCCTTGTTCCCTGGGAGCAGAGCCTGATCCCCAGCTGGCTGCACCCTCCCGTCAGGTGTTGGTGGGAGCAATAAAGTCCCACCTGAGCCTCATTTTCCCCAGCCTCAGCTGCTCCTCATCAGGCTTTGCTCCAATTACCCTCCACCCTGGGCTCTGTCCCACTCCTAAATAGCCTTGGTAAGATTTTTGGGTGCTTTGTTGGGGAAAACAAAGTGGGGAGGCAAATCCTGCTGGGAACAGCATGTGGGGAACATCCTCCAGCCCTGCTCCTTCAGGAAGTCCCATGTCCCACCTGGCTGTGGAATGTCACCTCTTCTGTATCCAGGACACTGCACAGAGCCATCTGTATGGGTGATGTAAGCGATTTCAATTTATTTCTGGGCTTACTGTAATTATTGAAGTTGCTCTTGGCAAATATAAGTGAGTGAGGTGTTGTTTTGTGATTAGGGGAAAAATCCAGAGTGAGGAATGGCTGCAGAGATGGACAACAGGAAGGTCTGTGGTGTTTGGTATAAAATACAGGGTTATTTTGGTGGAGAAATGCTTATATAGGAAGTTGTAGATGAAAGAAAAGAACAGCAAAATATCTAAGGGCCAGATGATGCAATAAAATCATTCTGGTGACAAAGCCCAATGTGCTTGAAGTCATCTCCTTGGTCCTCCTGGGATGAACTTCATCCCTTTGATGTGCCAAATGGGAAAATGATTTTTTTCAGCTCTTAGGGATTTATCAAGAAATGCAGCCAGTATATCTCATCTCTGCCTCTAAAAATTCCTTTTAATGGGTCTTCTGCTTTTTACTCATGGAAATAAGGTTGGAAAGTTGATGTGTTCCTGTCCCACCATGCCAAAGTTCTATAATGGAAACTCCCACTGCCTCCAGATTTTAGATATATAATATATATTACATAATAATATATATATTATATATATATATTTCAGCCGCTTGTAGAGATGAAAAACTTCTATCATCCTATAAAGTAATTCCTGAAAAACCTTCTAATTCCTGTGAAGTTTTCAAATTCCTGGAAATTTTCTATCTCTCCTTTGCTTTTACGTGGCAAGGATTGTACTTTTTAGAGGGAGGTGTTAAAAACTGAGAAAAAAAAAAAAAAAGAAAAGTAATATTCACTTTCAGGTACAAAAATTAATTAGCCCAAGAATTTCAATTTTCATAGTGGCAAGTCATACTAAATTAGCTTTCCTGTGGGAAAAAGAAAAGTTCAATTAAAACAAAAGACCTGTGTGGAAGAGCTTCTACAAACTATTTCAAGTTCAGTTTTCAGATGGGTGACAAATTAAGAGGGGTATTAAGATTTTATTCAGGTCTGAGCTTTAAGAAACTCCAACTTCTACCAGAGAGCAAAAGATAAATAGACTCAGTTCTGCATGACTTCTGATATAAAAACTAATAGGATGGAAAATGACTTTGAAGTAGGAGAAGTGGCTCAGTATTAGATAATTAACAGTGCTTAGTTGAAGTTGTGTAACAGCTGAGTGACAACAAGGATGTTCTGTGTCTATAACCTGAGAGCAAAGGCTCCTTTTGATGCAAGTGATTTAAAAACATTTTTGTTTTGCTTTGGATTTTTCCTCTTGTTCCTCACAGTGTTCGGTGCTCAGATATTGTGGTGCAGCTCAGAGCCCATCTCAGGCTTTGATGCAACTGGTCAGACTCATCCCATTTATCCTGGAAAACTCACGGAGAACATAAATTTATAGTGGTTTTGGTCCTGACTTCTGATAGGAGAAGTGAATAATTTCTGAGCTCCATATAGGCTTAGTCCTTACACTCTCTAAATTTACCAAAAATGTAAATTATCTCATTAGTCTAGAAAAAAAAAAAAATCACTTTTTCATCTCAGCACAACCTCAGGTGGATTAAGTTTTCCAGGTTTTTGATGAATACAAGGTTTTGAAAAGCATCTGATGGAAAATCAGAGGCAGTTTTATCTCTGCTGCTGAAATCCCTGATTGCAGAGAGGTTTCCAAGAGCAAAGGAGCTCAGGGCAGAATGTGGAGGACAGCAAAGGAAGTTCAATGATTTTTTTTCCTGATGGTTTGGAGTCATGGACATGCCCTGAGCTTTCTCTGGCCGCCTGTCCTGGTGAACAAGGAACAGTTGCTTTGGTTTGTGCATGAAAATTGATAAAAAGATGAGAAATGATCTCCTGGAACAGGCTTGGCCCAGCCTTGTGCACCTGGAAGTGCGGTGGGAGATGCAAAATCTTCCCAGAGAACAGCTCAGAACTGTTGGGAAGCACCAGCAGTGAAAATATTGAGGCTGAGCTGACTTTGCTTTTCCCCGCCTTTTTCCCCCCAGATGTTGGGTGTCAGGAGGACATCAGGAGTTTATTTTGACACTGGATTTCTTTTTGGAGCTGTTGATTAAGCACAAAATTTCCTTGATTGTAAAGATTCTTTCTCAGAAAGGTTCTGGGCTTTTCAGTGCATCAACTGAAATAAACCAAACTGTTGATTAAGTAGTTCTCCCTTTTATTTTTGGCTTAATTTGGAATAATTTTCATGACTTCTGAGGGCTCAGGTACTTCATGTTATTATATTTTCATCTTCAGTTTGGCCAAAAACCCTTCAGGGACTTACTTTGGGTACTAAACCCATAGAAATTTGCTTCCATGCTTGAATCCAAGAAAAAAAAACAGTGCTGGGCTGGATGTGTGGTGGTTTGTACTTAAATTATTGGATGTGGGAGATCCTGTCTTTGCTCTATCCCCGTAATCCCACAGATGGATGGGCAGGAATCTGAATAAAGGGAAAATATCTTTGCTTGGCTTGGAAGAACTCTTGGAGGAGATAAAGGCAATGGAAGGGGACAGGGAATGAGTTTTTTTCTGGGAAACTCCAAAGTCTGAGCCAGCAGGTGGCAAAAGGTAACAGGAAACACAGACGAAATAGTGAGAAGCGTTTTCCAAGGATGATGTTTTCTCTCAGACTCAAGCTAACCAGAGAAATTAGAAATGTAAAATACTTTGCCAAGGCCGTTCTCAGAGCAGGGTTTTTGTGGAGCCCTTGTTTTTCCCCAGGAATGCCCCAGCCCTGCCTGGCTTTAGCATGGCTGAGCCTGAATTAAAATTCCATTTTGGCTGCTCTGCAGGCACGGCCTCTCTGTAACAGGAGATTGATCCCTGCAGCTAGTGTGGCAAGTGCCTCAGAGACATGGGGCCATTGCTGCCACACAAATATTTTCTTTTTCCACGCTCGCCCTTTGAAGGGGTCACACACAATGAGAAAAAATTACACAAGGAGGAAAGGCAGAATTTCCAAATTTCTCCCTTTTTTTTGGCAGTGGTTACTTTCTCTTTTAATGGGAAGGTTGATAAAGCAAGTTCCATTAGCAAGTAACATGCAAAAAAAGAAAAAAAGAGGTTTAATAAGTATTTAGCACTCTGGTTTGCAAAATACCATTAATATAGGGTTTTTTTTTTTCCTCTTAAGAATGCTCCCCAGCAAGAACAAATGTCTCATGAAAACCTCCTCTGAAGAAGAACAAAAATGGCTTTTATGTGACAAACTCCTGAATTAAGTAATACTTGGATGTGTTGAGAGATCACAACAGAGCTGGAACAAAAGAGAGAAGTCTGACTGAAGCAGCAAATCACTGAAATGTGCCCGGCAAAGGGTGCTCGGGGTTTGCTGTCTTGGGGGTTTTCACCCATCACTCAGGCTGCTGTCGCTGGCTGTGGGAAACAAAACCCTTCAGATTTGCAGGAAACAGCTTGAGATTGTCTTCTCACCAGGGCAGGGAACCAGAGGGAAGGTCTGAGTCTCTTCTGGCCAGGAATTTGTGGGTGGATGGGCTGGTTTGTTGTATTACACTGAATTCTTACAGTGGTTCAGGTATTTGGGAATAAAGTTTGAGACCTTGCAGTGCCCTAAAGGGGCTCCAGGAGAGTCACAGTCACAACATACAAGGAAGGGTAAGGAAAAAAGAAACAAACCAAAAACCAGCAAATAGCCAAACAAACCCACAGGACAAAGATGTGGGCCACATAAAATAAACCTCTCATCGTTTCCAGTGTTTTACAAAGTTTTTTACAAGTTTTCCCCATTTTCTACAGTGCTAAAATAGAAATATCTTCACATTTTCTCAGTATTTTACTCTTTTTGATGCCTTTCTTCTCTTGTTTTTCAGTACTCAGTGTTTTCACTCACTTTCTACTGCATGTGGGACATTACAGTGCTTGGCCTGTAAATGTTACAGTAATTTGGTTATAAGAGCTAGATCAGTTTTTTAGGGAAAAAAACCCCACTAGTGATATTTGCATTTAACAAAAATTTGTTTTCCTGAATTGTATTGGGTCAACATTGATTCGACTACTTTATTTTAATTTTTTTTTGTTTTTACTGTGTATTACCTTTACTTTTTTTTTACCTTAAAAACTCTTGATATGCTTGGTGGGGCTGATACCCTTGATACTCAAACCCTTGAGGGGTTTGAGGCTTAGATTATTTCCTAAGAGCTTCAATTCTTAAAAGCCACTAGGTGAATTTATAAGCAATTAATTGTGTAATCCCTACCAGCTTTCAATATCTCAGAGAATATGTGGATTCAGACGAGTTTTATAACCCATGCTCAGGTTTTGCTGAAGGAAATATTCAGCTTTTTTGGGTACTCCCTCTAGTGCTGGAGGTGCTGCATGGCTGAAAAAACAAACACAGGTTTGTGTTCACCAGCCCAGGGAAGGAATTAATGTCGTCTTTTATTCCTTTGTTGTTTCAGTTCATTTGGGTTTTGCTCTCAGGGAAACTTAAAAGCCCATTTGACCTGGTGGCAAAAGTGTTTTGTGACCAGTTGTGCTTGAAAAATTCGGGTTAAGTTGGGCTTTAAAGATAAAATTGTTTCAAAATTTGCCAAATACAAAAGAACAACAAGAAAAAGCTTTTGCTGTCGGTTGGTGCCTGATCATTAGACAAAATGTTTGCTCCCTAAATTAATCTTATATTCAGGCATCTCTTTGTTGCAGTTAGTTCCTTGCAGCCGCATTTAAACTGGGGCTGGAAAGAAAGACCTGGATGAAAGCAACTCGGATTTTTCAGTTACATAAAACTCTGAAAGGCTTTTACAAATTGCTTCTGTGTGGGAGGCAGCTTGCTGCAAAGCTGTCACTTGAAACTTTATCAATCAGAAGACAGTGCTGGTTTTAATTATGTAGATTTTCAAAGTAAAATAACTTTTTTTTTTTTTTTTATTCCCCTTGCCTGAAAATGTAGAACAGAGTCAGGTGAGATCTGGAACAATCTGAAAGATTTTTGAAGAGTTTGCTGGGCTTAATTGAAATAGCTTCAAAAAGCTGGCTTTTATGGAGTGTAGTAGAGTCGAAGCGTTTTTAGCTTTCTTCTTTTTAAAAGAAAAGCCTTTTTCTCCTTTTACATTGTGCAAATTGTCACTAACTTCTAATTATCTCTCTATCCAGCCATGGCGCCCATCTCAGTGCTGTAAAGATCTGCACTCTCTGAGTTTTTATGGCCTAATTTTGGTGCCTTGAGCCCTAAAATAATGTGATGTGTGGTGGTGTTCGCAGAGGTCCCAGGATGAGGGAAGAGATGAGGATCTGACTCCATGTTTCAGAAGGCTGATTGATTATTTTACTATATATATTGTATTAAAACTATACTAAAAGAATAGAAGAAAGGATTTCATCAGAAGGCTGGCTAAGAATAGAAAGGAATGAATGATAACAAAGGTTTGTGGCTTGGACAGAGAATCTGAGCCAGCTGACTGTGATTGGCCATTAATTACAAACAACCACATGAGACCAATCCCAGATGCACCTGTTGCATCCCACAGCAGCAGATAATCATTGTTTGCATTTTGTTCCTGAGGCCTTTCAGCTTTTCAGGAGGAAAAATCCTGAGGAAAGGATTTTTCAGAAAATACCATGGCTACAGCGATGCTGTAGGGTTTTGTGCCGGTCGAGGGGCAGCAAGTGCCGGGCCCTCTGCAGAGCTCTGACAAATCCCCTCCTGGCACTGGCACCCTGGAATCGTCACCAAACAGGTGAAATCCCTGCAGACATCCTGGAGCTTGCTGGGAAAAATTCCAGAGCTCTGCTAGAGATGCCACGAAGCTCCTGCATCCTCAGAGAGCAGGAACAATGAGCTTGGGTTTTGTGCTGCTCCAGCAGGAGAGACGGTGGGAAAAGAATGTGAATTAATCATGAACACTCCATTTTGCTAATGTGTTTGGTGATGGGGGAGAGAGACAGACTGAGCATTTCCTTTTGCTCTTTTCCTTTTTGGGTTGTTTGACTTCATTAGGAGTTGGATTTTGCTGTTTGTTCTCACTCTGGGAAGCAGGCAGCACTAACATGTCACGCCGTGGTGACGGGTATGTTCTCCAAAGCCTCTTCTCCAGTGTTTATTGTGCAGCACAGTTGGCACCACTACCTGTTGAAATTGGCTAAAACCATGATTTCTACCAGAAAAAGGCACTTGGGCTCTGATTTCTGCTGGTTTTGACACCGGCTTTTTCTATTCCCTGATTTTTCACATCGTCTCTCTGCATTGCCTCTCCTCTGGCAGTGCTGTCCTTTTTCTCAGCCTGGTGCTTGTAGGTTGTCTGAGAAATCCTCCCAGGGTTTGCTGCCCAGCGTGGGGGTGAGCTCTGAATGGAATTCTGCTGGTAAAAGGGATGGAGTTCAGCTCTTGCTGGGCTCCTCTCAGAGCAGCTGGGGTGCCCCAGTGCTCAGGGTCACAGATCCTCACCCCCTGACTCTTTGCAGATTCCCTTTGTGAGCTCCCTTTGCCTTTTCCGTGTCCTTTATTCCTGGAGTTCAGCCTTCCTGCCACTTCCCTTGGCTGCTTTGTTTCTCCTCCAGCTCTGCTCTAAATCACGTTGTGTTTTTGGATTCCACACCTCCAAGGCTGTGACCTTTCCAGTGAGCTTGAAGAATGGGCTTTTCTGGGGCTGGGAGTCTCTCAGGGTCACAAGTGCTGCCTCTGCTCATGGGGCACATCAAAGTCAACTGTTCTCATTTTGGGCATTTGGACTTGGTGCCAAAAAAAGAAATGTGGCGGTACCTTTGGGAATTTATGGCTCCCAACCCCTGGGTTCTTTCAGGGCACTCAAACAAAAGTGCCAGCTGCTGTGGATGAGCTCTTTTATGTCTCCATTGCCCAAACTCCTGCCTCAGCACAAAAATTAATCAGGAGTGTTGTGGATGTAGAGGCCAGCCCCCAAAGAGATTCCCACTGTGTCAGAGATCCCAATCTCCATCTCTGCCCTTCCCTTTGTGCCCCAAGACCTCTGAGAGCCAAGACATTCCAAGAGAAGCCCATCTGAGCACTGGCTTCCTGTTCTCAGGCTGGCAGAGTGGTCCTTGGCTCCATCTGTGAAATCCCAGGGAATTCCTACAGCATCCCAAGGCCAAGGAAAAATTCCCACCAGAGCCCTGGAGCAGCACATGGAGCTTGTGATGATCCCCTTGATGGATTCCCATGGGGTTGATGGATTCCCATGTGGCCCTTGGTGCCTTCAGAGCAATCCTGCTGCTGCAGGAACCACATCCAGAAACTTCTCTGGATCGCAGTCACATGGGAAAACTCCTTTTAGATCAGAGTCCAACCACTCCCAGGCACTGCCCCAAGTGCCACATCCACATGGCCTTGAAATCTCTCCAGGGATGGGGACTCCACCACTGCCCTGCTCAGGTGTCTCTTTTGGGAAAAAATCCCTAATATCCAACCTAAACCTCCCCTGGCATAACTTGAGGTTGTTTTGTCTTCCTGTCCCTTGTTCCCTGGGAGCAGAGCTGCCCCCCACATTCCTCACCGCTCTTCCAACTCCATCAAGATTTGGGGGACAGATTCACCTTTGGGCCTGTTCTTGGTTTCTGAGCCCAAGGAAGGATGGGTGTGCTCACAACACCTCAGAAATCCAATTCCACTCTCTTGTTTACTTGTCTATGAATATTGCCTGGAAATTACCTAAATTTATTTGCAACTAGTTGAGCATCTTGTGATTCATAGGTGTCTTCCCAGTAGTACTGCAGTAGATGGTTACTCACATCTAGCAAAGCCTCCAAATTTTATTTTCAAGCTGCAGGCTGTGAAGTGGGATTGACAGTTGCTGAAATTTATGGCATTTGTAGTCGTAAAAGAAAATGTATTTGAAGTAGCACCCAACTGTGTTTGGATTATAGGTTACACACCCAGAGCACTGCTGACATTTCTGCTCTACCCCAAACGGGGAGGGATGAGGAGAATTCACCATTTAAAGATTTGGGTCTAAAAGAAGGGGTCTAGAAGTTGGCAAAAATCTGCTCTTAAAATTCTTTCACCTCATTTAGGAAAATGGGGTGATTTAAAATGCCATCCTGAGATTGACATGAAAATTTGAAGCCTGTATCAGCGACTGTTATGTAAATGGTTCTTGAAAAGTCTCTGGATCATTTACTCAGAGGTGTATTTAAAGGAGGAAATGACTTATTCATACATTGTTTCATGAACTCATACTGTGATTTTTTTTAAATTTTTTTTTTCCCCCAATCTACTTGAAAGGAAGCTCAGAGGATTATGAGAGTGTGGAGAGCCACGTGATAAACAAGGGCAGTGGAGTGGGTATAGAGGTGGCAGGAAAACAAAGCCTGGCAATAAATACTGAACAAACAACTGAGACAACAAAAACAAGCTGAATTAAATTGCTGAGCCAAGTCTTGACTTGAGATCTTTTCCCTGGGAATGTCAGAAATCCTTTCAGGACTTTGACTTGCAAGCAAATGAAGGTTTGCAGGGAGGATGCTGTGATAATATCCACCTGTCTTAGGCATCGCTTGGGGCTTCGCTCTTGCTTAGGAAAGATTCTGGTCTTTTAATGGGATATTGTGTGCTTTTAATCCCTGAAAAATATCAGTTTTTCATCTAGAAGGGCTTTAGGAAGGACCAGCCTGGGAGTCACTGGGATGTTTCAGTCCTGTGACCCATCTGATTACCTGGGGAATGAGCACGAAGGGACCAATCCTTCCCATAATAGCACTGCTGACCCCATAATAATGTATTTGTGATTTGATTTATTCTTTCTAGAAATCTTTTTAATATGTCTTGATTGCTTCTGATTTAATTAATCCCTTTTCCAGTTCTTCTTTATCTGGGTTGTTCTGTTTATCCAGCAGCTCATGCAGCCACAGGGTTATTGTAGCTCAGAGGAGCTTTATATGTTTTGTACCTTTGATTAGCAGGGTTTCTGTTCATTTTTTAATGCTTTCTTGATTCCCATATGGTTCAGGTCTGTGGGAAACATCAAAACATCTCATTTAAAAGTAACTTGGTCGAGAAATACTCATAAGGAAAATCCAGTCTGCTGTAATTGCCCCATTTGTGTATCAGGTTCATGTTGGAAGCTGTGTCCATAGCAGAAAAGCACCATGGAATATGTTGGATTAGCTATTTCTGCTTCTCTGAAACTGTAATTGAAGTATTAAACTTGCCATGGGCTTTTCTTTAGGCTCAGATTAATTTCTGAGTTAACAGACACAAGCACCATCTCTAGCTTTACATTTTGGCTTAACTTTAAATACGCTTTTATTCTTTGTTCTTAAATTATTTTACTGCTTATTAATCATTGCAGATGAGTTTGACTGGATGGAAAATAAAGTCTGGAAAAGGCTGAATCTTGACTGCAATGAAAATATATCTTTATGATGGAGCAAATGCCCAGAGGGAATAGATTTAATTCAGCAAGGAGGGTTTCTCAAAAGCTTTTGTCTTCTGCCCTCTCACAGAGAAATTCTGGCAGAAGGAGAGGGTTCTGCAGCTCAGTGTAATCAATAACTTGAGTGCCTTTCCTCAGGCTCCTTCAGGCTGAGGTTTAATTTGGTGATTTTCTGGAAGCTGTCAGGATGACAGAATCATTGAGGGTAGAAAAGAAAAGACCCCCAGGATCACCAAGTACAGCTTTGGCCAATGCCCTCCATGCCTGACCACGATTTCAGAGAACAGTTTTTTCCTGGTATCCAATGTAAACCTCTCCTGGCGCAGCTTGAGAGGGGACCTTGGTCTGGAAGGAGGCAGAGTTTCCATTGAGGATGGGTTTGGCTTTGTGTGGGCTGGGGAAAATGAGTTTATTCTGGGACCCTCAGGGAGAGCCTGACTCCTCCAACTTTAAAAATTATTCAACTTCAGAGATGCCTGGGTGTTTCTGCTGTGATATTCTCAGTTTTATCTGAGTTTTACCTGGCAGTGAAGGTTTCCCAGGATGTCAGGGTGACTGAAATACTGATACCTCCTGGATGGAGATTGGGATGGAACTGCTGCTGGCTACAGCTGCTGCTGTCAAGATAGAGAATAACTCTGATAAATTCAATGGAGGGCTCCTACTCTTGCATTTTTATTTGATCTTGGGATGCCAAACTCCAGTTTAGATGTAGACCTGCAGAAATCTTCATGGTTTGTCCACTGACATTCATTAATGGCTTTGAATCAATAAACCAGAGTTGGTGTATTTACCACAGCCATGGAAGGGGAGTTATGGCTCAGCTCTCCTTGGCTTAATTTCTCTGTCTTCAGCTGGCTCTGGACTTGAAGACAAAGGGGAATATTCAGGGTCATGAAAGTGAAAAGGTATCAGAAATTTTCTCCCATTTATCCTTGCCAGTTGTACAGAAAAGACACTTTTGGGCTGAAAACTCCTCTGTGCAATGCAATGATTGATTGTGTTATATTGGGAGTTATTTTCCATCAAATGTAACTCAGGAGCTGAATGCTGAATCATGAAAGGCTGTTGGCTCAGCGGCCCTTTTCTGGGGCTGGTTCAGAGATGTCCTGGGAGGAATCCTGCTGTTCTCTGCCTCCCTCAGAGCTGGGCAGGAAAAGGGTGCCCTGAGCCTCTGGAGTTGGGCTTCAACAAAGATTTACTCAGTGCAGACACTATGATTGGATTCTGTGGTATTCTGTGCATGTGCCAAACAAGAGAAATCTCCTGTTTGAAAAGTCAGTTTGTGGCAGCAGGAAGAACTTAGTCATGGAACCCCAGGGCTGCAGGAGGCAGGAGAGTGGTGCATGGGGAAATTAGGCTTAAATCTCAAGGCATTGTGGTTAAGATTTAATCCTTGTTTTTCAGCAGAGAAAAATTGTGTAACTCAAACAATGAGGAGAGTACAGTTATAAATCTGAATAATAAATCAGGCATGTGTTTAGGCAAAGACATCGCTTGTGTCCCTCTTGAAATATAGATCTGTGGTATTTCATATTCAAGTTGGGAAACAGAACTTCAGGACAGTAAAACCAAAATTCTTTGCTTGGCTCCACAAGGTAATAACTCACCCAGTCCATCTCCATGTGATGCACACATGTTAGAGAGAGATAAATCAAGTGATGATAAGAGTTATTAATTGTCCCCATAAAAGAGCTGGGGCCTGACCTCATGCTGCTGGAAGGGATGATCAAACCAGAGTGGAGTTTGCAGAGAAGGAGGCAAGGAATAAAACCCTTTTCTTGTGTGTTCCCAGATGTGTTTTGCCCTTCTCTCTCCTGCCATCAGCTGTTTGTCTTTATGTGTGGTGTGAGAAAAGCTTTCAAGTGGGAAAAGTGGAATTAAACATATTCCTTGTTTTGCTGTGTTTAGTCCCTTCAAACCCTGCTGAAAGTCCATCTTACCTTTCCTCTGCGACCATGAATCAAAGCCTCTGCCCTAAACAACTGATTTCCTCTGGCTCCTTTTTAATTTGCTGTGTGTAAGTATATTTTAGGATTGAGATGTGGCAGTGAAACAGATGCTGATCTGGACTCTGACTTTCTTGCTCTGTATATTAAGGTAAAAAAGCCATAGGTGTGCCTGGAGCCTTCCAATCCCACAGATGTGGATTTTCTTTCTGTCTTATTGGACTGTGCCAGTGGTTTGTTGCTTATTTTGATTTGCTCTTCAGAAAGTGAAAATACCTAAGTGAATGCAAGTATCAACTTCACTAATTCTGATAGGCAGCTTAATAAACAATAAAATAATAAACCCTAAATATTTCACTAAACCCTAAATATTTCATTAAATAAATTTTGCAACCATTGCTCTGAAGTCTGCTGAAATCTGAAATTGCATCTGGAATGCTGAACACTTTAGGGGCAAAACAAGCTGGGTCCTTTTATTCTGAGTTTTTTTTTGTGTACAGGAGCCCCAAACCCTCCCTGCTCTGAGGAGCCTTTTGTGCATACAATCACGTCTTTTAGGTTTTTAGATATTCAAAATACCTTCTGTGCAGAAGCAGCAGAGATCAGGGCCTAATGGGACAAGGAGCAGAAGAAAGAGCTCATTGTCAGCAGGTAATAACTCCTTGTCATTCTCCGTGGGAGGCTGGTGGAGGTTAAAAAAATTGGGAAAGAGTGTTGCTAAGCACTTGCCATATCATGTCTTGGTTAACCAGGATAGCCTGGTTTTAAGAGCTCCTTTCCAGTAAGGTTTAAGTAATTGTCCTGCAGGCTTTTGCTGGAAAGTGAAGCTGAATTTTCTCTGTCAATCTTCTGAGGTAAGTAAACATAGCTAAGTATTTAAAATACTGACCTGAGACCCTTCTGGAATATTTTGTTTCCGTATTAAGATTGTCCCAGTAGTATCTCATATTTGTCAGGCCATGTTGCTTTTTGATCCTTTGCTGTAATGCAATCCTGAACCCCCATTTTTCTAGAAATGCCCGTTTTTCTGCAAATTACCCATATGGGGACATGAAGGGGACACTTTGAGGTGGCAACATGGCCATTCCTCATCAGTTCACCACTCATTATTTGGAATCCTCCTTCACCTCCATCCAGGCAGCGTGGAAATTCATTTCCCAACTCCAAACCTCTCCAGAATCCCCTCCTGCAATGAAAGTCCCTCCAAAGGCAGGCAGGCTCTTTGACATTTGTTAGTTGGCTGATCTGTTTGAGAAATCTTACATAAACTCCAGCAGGGGAGCTGCCAATTCCTGCACGTTGGAGGAGAAATGCTGCCTTATTTGGAGAGGTTTGCTCCTACTCGGGGCCACAATAGTGGTTTCCAAACTCCTCTGGTATTTGATGACTGTGGCATAACTTTGGAGGGCTTTGTGTGCTTTGTGTGCCTCCTTTCAGCTCTCCTGGGTGGCAGTCAGGGAGAGTCCTTGTCCCTGCTGCCTGTGGAGGGAGGGATGGGCTTGTTCTAGCCCAAAAACAACCTACAGAAAAGCCCAAAATGAAACTGCCTCCTTCATCCTCCTTTTAACCTGGATTATTTTTGTTTTGCTGAAGAATAGAAAATAGAAATATGAGCATTTGTCTGAATTTCTGGCAGACTTTGGGAAGGGTCCTGACTTTCCTCACGGGCAGCAGCAGCTGGGGCTGAGTCCTTGGGGTGATCCTGCTGTGGTTGGTGCTCATTGTCCCTTGGGACAAGGATCCCTGTCCAGGGAAGCTCCAGCTGGAATTTCAGGAGTGACTGAGGGAGAAAAGGAGGCTCAGGGATGACCTTGTGGCTCTGCACAAGTCCCTGACAGGAGGACACAGCCAAGGGGGTTAGGCCCTGCTCCCAGGATTCCAGGGACAGGAGGAGAGGGAAAGGCCTCAGGCTGGGTATTTGGAGTACTTTATTCCCAAAAGGATCATCTGCCCAGGGCAGTGGTGGAGTTCTCATTTCTGGAGGGGTTTAAAATCTGTGTGGATGTGGATTTAAAGGTGGTTTAAAGATCTTTTCCATTTGAATCCATGATTCCATGGCCACCAGGATTAGCGGTGGTGTGAGGCCACATTTGGGGGATGGAGCTGAGCCTTGTTCCATGGTGACTTCCACCAGTGGATCAAGTGCAGAAATGTCTGTAATGAATCACTTTTGTGGTCTGGGGTGGTGCTGCCGATGCTGTAATGTTGGGGCTTCAGAAACACATTGAAAAAGAAAGGCTGAAAAATCCCTTTCCCTGACCTCTGTATGAATTCAGTCACCCCCTGTATGATTGTTTCCTCACTTCACCTATTTTTTCTCCTTTTATTCCACAAACAGTTTGTTTAGGAATGTGTGTTACTTTGTGCTTCTCTGGAATTTATTTGTTGCCATCTCCAGAGCTGGTTTTACATGTTTAATTTTATTATGTTCATGAGGCAAACGTTGGCAGGAACGGCGCTATAAAAAGCATTCATTTCATGGAGTGGTACAAACATGTTTTCAGCTGAATTGATGACACTGAATATAAAACACTTCTCATTTGCTCTTCCCCTTAAGGTTTGTTTAATGAACTAAAGTTTTTCTTATTACTTAGAGGTGCAGTTCTTTTTACCCATCCAGAAAGAATACAAAACATAATGGGCATTTCTGGCTGCCATCTCTTGGAAATAACTTGCTTAAAGAACATTTCCCTGTGAATCTTGGGGTGTTATGGGAATTCCTCCACTCTTCTTTTTTCTTACTGTTTCTCCCTGAACCTTAAACTTTTTAGTATGAATAGAAATTATTCTAAATGAGGAGATCTGTATTAAGAAGCCAGTTGGGAAGGGAATTTGGATGCAGATTTGTGTTTACACTCAGGGAATTTGAGGTAATTTTAGGGATTGAGACCACCCTTTTAGGTTGCATCCATGCTGCCTGTGAAGAGCCATGATTTATTGAATTTACATATGATATCTCTCCCTGGCAGTGGGGTGATATTAATTAAAGTGCTCATTACTGTTTATGATCTGATACTGTGCAGGAGGCACTTCCTTAGGGGATTCATAAGGGCTGGGGTGGAAACACCTGTGTTTCCAATGCTGCTTTCCATACATCGGTGTCTAGAGGCTCAGAGGGGTCCTGTCTCCATCCAGGACTCATCTTAATCCTTAATTAATTTGCTGGTGGGGCTTTCCAGGTGTGCCAGGTCAGGTGGGGGAGCTGGGAAGGGGAAAAGCAGAGCCTGAAGTGAGATAATCTCTATAATCTCTGCTGCTTTCCCATGGACGGGTGTGGACATGCTGTTAATGCCTCATCAAGGGCTTGATCTCCTGCCCACCACTCCAGCTGACCCAGAATTTAGTGTAAATATTAAAAAGAGTCAGAACAAGCTGCTGCATAAATGGCTGTGCCTTAGATCTCACTCTTGTAACTCAACCCCAGCGTAGCTCCTTTTCTCACCACCAAAATCAATCATTTATCCGATTTTATCCAATCCAAATTTATCCAGTTTGGGCAAAAAAATCAATCATTTATCCAAATTCCTTCACACCTGAAGTGTAAATTAAAGTCACCAGCCTCAGAGTGCCATGGGACACCCATGATGGGCACTGCAAAGAGGAGATGCCACATGCCTGATTGAGCATCTGATAGACACAGGAGACTTGGAAGAGAAAAGTTTTGGAGCCTCTGACTTCTCAAAGCCTGTCACAAAAATCATTTTTTCCTCCCAATTTCAGTCAATTGCTTCCTGACAATTGAGAAGCAGGGATTCAGGGAGTTCACCCACGCTGGTGCCTGATCCCCAGTGCTCTGCAGCCCTTTCCTTGGAATAAAAAGGAAAAGTACACATATGAGGCACCAACTGGAGTTTGTTAAACATGGAGCATATGTGTTATTTAGATTTGGAATGTGGAGAGCTTATGAAGCTATTCTTGGGAAGGAAGACAAATGAATTGCTGGTACATCAAAATAATTTGTAACAAATAGATTCATGGAAAGCTTGCTGGAAATGGGGCACGAGGCACATGACAGAGCCCTGAAATTCAGCTTCCAGCTGGAGCCTCTCCATCCTGCAGTGATGGAGTTTGAGGAGTGTGATTAAACACGGGGCATGCTAATGGTTGGTAAAGGGTTTTAATTTATTTTTGATGGACTTTGCAGCCTCCTGAGTGTGGCTGGGAATCAGACTTTCAGTTCTCACCAGCGTTATTGAGCCTGAAGTCAGAATTGCTCTGTGAGGAGTCAATTCCAGATTATTCAAGGTAAACTCAGAATTCCATTGAAGTGTTGTGGTCTAGGCTTGCCTGTCTGCGTGATTATCAAAACTGATGGTAGAACTCGGAATGCAACATGAATTCAATTTTTTTTATTGTACAAGAGGGGGGCAAAAAAGATGCCAAAGGCTGCCCCCAACCCAAATATTGTACAGTGCATATCAAATGAGATCTGAACATCAGCGATTACATTTTTAGTAGGATGAGTGTTCTGACTGAAATGCAGCAATCTGTCACTTGGCCTTTCTGTGACATTCAGTGCATTGAAATTACCAGGCAAAGATTGCTTTTTGACATGCTAAATTAACTGAGTTGGAAATTGGAGCTTTATCATGGCTGCTAATTGTTACAGGGAGAGGGAAGGGTTGTTTGTCTTTTGTAGTCTGAGCAGGCTATTCAGACAGCAGTTAATAAAAAAAAAAAAAAAAAAAAAAAAACAAAACAAAAAGATATTCTCCAAAAGGGTCATTTCTGGAAGGAGTAGAATTGGTTAAGAGAAGCCACTTTTAATCTGATCCATGGCAGTGCTGAACACTTTACCTTCAATTCCAACCTAACCAGAATTAAGGTTTATTGTAAGGAGATGGAAGACCTGGCAACTCCATTAATAAGTGAAGAAAAAATTATTTAAAATAATGTTTTAGACATCTGAAAGTTTTGGTTCAGCATGAATGAGGGTGTTTCACTCCTAAGTTTTTTTTCTCTTGGTGTTGTTTCTTAAGATATGTAAAAATCCAACTTAACCTAATGCTAAATGATTATGCTTCATATGCTTTGCAAAATCTGCTGCAATAGCAGCCCTTATGTTTTACTAAAAATTGAATAATGCTTTGTGTAATTATGTGGGTTTTTTAAAGCATGGGCTATATTTTGTTTACTTTCTACTGATTTTACCAAGTGTAATTTTTGTTTCTGAGAGATAAATGATAAATCCATGTAAACTGTGGCAGGTGATGGTACCAGGACCCTCTCAGTAAAGTTGAGATGTTTCAGATCTGAAATTCTTTTATTCAAGCAGTCATTATCTACAAATGTCAACAAATCTATTTATTTTTAGCTCCCAGACAAACAGGAGCTCTGGATAGATGTGTAAATGAAATTTCTGGAGGCTTTTAATTAGTATTTCAATATCTACATAAATGACCTTGTCGTGAGGGACAGATTTCACTGATATTTATCGATTATCTGAGAGGTCTCCAACCTTGGCTTCCCATTCCTAGCTGTGAGATGTGAATTCCTGGGCCTTATGCTAAGCGAATACTTAGAGAAATACTTGGCTGGTGTGTTGGGAGAGCAGTAGAATCAGAAAGTCTTAAAATCCTAGACTGGTTTGGGTTGGAGGGGACCTTAAAGCTCATCCCATTCCACTTTGCCATGGGCAGGGACTCCTTCCACTGTCCCAGAGTTCTCCAAGCCCTGTCCAACCTGGCCTGGGACAGTTCCAAAGATGTGGAGAAATTAAGAAAGGATGGAATTAAGAAAAGATCCCTGTCCATGAGGCCTGTTACTCCTACTTTTACTGCTCCTCTGGGAAGGAGCTCCAGGTACTGATGGCAGTTTGATGTTGTGGTGGAGTTCACAGGGGGCCCAGGATGAGGGAAGAGATGAGAATCTTGACTCCATGTTTCAGAAGGATGATTTATTATTTTATGATATATTGTATTAAAAGAAAATGATATATTAAAACTACACTAAAAGAATAGAAGAAAGGATTTCATCAAAAAAAATGGAATGATAATAAAATCTTGTGACTGACCAGAGAGTCTGAGCCAGCTGAGTGTGATTGGCCATTAATTAGAAACATTCACATGAGACCAATCACAGATGCACCTGTTGCATCCCACAGCAGCAGATAATCATTGGTTACATTTTGTTCCTGAGGCCCCTCAGCTTCTCAGGAGAAAAAATCCTAGCAAAAAAGAATTTTTCATAAAATACGTCGGTGATATGATGTCACTTCATGGAATTTTGATTTATGAGGTGTTGCCAGTCCTGCTGCCCATCTTCCCTCGGGTCCTGAATTAAGGCAGTGGGATGGCCATAGGGAGGGAAACACAGCCTGGGATTTGTGTGCACATCCACCCAGACCTGTATAAATCTGCTCAGTCCCCTGTTGCCATCCAAGGAAATGACTCCTGGCCAGGATGAAACCACGGGAATTCAGTGGGATGGTGGGAGCAGCATCCCTTCCCAACCCTGTGGTCAGGGATGGGCAGTGTGGGGACAGCTCCCTGCAGAGCTCCTGGGGCACTGAGGGTCTGGCAAGGGATGGAGGGCTTGATGTGCTGCTGATGTTCTTAATGGTTAATTCAGAAAAATGGGAAACAGGATTTTAGGGAACCATGAGGATGTTTCTTTGTCGAGTTTTTAGTTCTTCCAAATCATATTTTAGGAGAAAAGGAGCAAAAGGCGCTGAGGGCTTAATCCAATGTGTGTGAGGAGGAAATGTGCATGGCTGATCCAAGGAAGGTTTTACCTTCCATTCTTTCCTGGGCATGCAGTGCTGCCTTCACAAGGTGCTAAACTCATATTAACACCTGAACATCTGTAGACATCCTAAATGTCCCAAAGGATCCTTGTTGATGTCTTGTTAAGGATGACCTAGAACAGAGATTAGACAGTGTTCCAGAGTAAAGCAGAGATTTATTCACAGCATCTCCTCCATGGATCCCCCTTGGGCAGCACCAGAGCCCAGCCAGGGCTGCGCCCAAGATGAACCAAAATGGCCCCAAAATGCACGAGCGCTGCCGGGGTCTGTCCCTGGGATCAGTTCTGCTCCATTTGCACCTTGCAGTTCATTGTCCCATTGCAGCTTTAGCCCCTGCAGTCCCACCCTGCTTGTTTTTCTCTCTGCAGCCCACGGGGTTTGTGCTCCTGGGCTGAGATTTGGCTCATTTGTCCTTGGTGCCCAGCTGGAGCAGGAATTGTTTTGTCTCCCTGCTCTGTGCCCAGAGCTTAGCAAGGCTGAATGTGAAGCTCAGAGCTGCACACTAAAGCAGCACAGAGCCTGAAAAATAGAAAAGCCAAACCTGAGGCATCGTTGGGACATGGGTGGTACAACACAGGGAGCCAAGAAGGGAAGAGCAACGCAGTTGTGTTGCTTTATCAGAGGGATTGCAGCCCTTCTAATTCCAGACTAAGTTAGTTAATATAAGCTAAGAGATAAAATGAGACCCCTTGTGAGGAGGATGCTCAAAGGCTCTCCCATTTCCTGGCAATTATTGGGTGGGAGACCCTGGTTCGTCTCCCGTTCCACTGCCTGTGTCGGCACGCGTGGATTGCAGTCAGGGAGCACAGGAGCCCGGTGTGGGTGGAGGCTGAGTCTCAGATGTTTTGTCTTGAAGCTTTTGGATCATGTGGCCCTTGTAAAAGAGGTGAGAGACTGGGGACAGGTGTGTAATAATGTTCCCTGATGTTTTGGCTTGCGGTGCGAAAACACCTCCTGAAAGTAATTGTTATAATTAGAGTTTGCAAAACATCTGGAGTGATACAAAGGTGCCGTGGAGGGATGTGAGGTAGGAGAAATAGTCTTGTATTTTAGCATTTCAGGAAGAATCTTGATAAATTATGGGTTTAGTTATTGGTAATTTTCTTTTTCAAATTTGTTCAGTAAAATCTGTTCTTATGTCTCTGAGAGGAGCCAGGGTGGAGCAGGGTTCAGTGCCTGAAGGGGCTCCAAGAGACTGCAGAGGGACTTTGGACAAGGGATGGAGGGACAGGACAAGGGGGAATTAATTCAGAATGACACAGAGTGGGTTAAAGGGATATTGGAAAGGAATTCTTCCCTGTGAGGGTGGGCAGGCCCTGGATCCCTGGAAGTGTCCAAGGCCAGGTTGGATGGGGCTTGGAGCAACCTGGGGTAGTGAAAGGTGTCAGGGGTGGAACTGGATGATCCTTAAGGTCCCTTCCAACCCAAACCATTCCATGATTCTGTGGCATCTTCCAATACAGGAATTCCTCTTGTTGCTGGGCCTTGTCTTTCCCAGCCTTGGGGCTCTGACATTTGGCGAGGTGCTGGCTCTGCACCCCATTGTGTCCAGCAGGATTGTGAGGGCTGAGTGCTGCTGGCAACCCTTGGCTTCGTGACTTTGTGCCAAACCTTCAACCATCTTCAACTTCATGACTTACTGCCAGCCCTTCAGCCACATCTCTGTGGTGGTGGATGGGCATTCACAAGTTGACTGTGGGGTTTTCTGCCACACAACTGGCGCAGGGTTGCAGGAAATGTTGTTTTGCAGGAAATTTTTGTATAGGTTTTTAATTGAATATTTGACATCAGGAAGGAGTGCATTTAGGGCTGTGGGAAGCCCATCCAGCTCCCTTCACTGCTGATGGCGTTTTAGGCTGTGATTACAATTCCCTTTTCCATGGGAACCCCAGGTCATGTTCAGTGCACATGACAGCAGCAGGGACAGGAGGATCACGATGCCACGGCAAGCTCAATTTGACTCATTTAGGTTGTGATTTAAATATTGTAAACATTGCTGTGTGGTGGAAAACCACCTTGGCTGCTTTAGCCCCTTCTTGGTAAAGAATTATGTCAGATTAGGTTGGTGGGAGATGTTTGGGCTGTGTGCTTAAACCCTCTTGTGTGGATATTTCAAAATACTCACTGGGGGACAGCAACATAATTTATGGGGAAAAATATAGAAGTTTTATGCCTGTCATATTTGCAGGCTCAGTTTTGCCTTGCTCTTTGCCTGTGAAAGAGGCAAAGATTGATTGATATTATAAGCTTATCTTGGTTTTCAGACAGATATAATGCACCTCACTGTTTTAACTCTAAACTTTTTCTCTGTTCAAATATAAACGAGAATAGCATAAAAATGTCCTTTTTTCTCTCCATTTGAGGGTTTCCTTTCTCCCAACTCTCGCATGGCCTGGTTGGGATGATTTTGGGGTTTGTGAAGGACCAGGGGCTCTGGTTTTTGGCATCCCCCTGGAGATGCAGGTTCGCTCCCGCTTTGTTTTGTCGCCCCTAAATGTGTGAATTTTTGAGGACAGGGCTCCCTCGCGTGGTGGCATCACACAAACTTCATCCTCTTCCTCTGCAAGAAAAACCCCAAATTCCCTTTTTTCCTCCCAAAACCAGCAGTTTTCACACGGTTGTGTAGGGACCTTTGCACTGCTGGAAGGGCTGAGAAAACATTGCTGAGCTCTTCTATTCCCTCCAACCCAAACCATTCCGGGAATCTAATCCCAAAAAAATCACAATATTTCTATTATGCAGAATTCTAGAGAACTTCAAGCTAAGCAATAGTAAGTGTTCAAAGAATTTTTTTGGTGAATTTAAACTATTCCCAAGGCTCCAAATAAGTTTTTGACTTAAACTTGTAGCAAACAGGCAGCAGGTTATTAATATGGTGTTTTAGGAAAATCAGTGTTCCTAATGGAAATCGGTGTGCTCAGAATAGGACAAAATTCGGCAATCAACTCCTGCTGCTTCCTGAATATTAATTAAATTACAGCAGTATATATAGTGTGTCTATAAGTCATATATAGACACACTATATATGAACTGATGATATGGTAAATATGTAAAAGTAAAATAATGTTATATGTTTATAATAATTAAAATAAATAACTATCTAAAAGTATATTTAAATATCTATATATAGATATCTGTATAGATAGATATCTATAATATTTTTAGATATTTATATAAATATAGATATCTAAAATGTATTTTCAGAATTTTCTGTTTAGATTGAGAATTTGGCCATGGTTATCCCTGTGCACTTTCATGGTGTGGAACCTGGGTCTGCTTGGTGTCCATTCCATGGGACATTTCCAGTTTCTGTAGTGGAACTTTTTTCCTTAAAATTCAGCTGGTGAGCGCTTCTCTCTTCTGCAGTCAGTGGGAATTAGCCCTGTCTTTAAAAACTGAATTTTCATGGAGTTTAGCCTAGATAAGATACAAAAGGAAGAAGGAATTTTCATCCTCCTCTCACTGTTTTAGTGTCATAAGGGGGTGAGACTGTTTCTTTTCAGATTTCATAGCCAAAACTTGTATCATCAATTATGTTTCTTAAATTGTGGTTATTTTGCTTCTTTTGGGAAATTACTGTTTCCTCTCTCCTATTTTCACAATATTTAAAATTAGATTTGCCTAGGAAGACGTTGGGCTTGGGAGCATTTTATTAAGATTGTCCATTTTTATTTTTAATTCAGTAGCAGGTGTTTCACTGACAGATTCAAAGCCCCTTTCTCTCTATGAACATTTTATTAAATACTGAGCTGTAGGTACTCAACCCCCTTCTCCCTGAGCCCGGTCCTTTTGGGATGTGGGATTCCAAGCCTCCTCTTCCTCATGTTTAGAATTCCAGAGTGGTTTGGGTTGGAAGGGACCTTAAAGCTCATCTCACTCCAACCCCTGCCAGGGTCAGGGACAGGCTGTCACAAAAGCCCAAATTCCCAAAATACTGTCTGGATGAAGTCAGACCTGCTCTTTGGGATCATGGCTGTGGAAAACCAGGCTTTCCACACACAGCAAAGCTGCTTTTTATTGGTTTGCAGGTAAATACACAATATTGGAATTGTTTTCCATCTTCTTTTCTGACAAGAATTATTCAGGGAGGAATCTGAGCTTTTAACACTGAGCTCAGGAGTAATTTTTTCCTCTTTCCTCTTCCCATGGGAGCGTGGAGAGGCTGCAGAGCTGTGATCCAGCACCCTCCAAGTGTCCCCACAGAGCATCTGTGCCATAGTGCCCAAGGCCAGGGATCACTGCAGAGACAGATGCCTTTGGAGGCACAGACGTATGTGTTTCTGCTTTGTAAAAAAAATAAATTAAAGTATATTACAAAACAAAAAAAAAACCCAAAAAAAACCCACACCACCAAAACTCTTGCAGTTTAGACAGCTGGTCTGGCAGTTGGTAATGTGAAGGCCTATTAAAATATTTATGCTATTTGTTATTTAACTTCATTTGTTTTTTCTGAAGGATTTGGAAATGGGCTGATTAAATAAAACCGCGTGAGGCCGCCCGGGGTCGGGAGTGACAAGAATTGGCAGAAATTTGGGAGCACTGGCAGCACAGGGGGCTAATATTCTGTCTTTCACTCTCCTGAGATCTCGTCGTTCTGTTTGCCTTCTGAGCGAGAGGAGGTGCTAATAAATACACTGAAAATATTTTCACACTTTTGCTGGGTGGAATTTTGATTGGGGAGCTGGGGCACAAAGGGCTGGCTTCATGGGAGCTTGGGAGTCGGTGACAAGGCTCCCTTTGACTCAGCCCCAGCAGTCAGGAATGACACCCCCAGCTCAAAGTTTCAGTGATTTGTTATTTTGGGTGCTCGCACAACTCGCTGGGGAGGTTTTGGTGAAGGATCCGACTCCTGAAACTTCTCAGCTGTTCAAACCAGAGTTTGGACGAGTTTCAAGTGTCATTGGGTTGTTTTCTGACAGGGAGCAGCTCTCATGGGAATGCAGAGTGGCTGTTTGGACTGGAGAAATGCAAAACCAGTAAAATTGGGTTTAGCATCCTCAGGGAATGAGGATCACAGAACCATTCATGTTGGAAAAACCCTCTTGGACCATAGAATCCAAACATTGCCCAGCACTGCCAAGGTCACTCCTGTCCTCAAGTGCCACATCCACATGGATTTTAAATCCCTCCAGGCAAGGAGACTCCAGCACTGCCATGGGCTGGACAACCCTTTGAGGGAAGAAATTTTCCTGATATCCAACTTAATCTCCCCTGGCAAAACTTGAGGTTGCTTCCTCTTGCTCTAACCAGCAAACCTGGCATCAACACTTGAAAATTTACAAAAGGGAGAGATTAAAAGTCAAAGAGAGGGAATCCAGGTCTCCACCTGAAGTAAAAGTTGGACAAATTGGATTTTTCCTCATGTTTGGGGGAGCCCACATTGGATGTGCACAGCCTCACGCCATTCAGGGCATGGGGCTCAACATGGGCAGCAGGAAAGTGGGAAAAATTCATGATGGAATGGCAATAAAAAAATGTTTGAAGACCAAAAGAACTGTTCACATACAATGGCCAAGGATTGAAACAAAGAAGGGAATGGCGAGCATGGAAGAGGGGAAAAAGAGGGTAATCAAGTCCCAAATTTGCTGCTTCTCCAGTGCCTCACTGGAAGGACAAACTTTCTTGAGAAATGATGCCTATTTATGAAAAACTAATGATTATCTAATTAATCTACAATTCAGCTGGATGCTTTCTGAGTCCTAATGCTGGGCTTTGTTCAACCCCTGTCTAGGGACAGTTGAGGCTCCTGTGAAAGATTTAGGACTGACCCTAAGAAGTCAAGCTCAGGCCATGTTCAGAGCTGGTGCCAGAGCCTGAGCAAATGGTGCCAGACGTGTGGAGATCAAATTAGCAAAGCTTGGTTTTGTGTTAACCACAGATAATATGGTGTGAAACCATTTAATTAAGGAAAATCCCCAGATATTCTGGGAAGCGCAGAGGAGCAGGCTGGAGGTGTTGAAGTGGTCAAGGAGGGAGTGTGGGAGTCTCCATGGCCTTATATTGCTGCTGAAGGAGGGAGGAAAAAGCCAAGTTGTGTTCCCTGGTAGGCTGGATCCTGTTGGACCTGCTGTGTGTGGCCCGTTTTGGAGAGCTGGTATTTAAAGGCTGGGCTTTATTAGTGCTCTTACACGGTGGCAAGTTGTTGTTGAACTCTTATTTTTAGACTGAGAGTCTCTAACTTGTTCTCGCAGCAAGCTGTTTCCCAGACTCACAGTGTTTCCCCCAGAATTTGTGCAGAACCTTTTTCTGGAAGCTCAGCTCAGCTCTTTGGTGTGTTTTGTTCTACCAGCTCCTTGGATTGATTGGTCCCACAATATTTGACACCAAAATTGGGTTCAAGTTCCAGCTGCAGGGACCGCTCTTCCCTTCCTCTATTAATTTTAAACTTTTGTAGAATCCTAGGATAGTTTGGGTTGGAAGGGTTTTTCTCACAGTGAAAATAATCTGGAGACACTTTCTTTTACAGGAAGTGTAAATCCTTATTTTTGAATCATTTTAGAGGAGATGCATTTCCTTCCTCTTCATCCCTTTTGCTCTTGTGAAGTTTGGAAAAGCAATTTATAGCCTGAAGATCTCTCAGCTTTTTTTAGGGTTCTCTTGAATTTTATATTCCTTCTTCCTTAATTACTTGGGGTCATTTGAAACCAGAATAATCAATTGAAAGGAGAGTGGATGCAAATTGAGTACCTGACTTGTAATTTTTGGTGTTTGAATAGATAGCTTTACTTTTTTTTTTTTTTTTGCTTTTGTTACCAATTTCGTTTAGGAATTGTTTTCTTTAAAATATTGAGAAACTATAATTTTTATATATGTAGGCATAAAACGTTAAAGTATTTATATGTATTTTCTGTCATACATAAAGGATAGAGGAAGGCTGATGACCAAGTAGCTGGATAGGTAAAGGAGAATTGAACTTTTTCTTGTACCTCTAAAGAAAACCTTCTGAGCAGCTCAGGGATCTCCATATATTTTCAATTATTGCAATTAAACTGATATTTGCCTTTTGCCAAATGACTGAGGAGAACAGTGGCCCGAAAATGGGTTGATTTGGTTAAAAAAAAAATGAACAGAAAATGTGATGATGCATGGCCCTGACAATGCTTGCCTGTGTAAGGCAGCGTGATGTGTGTCAGCAATTCCTCCTCAAACCCACCCAATGTAAGAGCTTAAAAATTCTCTCCTGATCCCATGTACTGCATAATTCACTTTTAGGATCTAAAAATAAAGCCAGGCTCGTTACAACACTGTGCACATGCTGGAGTGGAGTAAACACGTGTTCAATCTGTTCTGAGTTGTCTGATTAAAATAATCATGGTGTGAAGGGAGGAGGCAGGAGGGGCACAGCCCAGCATGTCAGGGAGCAGAGAGGTGTTGAAATGCCCTTGAAAATTAAAACTGTGGGAGGCTGTGCATGTTAAAATTATTAGGGTTCACGTGGGTGCAAAGATGTTGACAACTTGAACTTGAAATTTCTTGCAAGTGTGGCCTTAAATAAATTTGGATTAAATCAGCAACAGGAGGTGAAACCGTGTTTGATGAAATTGTCTGGCAAATTGGTTTTAAGTCTGGAATTTCATTTTCCAAACAGAGCGCTGTGGAGAGGGCAGCAACAAGCAAAAATGAACTGCAAGTTGTTTTACTGTTCGGGGAGACAGGAGACTCTTTATAGTTCTGCTCTAAAGCTGAATTTTTAGGACCTGTATAAATAGAATCCAATCCACCGACTGATTTGGAGAGGATAATCCATCAATATTTAATTTGGTAAGAAAGAAAAGGCTTTAAAATAATAAATGTAGTTCATGAATCAGATGCACCGTTGAGTTCCATTATTAAATGTAGACGTATAACATCGGTGGCCCCGTGTTTGTTATTTTAATAATTCTAATTTACTTCTGGTAATTGTGGTGGACCTGCTGCCAGCTGTCCTGGCTATGATCATTACTCAGGGTTATTATTTTCTGTAGACAGCCAGCCAGTGAATAGAGGAAATTTTAGGGCAAACTAAACTTAAATAGCACAAGTAGGTTTTCTTGTTGAAGAAAAATGCCTGGTGGTGAACTCCATCACGAGCTGTCTGTGTTTAAGAGCTGTGCAGAGATCCAGGCAATCTTTAGGATAATGCAGTAATTTCCAAAGCCCCCATAAACAATATTTCACCCTTTCTCCTCGAATGGGGATGATGAGTGAGATTTGTGTGGGGAAGCAGGAGCTTTCCTCACACAATTAGCCTGCTCCTCTTGTCTCTGTCTCCTTATGGTCCCACACCCCGTTTTTCATGCCGTGGTTGTGGTGGTGATAAACCAGGGCACTCCAGCCTGAACTGCTGCAAACAGAGATAGAAAATGAATCCATTGGTGGATGCAAGGACAAATCCTTCACTTATTTGAAAAACACTTTAATGTCCAAGAAATCCATTGAGTATGGAGCTGCTGGTGAAGGAGGATCTGTGAAATGAAAATATTGTGATTGTCTTTCCCCTTGGTAGCCTGGGTGGCTTCTCCCACATTGGAAAAGGCACTCAGAACCAGTTTTCCATGTCTGGATTAGGTCTTTCTGCAGCTGTAAAAGTCCTGCCCCGTTTCAGATGGGAAAATGTCACAGGTTGGAGTTTCCCATCAAAGACTTGCACTGTGCAGGAGAGAAAACCCCAACATGCTGTGCTATCCAACTCCCAGTTGATTGAAGTTGTTGCTACCTATGAAAATTGGAAAGGTTCATTCTTCTGCCACAGCAGTTTCTGCATGAGAAGGAAAAAGGTGCAAACACAGGCATTTATCCCACTGAAACAAAACCCCACAAAACTTTTAACTTGAAAAAGAAATTTCAAAGGTAAATTTTCAATGGTCTTCAGGGTAGATTGTTCTTGTGCCTCTTCAGAGTAGAGCGAGTGGGACTCAGCAACAATTCCTTCCAGAACAACTCACTTTCAAGAATCCATCCTATTCCTTGGTGGAAGGTTGGTAATCTCCCAAATGTTGCCCTCATCTTTTTAGCTGAACATATGAAGGCTGGAATAATGTGTTAGAGGCAGAACAGAGTTGGGGTTTGTGGGAGCTTCAAGCCATGGATAAGGACTTTAGGACAGTCTAAACATTGCAAACATCCTCTGGCAAGACCTGAAATCTGGTGCTGGGAAAAGAAAAAAAAGCCACTTTTCCAGCAGTTAAACATGTGAGTGGATTTAAAGCACAGATACTGTTTATTTTAAATTTGGAAATAGAAAATTCTGTAAGGAAATGGATTTAATCCCCAAAATGTGTTTGGGGTGTAATTGAAGATTCTAAAATAAAAGGGCAACTCAGGGTGGGTTTAGGAATTGCAGCTGTTGGGGGAGATCTGTTTGGGACGCCCTAAGAGTACAAATCAGGCTCTCATCAGATGGAATTTTTGGCACTGAGGGACAGTGCCCATTAAAGTATCTGCTAATTCCCTGTGCCAGCTGCCCTTCCTTCAAAGCACACTGCACTGAGAGAGTCACTGAACTCCTTCTGAGCCTCAGCTTTGATTTGCCCATCAGAACATCCACACAGATATTTCACAGCATCACCAGATTGGAAGATGCAGATCTTTTGTTTCTTTTTTTGCCAGGGTCAGGATTAAATGTGTGAGATGGTATTTCTTGTTGGGACTCAGGTGTTTATCAGTTCTTATCTCTGTCACAGTCTCACAAACCCTGAGTTCTGCAGCACTTCACTCTGAGACTCTAAAAATGAAGCCCCATCTCTCTCTCTACAGGACCTTTTAAGGATAAACTGTCCAATTAAGAAATGACATCTCAATTATTTTCAATTTAACCCAATAACCAATCACTCATGTCCTGCAATGAGGACTTTTTATCCAATTACACAAAACCACCCAAACCAAGGAGAAGGAGCGGCTTCCTTCCCAAACCCTCCATCTTGCTCTATATACATTGCTATATTCTAAACCCTTAAACTCTGAGTTTCCCACCCTGTGCTATCACACACTTCTATCCAAACCCCACACCCACAATCCCAGTTCCATCATTCCATTCTGGAAGCTTCTCCACGGCCTCAGGTCAGTGCAGTGTTCTCCTGGGGGTCAGTGCCTGCCAGCACAGAAATCTGAAATTCTCAGAGCCAGGGTTCCAGCAGGAAGAGACCTTCAAGATCATCAAGTCCAACCCAGCCCTATCACCTCAACTAAACCCTGGCACCCAGTGCCACATCCAGGCTTTTTTTAAACACATCCAGGGATGGTGACTCCACCACCTCCCCCAGCAGACATTTCAGTACTTTATCACTCTTTCCATAAAAAACTTTTTCCTAAAATCCAGCCTAAATTTGGGGCAACTTCAAAGTGTTTCAGTGCTTTGCAATAGATCCTGGGGATGATGTGCCCTCTGGATGGCAGTGGGGGAAGATGAAGCCCCCGCATCCCAGTGATTTTTCCCTTTCTTCCTGCCCATCACAGAAGCCAGAGCTGACTCTGAGATCCCACAGAACCTATGGATTCCTCAACAGAAATTAATCCCAAGTGGTTTTATCTCATTTTCTGTGTATTGCCTACTGCAATTTGGGCTCTTAATTTGTTTTTGCAAACGATGAATTTGATTTCCTGCTATCAATGAGTGTCTGCCTGTCTGAAGGCTCCAAGCATGACTGGCATAATGAAAAGTCTTCCTTGCATTAGAGTTGGAACTTTGTGTATTCAGAACTTCCCTCTGTCTGATAACAAAGATCAGATCTTCCTATAGCTCTATTCCAAGTTGTAGTTAATATTTATCATCAAAGGGAATAAGAATGATACTCATCAGGGTACAGCAAGAGTAGAAAAAATAGGTAGAAAAATTAGTAAATGGCAAATCTCAGTAATTTTTTTCTTTTGACTGTAAGATCCAGGAGTTTTAAGTTCTGTTGCTAAAGAAATACTTGTGACCTCTTAGGGGTTGGAAATGACTGTTGGAAATGAATGTGGGTGGATCTTAAGATTTTTCCTCTGCTTGAAATATAGATCTGGTTTGCTGTTGTTTAGAAAGTGTGCATATCAGTTTTACAATAGAATCCTACTTTTTAATTGGTGGGGGCAACACAGAATAAGACATGATGCCCTCAGCTGCTCTAAGCAGATGGGAGAGTTATTCTGAGTGGGTTTTCTGGTGTCCAGCTGAAGTTTTTGCTCTCAGGCAGATGCAGTGAAATTATCCTGTTCTCCCCTACAGTGGAAGTAACACAATCGCTCCTGTGTGTAAAAATTCTGCTTCCCAGTTCAAATCTTGTTTGCAGACAATATTTGGGAGGCACCCATGGAATTGCTCTGCTTGGAGAGCCCCTCCAAGGCCATCGGGCCCATCCCCAAACCTCATCCCAAAGTGCCACAAACACAACTCAAGCCAATCAAATTTCCAGCAGCTCCCCCTCACTTATTTATTTTATTTTATTTTTTTTTAATCTACATCTCAATTACATAGCGAGATGTTCTTTTTAAAAACTTGTTTGTTATTAAGATATAAATCTACTTATTTTAGTCATGTCGTGCACGGCGGCGTAATGCAATACAAGAAGATTACAAGCTGATGGTGAGAAGTTAATAACAGTAACACAAAACATTAAGGCAAGTGACATTTACATAAGTATCTTGATCTTAATACATGTAATTTACATATGAAAATTTAATCACCATAGAGATAAACAGCTGCAATGTTTAATTAAACTCTCCACACAAAATCAGCCTGCAAGAAGTAGTTTGTCACCGCTAATTTATCACAATTCTCATAAGTATTCTTTAAAATAAAAATGCAAAATAAATGACTCTTATTGATAATTTAACTTCTGGTTACTTTATCGTATTCTCAACAGGCTTTGATGATACAATTACAATATGAAGATTCCAGGCTCATTTTCTCACCATTTAGAAGACAAAAACATAAATACACGGAGAACAAATGTATTTGTTTACAGACTGACGGGTCAGCAGTGTGGCAGAGCTGGAGCACAATTTAGGCAAATTTAATGCTGTGCTAAGTTATGTGCAATGAAGGGCTGGGAGTCCCTCTCCGTGGGGCTGTTGGAGGAGGAAACAATTAGAGGTGAAAATTAATGCTGGAATTATCCTGGAGTGGGAAACAGGCTCCACGTCCCTCCCTAAACCACATATTTTGGGAATCAGAGATGTGCTGACATTCAGGAGTTCTTGAAGCCCAGATTTTGGGTTTAAAGCCAAACAAAGCTCTCAGTGCCTTGAAAGAAATAATTTCCACATCTTTCCGGGGATTCTTCGAGAAAATTAAAATTACAATGTTGGCTGTGTTCTCTTCTCAGCACTAACAGCAAAAAAAGAGCTTTTTGGTAAGTTCAGGGTAGGTGGATAACAGCAAAAAGAGAGATTTTGGTGATGCTGGGGTAGGTGGGAATGGAGATATTTAACATTTAGTACCTGAAGGTGCATATTTTTAGGTGTGAAAGTTATTCTCTCCCCAGAAGAACAAACTGTATAATGAGGCTGTGTCAGAGGCAGCTTCTGCATATGAGGAGAATTTATATATTGTTTATATTTAAATTTACCAAATTTCCTATCCCATGGCAACCTCAGAAGCCTGGGGAACCTTGGGCTGCATTTGGCAAATTCATTTTCATGGACCCGTGGTAAAAATGACTCTTGGAAAATCCCATTTTCACCTTGCTCTATTTATCGCTCATTTCTCTTTCTGTGTAAGTTTTGTTTAAGGATGTGATCGTTTAAAATTGTTTTTATGCCTAAAGATGATACCCACACCACAGAGAAAAAATGGGGTTCAAAAATCCTTATTCTCAATTATGAACCATTTTAATTAAAGTAAAACTGGGCTAAATGCAGCTTTTCATTTATAAATGAACCTTGTAGGAGAAATAAATATGAGCAAAAACCCCCTCCTAATAAGTAGAGATTAGCTCTAGGACAGGATAAATCAATACCATGCTAGAAAAAAAAATTAAAGCAATATAACTTTTTGTTTATTTGTTTTATTTCAAATTTGAATTCTGCAGCATAGTTGGAGTTAAAAATGAAGAAATGGATGCATTAGTAAATGAAAATCGTGGGAGAGATGCAAAAGTTTTTCTCTTAGTGATGTTCTGCTTCACAAAAACCATTCAAAATTAAAGAGGAAATATTCTCAATATTAGGAAAAATCTCTTTCCCCTTTGATTTTGGGGTGGTTTGAACGTATTGGTGGCAGCTGATCCTCAGAGGTAATTTCCTGGCTCTGGTGTTGATTTGTCTGTGTTACAATCTAGTGCTCATGATTTGAGCTAGAACAGAGAGATTTAGGCACAGCTCCCCAACAATTCCAATATTTGTGACCAACAAAGCAACTGGAATGAAGATTCCAAGGAGGAATTCTGAATTCCCAGCATTTTCAGTTCCAGGTTAGGACTGTGTGGTGAGAAACATGAGTAGGTGCAGAATCTGTCAGTGCCAAGAGCAGAGGTGCTACTAAAAATGGAGTTTGGAATAGTTATATTTCCATATCAATATATTTGGAAAAATATAATTACAGTCCAAAAAAAAGGAGGTGCAGCTCTTTACAAAAATAACATTTTCCACTACTGTTTTGCAGTTGTTATAAGTGCATATGTTTTGTGTTATCACCTGAGTGTGTTTGTAAAGTTACTTAATTCAGTGATGTGGGCTGTCATTGGTTTATTACTGTTAAGCAGTTCTGTTATGTGACTCAATGAGTTATTTTTTAGCTTATAACTCTCCGAAAATCAGAAAAACCAAGAGAAATCTACTCTGTAAGATCTGTTTGGTTATTGTAAGGGCACCATCTATTCCAGTGGTAAATAATGGCCAATTCCAAGTAGAATTCTGCAGTAGTATTCCTCACACTCCAAAGCCATTTTTTCCGTATTTTTTTCCACATTTTTTCCCCCATACCATAATATATTTTCTATATTTCTTCCAAGTTCTTTGCTAGTACAGGGCAGGAATCTCTGTTTTCCCATTTTGAAGGACTGCAAGTTGAGGTTCTTCTGCACTTAAACCATGATTAAGCAATATTTTAATTAAATTTTAGATATTCTTTTGGAAGCAAATCAATCTCCCACATCCAAGCCAACCTGGCTATATGGAAAGTCTTTATTGAGATTGTTGATAGTGATGTGTTAGTTATGAATTTATGATGCCTAGTTGGGGTAGGAGGCATTTTTCCATATGGGGACATGGGATTTCTCCTTCTGGATGGTTAATGAGAGACCAAAAACGTGGGCATCAGCTAACAGGATTTAGGAATTCCAGCATCCTGCAAAATCAGGTCCAGCTCCACAAATCCATTAATCCATGAGATAATGACGACCAAGGAACAGATATCTGAGATTATTGTTGGTTTATTGCCTCGTGTTTGTGCAGCATGGTGCTGAGCTGGACTTGAGGGTGCTACAAGAAGGGAAATGTGAGGGAATGTCCTCTGGCTTTCCAAATGGGTCGTGGAATCATCTGGGATGGAAAAGACTTTTATGATCAAGAGTGGGTTTTGTTAAATTGATGCCTAGAGCATGGAAAGACATGGATGAATATATTTTGTATTTCCAAATATAACATTTATCCCCATGGAAAGTGGTGCAGGGTTTAAGGCTGCTTTTTGGGGTTTGAGGCACCTCAGTCCCTGCTTCTTCCTCTTCCTTGTTGAAGACTCCTGCAGCTCCAGGTGATGCCTTGTCCAGGCTGCCCTGGAGCAGGGGCTGGGCAGATTTAAAGAATAAAGCAGGGATTCACTCACAGCATCTCCTCCATGGATCCACCTTGGGCAGCACCAGAGCCCAGCCAGGGCTGCGCCCAAGATGAACCAAAATGGCCCCAAAATGCACGAGCGCTGCCGGGGTCTGTCCCTGGGATCAGCTCTGCTCCATTTGCACCTTGCAGTTCATTGTCCCATTGCAGCTTTAGCCCCTGCAGTCCCACCCTGCTTGTTTTTCTCTCTGCAGCCCACGGGGTTTGTGCTCCTGGGCTGAGATTTGGCTCATTTGTCCTTGGTGCCCAGCTGGAGCAGGAATTGTTTTGTCTCCCTGCTCTGTGCACAGAGCTCAGCAACGCTGAATGTGAAGCTCAGAGCTGCTCACTAAAGCAGAACACAATCTGAAAAATATAAAATCTCAAACCTGAGGCATCACATTGGGACCCCATAAAATCCCATCCAGGCTGGACAGAGAGACAGACAAGCTGCCACTGCTCCTGGGCAGAGCCAGGGATGCTCAGCAGGACATTCCCTTCTCCCTCAGCACCACATTCCTTTGGGAAACATTTTCAAGGACACAGAATCTGTTTGTCTATCTGTAGATCCCAGGTAATCCTGGAAATTCAGGTCTGTAACCCCAGAGCCCCTGGCCAGCATCATTTGCTGTGCCCTGGTGTCCCCCCCCATGTCCCTGCCCTTTGGTGGTACTGTTAAAGACACATCTCTACCCTGCCTAAGAGGGGACTTCCTGTTGGCTGGAGATGAATTAACTGCTGTGTTGATTAGATTTACAAAATCTTTCAGGATAAAAGTATTAAGGAAATACAGAATGATTAGAATCCAGCTCTGAAAAATGCAGCATCCCTTAAATTTCCTCTTCTGCCTGGCAAAGCAGTGGCACTAATAAAGCTATGCAAGGAGATGATTTTCTTGTGTTTTTTAAGTGACAAAGTATGAGGCAAAGTCTGAAAGGGTTGGGTATCAAGGGCTGTCTCCCTTAACTACGATCTCCATCATGCTGGATGTAAATCACTGTTGCCAACAGCATAAACATAAATTGAGGCAGTGATTATAATGCAAACCCACTTTATTTATCTGCAAAATCCACTCACACTCCTGGTGCAAGCGTAGATTTTCTCCTGTGAGAAGTGATCGGTCCCTGGGGACATCTTTTCTCCCTGTCCCTTGATGATGTCAGTGAGTGGCTGATTAGCTGCTGACACGTGAAATTATGGGGGATCAGGGAGGTTAATGAAAGGCTTCTCTCTCCAGCCATGCCCATGCTCTGTCTCCCTCTCTCCTCCTTGGCTTTGGGTGCTTTGGTGACCTCGGTGACAAAGTCAAGAGGGAAAATACACATTATCACAGCAGTGCAGCCTAATCAGTGCTTCTCTCTTAATATCTAATTATTTAATAAAGGGGAGATGAATTATTTGTGGCCCAGAGTTTCCCCAAGGAGGGTTCCTCCACAGAAGTGCTGTCATTGATCAGCTCTGTCCTGTTGGATCCGTTCTTGCCCATGTGATTGGCATAGGAAATCCTGGTTTGTGCGGAAGGCAGAGGGTTTGGCATTGCCAGGAGGAACAGGGGCTGGGCAGAGGGTTTGGCATTCCCAGGATTTGCATAGGAAATCCTGGTTTGTGTGGAAGGCAGAGGGTTTGGCATTGCCAGGAGGAACAGGGGCTGGGCTGGAGTCACCAGGACAGACTGACCTGTGCAGCTCCCTTGGGATTGTCTGTGCCCTCGGTGGTGCTGGCTGGAGGTCACTTTGGAGAAAGGGCATTGCCAGCCTGCTGTGAGGGTGTGAGCCCTGGAACTCCTCTCTGTTTTTCCCAAATATCCCGTGCCAGGAATATCTGGCATAGAAATGCTGATTTTACGGTTCCTCACCTCCATCTGTGTGCCCAGAAATTGGATTTTCAAGGAGCACCCTTTCTTTATCCCTCTCATTGAATGTTGTGGGTCAGAAGGGACCCTCAAGGATCATCAAATCCAGCTCCTGGCCCTGCACAGGGCAACCCCAAAATCACACATCAGGAGGATGCTGTCGGGTCAAACTGTGCCTTTTCCAATCTTCTTTCTTCTCCTCTGACCTCTCCCTTTGATTGGAGTCACTGGGAGCTGGGGGTATTTGTACCTATTAATTTAAATCATCCTCCTCTAAGGATTCAGCTTAGAAAAGATTTTCTGAGTTAGCACGAGCCTGACCTTAGCATATGTCAGGCTTTCCATAGGGTGGGTGAAGATTATTTCCATACTAATTACTGTTCCAAAAGTTTTTCCTTCTCAGTTGCACCCAGTTCCTGCAGCTCCTTCCTTTGTATCACACTCCAACCATTTTGAGATTTTTTTCTTTCTGTGGGAAAAAAAAGGTTTAAATTTTGCTTTACTGAAAGAATTGTTCTCCATATAAATTAAAAAAAAATTATTTCAGAATATGGAATTGAGTTCTGAAGTTCAGTTCAGAGTTTTAGTTTTGGCTGCCCCATCCCTGGAAGTGGTAAAGGCCAGTTTGGATGGGGCTTGGGGCAATTTGAGAGATAAAATGAGATAGATTTTTGTGAAAATCTGCTGGATGGCTCCTGGGAGACCTCCTTGTGTCTCTGGACCCCTCTGACCTCAGGGTGAATTATTCCCACACCTTCCCACTTCCCAAGCATCCCAACCTGGCGTGGTTGGGAAATGAATCCTGAGTAAGGAATTGGAGCTGGGGGTCCCTGTTATCCCTCTGGAATAAGTGACACAAGGACTGCAGCAGCAGCAACGTGGTAATTATTTCACAGTCGAGGATGTGGGAATAATTCACCCAAGCTGCATAAAAAATGTCATTGTGCAGTTCTGGGTGCTGAAGGGGTGGGTGACAAAGGACGGCAACGCCAGTGTCACAAACTTGGAGCTCTGGGTGTGATCCAGAGGAAGCCACAGGTATTTCCTGGGACCAAAGCAGCCCTGCAATGCCTTCCATCCACCTTTTCTTGGGATTTTGTTGTCCTCCTGTTGCTGAGCATCTCCCGAAGCATTTGGCTGTGTTTGTGTGGGATTGAAAAGGGGACAAATCCATGGACCCTGGTGGGGATGGATGTGCCTGCTCAGGGGAGGATGGGGAGTCAATCTCTTGTTCCCAAATCCATGGCAAAGGGATTTTGGCTCATCTCAAGGGCCAGGAGCCTCCATACCTACTCTGGATTCAGCTTTTCCCAGGAGTGATCATTCAGAGAGGGCAGAAAATCCCTCCTGCACTTTGGCTGCAGCAGGACCTGGTGCCATGGAGAAATGCTCCAGAGGCGCCACCTGCAAAGTGGGATTTGGAAAATTATTTGGCTGTGTGTTTTGGCTCAGCATTTGTTCCTCTGGCATCATAGCCGTGTATGTGAGCCTGATTATTCAAAGTGTAACGGAATGGACAAATAAAGTCCCAATAAAATAGAAGCAAACTTTTTTTCTTCTTGTCATTTAGGATAGAGCCATAAAAGCAGATAGTTTTATTTAATTTTTATTTTTAATTGATTTTATGTCTTTATATATAAAGATTTTAAAAAGCCTTTAAATATATAATTTTCAATATAATCTTTATATAAATATTATATCTATTATACATATATATAATATATAATATATAATATATAATATATAATATATAATATATAATATATAATATATATAATATATTTATTGTATATAATTTATTTTTATTTTTAATTGATTTTATATCTTTATATATAAAGATTAAAAAAAATATATATAATTTTTTATTTCAAGGTAAAAAGCTCATGGAAAGTGGAACAGAGGAGGTTTTTAAGGTTGAACTCTCAGGACCAACCCTTTCTCCCTGTCTCATCTTGTCCAGTTGGGATGAAACCTTTGGAGCAGGATGTTTACAAACTTTCCATAGATAAAGTGCTTTTCCTTGTGCTGCTTCAGTCACCCTGAAATAACACCCACAAATAACAAGTTCAAGTTGTCAATATCCTGGTTTTGTACCTTCAGCTCCTGACTGGAGCAGTGGGACATGATCCTTTCTAAATATTGAGGTTTTTTTCACATCATCCTGAATTAAGCACAAGAGGTGATTTAGGCTTGAAGCTTCTGGGGAAGAGGTAATTGTTCTTTTATTATAATAATATTTCACAATAAACTCAGTTTACACTTCTGCAATGGGCAGTGTATTAGCTGGAGGAGTGCACAATAATTCCTTTACAGTGTTACCAAATGGCATCATAGAAAAGCAAAATGCATGTCATTTTCTAGGCTGTTTCTTTTGCATATCCTTTTTGAATTGATAAATATTTATATTTCAATCTGGGATTGTCTTTGGAGTGAAGCCACAACAATGATCCAGTGAGTACCACTTGATTCTGAGTGAGGTGATTTTTGTGTGTGCAAAGGTTTTTCTGCCTGATTTTATACAAGCAAACTTACAAGTCTGGGTTAAAAACAAATATTAATGCATGCTAATGGCATCTGAAGGGCTATTTCTGTGTGAAAATATCAGAATGTTGATGCTGAAAGAGTCACTGTATCACTCAGTACCTGTGGAATCTGGCACACAGCTGCAGTAGTTGTATTTAAACCTCTGCCCTCCCCTGCACATTTTCATCAAAAACACTTCTGGATTGTTGAAGAAAAACGAATGAAACTTGATATTATCAGAAAAGTTCTGCCTTTATCCGCATGCTATGGATTTTAGCTGAAAAAAATTAGATTTAGATTGGATTTTAGGAAGGAATTCTTGGCTGGGAGGGAGGGCAGGCCCTGGCACAGGGTGTCCAGAGCAGCTGTGGTGGTTCCTGGATCCCTAAAAGTGTCCAGGGCCAGGCTGGACAGGGCTTGGAGCAGCCTGGGATGGTGGAAGCTGTCCCTGCTCATGGCAGGGAGTGGAAAATTGATCTTTGAAGTCCCTCCTACCTAAACCACCCTGGAATTCCATGATTCTCCCAACTCTTTAACTTTCCCCTCTCTCTGTGCCACGTTTGAGGGCAGGGCAGAGCAGGCCCCTCCACTTGCCATTCCCAGAATGGTGGTTGATTTAAAAAACCAAAGAAAATAAAAAGAGAAAAAAAAGATTTACAGAGATTTTGTGCCCCAATTAGCAGTGCTAATTGGGGCACACAAGTGGATGGGCCTGTACCCTGTGGAGATTGCCAGGCAGTCAGGCAGAGCACTGAGTCACCCAGAGCTGAGTGACTCTGACCCTGAGCTGGGGCTCACTCAGGTGCAAAATCCAAGGAGCTCCCTCCAGGAAGGACACAGTCCTCTGCTGGCTGTCGATGAGAGAGGCTGCTTCTGGGCTTTTGCTTCACTTAGATTTTTTTTTTTTTTTTTTTTTTTTTTTTTTTTTTTAAGGCCAGAGTTTAAAATAAAGCGCTGGGTCGTTGCTGGTAACTCGGCATCTTAAAATTTAAAATGCTGAATTAAGCATTTTGAATGAAAAGAGGGTTGGTTTAGGTTAGATATGAATGTGAAAGGTTTTACAGTGAGGGTGGTGAAACACTGGCAAAAGTTTTCCAGAAAGGTGGAGAATGTCCCATTCCTTAAAGTGTCCAAGCCAGGTTGGATGGGGCTTGGAGCAACCTGGAAGGAAATCTTCAGTTAATTTGGTTTTGTGGTGCATTTTTGACCTCTCAGGTATCACAAAACACCCTGTCAGAGGGAAGTGCAGATGGTGCTGCCCATCCCTTTGCTGAGGGAAGAAATCTGACAAGTCCTTGGGCCATTTGGTTCTTCAGGGATGAAATATTGGTCCATGTTTTGTGGTGTCATTAAAAGCATAGGAATCAATTTAGATCCATCCTGCTGCATGTGGAGAAAGAAAAACAGGTTTATATAACTGCCGAACAATTATTCTTTAATTAAAAAATATTATTAATCGGTCAAACCTCCTCTACTTTTTCCACCATGGAAGGATCTCCTTATCTAATGGAGGTATTTTCTCCAATATGCAGATAAAGGAATATAATCCAAAAATGCTGTCTCAAAAATCATCTCTGGATCCTGTAACACAAAGAACATCCAAACCTTCATTGCTAAATCCAGCATGGAGAACTCCCTCCTCTTTCCCACATCCAGCTAATGGGCAGCAGTGTCCACATGAAAAGTCTTTTTTTTTTTTTTTTTTTTTTTTTTTGTGGGATTGGAATCTATTTTGATAAAATAGGGGGAAAAAATGTCATTAAAAGGTGTGGTTTAGGTGTAGATGGTTTTCCTGCTTGAGGGACAAAGTGACCAGGCATTTTAAAAAGGAGAAAGTGGAATCAGGGAAAGGTTTAGGGTGGAAAAACCCTTTCAGATCGTCCAGTCCAACCATTCCCCAGCACTGCCCCATGTCCCCAAGTGCCACATCCACAGGGCTCTTAAACCCCTCCAGGGATGGAGACTCCACCAGTGCCCTGGGCAGCTGTGCCAGGGCTGGACAACCCGTCCATGAAGGAATTTTCCCCAATATCCAAACTAAATCTCCTGTTGAGATAATTTTTTCCTGTTCTATCAGTGAGACACTGATTCAGAATTCTTGTCCATTTTTATAGTGTTGTATTACAAGCCACAGTACACATGAATGCACACAATGTGAGAAATAATGTCATATTTACCATAAAATGGACAAATTCCATATATATTAGAGATTAAATATTTTTATTCCTATTTTTTGGATATAATTGTGGCTTGTTGTAAATCACTAAATCCACTAGATGGTGGTAAAGACCATCGACTTCATCCTCCTGCAGCAAGAAAATAAAATGAAGAAGTGAAAAAAGTTAGGAGTCCATAAAAAAACCCAAATCCAACCCCAAACCCATATTTGCCTTTCTGTGGTGTATCAAGCCCGAGGAAGCAATGAGGCTTTTGGGCGTCATGTGATGAGGAGTTCCTCAAATGAAAGGGTTTTGTCAGGATAAATATCCAGTCAGATGATTATGAATCATTATGGCAAGTTTTAATACAGATCAGGCCCTAAATTAATCCTTCTCTAACTCATGGATCGTGGCTCCCCTTTGCCTGGGATACAAATGAATGGTAAACAATATTTTGGCAATCTTTAGGTTAATCATGCAGAACTGATTACTTGAGAAGAATGCTATTATCATTTAGCCAATTTATACCCTGCTCTGTGACAAATGAAAATTAATGCTGCTGTTTTTAAGATATCAAATGGGTCATGATTTTAAGAAAAATTATTAGCCCTAAAGATAACTGATAATGATGGCTGAAGGCAAGGGGATCCGAGCAAGTTAGCAACATCCATAATTCCCTAAGTAAATTCAGGGGAAAAGCAAATAGAGCTCAGTGTGAAGGGTGGCTAAACAGGCAGCACTTTAGGTGTTGTTTGTTGGGTCTTTCTGCTGTTGTTTTAAGTGTAACATTCCCCATTAATTATTTGTTAGTCATTTCCCATTAAAACAGGCATGATTGATGGTTTTCCCCACGTTCAGTCACCAAAGCCGATTTCTGGAGTTGAGTGCTGCCTGCTTTTGGTGCAGATGTGATAATTGATGCTCCAGAATTGGTTATTTTTGTTGGTAAGGAGGTGTGGAGTGGATCTCTGCTGCCCCACTGCTGTGCACCGATAAATAAATGTTTTGTAGTGAGCACCAGAGGTGAAGTGATGGAAATTGCTGCAGGCATTTGCAACAAGTGAGGGCTGAGAAATCCAACCAGAACAGGCAGGGAAATGAGGGCTCCTAAGGGAAAAGAAAATGTTCCTCATTCTAGGAAGAGGTCTTTTATATCACAGGGCTGTATAGGAATTGCTGGGCAATAAAGTAATCTAAAAAGTTCTCATTAGTCAATTTAATGGGACTAATCCCATCATTTATACATATGTAATTATATATAAATGCATCAGAACAGAATTACCATTGATTTATTTTGACTTTTTTGTTGTTATTAGTGGATGATTTTTGGTAGGGTTGCAATGCCAAATTTTTCCGGACCTTTTTCTCTTTTTTCATCAAGGCCATGCAAAGGATTGGTGAAAAGCTGTTGAACAGGAAGGAATTTATCCCAATTCCTCATGGATAGAGCTGATCCCTGGGCGAGGTGTGAGGCTGGAGCCATTCCAGAGCTTGGACTTGCTGCCTGCAGCTCTCCCCTGTGTGTGGCAAATGTTGCTCTACTTTCCCCTTACAATACTTTTAAAAATTATTATTTTATGGTGTTTTTTTGTGCTGTGTCTCCACCAGGAAGTTCACACACAGATTGCAGAGCGCACCTTAATCACCCCCAAAGATGGACAAGGCGCAGAGGAAGAGCTGGGCTGGCAGGGTTTGCTTCTGGTTCTGCCAAAGGTCAAGAAGGAAACAGTTGGTCATGATGGTTGTCAGGAAAATTTGGATGTGGTTTCATTTGAGCGAGCAAGGAGTTTGGATTTTGCTCAGCCAAGGATATGACACGGCAAAGTGGTTGAAAATGCCACAGAAATAGTTAGAAATGTATGGAGATAAATGTGGAGTGAAGGAAAGGTGCTGTGAAGAATGCAGAGGCTGTTGGGCAAGAAAGTAGTTCAAAAGGTTTTCATTAATCAATTTAATTGGACTAATTCCATTTATATATATATATATATAAATATATAAATATATATATAATTATATATAAACCAATCAGGACAGAGTTACCATTGGTTTATTTTAAAATATTTGTTGTTATTAGTGTATGTTTTTGGTAGGGTTGCCAGGTTTTTCCAGACCTTTTTTTTTAAATCAAGAAAGAGTTTCCTGAAGTGTTTTCTCCTCTTGTACATTGCATGCATTTTGCAGAACAAGGTAACGCCCAGAAAGCAGCATCTGATCTTCCCCTCCTCACAATTCCTGGAGGAATGACTGAGGTTTTCCTCTTCCAGGAGATTTTTACATGTTCCAGTCAATCTGCCAGACTTTGGTTATGACAATTTCTAGATTGTGTCCTACCTCTGAGTTGTTACTGGAAGTGCAAAGTGGCTCCCAAGCCCACAGATTTTCAAAGGGAGTTTTGGAAAATGCACCCTGAGATTTCTTTCCTGAGCCAGTCTGTGTTTGCAGACTATCTCTGCTCCTAAACGGGAAAATTAAAGCTTTGCTTGTATCACTTAACCAGTAAATGAGATTTCAGTTAGCACTGAACCAGTTAAAAGGAAAACAAAGTATTTCTTTAACCAACTCTAGCTCCACTCAGGCCTAAATTATTATTTTTTCTTCAGAAACGGGCATTTTAATGTGTCACTTTTCAGTTCCAGCCCAATAAACAACCATTTATTTACAATTTTAAAGCAATCTTCAGCCCAGTCAGGTAAGAATTATTTCAAAAGAATAAAAACATTTTCATTTCCCATCACTGCCAAAAATGAAAAGAACATGAGTTATGAGTCTTGCTGTGTTGTCTTAAGTTGATTACTATGGAATGATTAAAAAACTAGCTGTGCTGTCATAGCAGAGGAGTACATTATAAGTGTAATAACAGTTTAGGGATACAATCCATCAATGCCGTACTTGGGAGAAGAGAAAAAAAAAAAAACTTGATCTATTTCTTTAGTCATCATTTTCAGCATATTAGATGACAAATAATTGTAGGTTCATCAATAACAATAGATTAAAGCTGAAATGATTTATTGCCATTACGCCCTGGCATGATGGAGCGCCGGGTCACTCGAGCAAGGATGGGGGCTGTATTTAATTTTCACGGGTCTCTTGGCAGAAATAATAGACACAGAGGGGGAAACCACCTGAAACAAGGTGGATCAAAGTTGGTGACAAGTGATTTGTGGCTCTGTGCTGCTGGAGGTGGCACTGGCTTGGGTTTGATGGTCCTGGAGGTCTTTCCCACCCTGAACGGGTCCGTGATCCCAAACCCGGCGGTCTCTCACATCCCTAACCTGAGCAGCCTCCCAAGAAAATCCTCAATGCCAGCCCCGAGGTCAGCCTGGTTAATAAGGAGAGAATGATCTTGGAGCTTCTTTTTGATGTGAAAATTCTTCTATGAAGCGTTTTTATTTACTCTTAAAATAACGGAGAAGGGAACACAGCTCCATTCGTCAATTATTCCACCATTTTAGCACTCCGGTGGGAAAACAGGGAATGCTCCTTTGGAGAGGAACAATCCCAAATTTTAAGCTCAAACTCAGTTATTTTCCTGAAGACTTTCTCTGAACAAACTTTGTGTACAAATCTGACAAGAACATCACGTTTTGATTTGTCAACTCCTGCCCTTCCTCGTGTTTGTTTTTCTGGAGTTGCTGGCTCAGAAGTGGGAGAACATCTCTGTTGCCTTTTGCTGAGGAGCTCCCAGTTTCCAGAACTCCAAGAAAATCTGTAGAGTGTAATTCATTAGTGGATGCCCCTCATCTGCAGTTTTTACAAGGAAATAGAGAGATCTCAGCTGAGCAAAATGTTTGGAGGTGTTAGACAGTGATGCAATTGTCATGAAACAGAAGAGAGGGTTGAAGAACCTAGAAGAAGAAAAGTTTGCCTTAAAGAAGACAGGTTTGAAATCAGCCTAAGTTTAAAATGTTTTCTGCTCTTATAGTGATTTTAGGAGGAGGCAGCTTTTGATAGTAAAGTCAAAATTAAAGGTGTTTAGGAATTTTCTCTGCATTTGTGTCATGGAAAACTCCACCAAACAGAATGGTGAGAGAAAGGAGCGGCAAGAGTCAAGGTTCCCTCCCTCATAAGCCAATAATAAAAAAAAAAAAAAACCCAAACCTGTTTGGATAACATTTATAAATATGGAATTTCAAAATTATAATTTTCTAAATTATATGAGAGAGGACAGACACCCCTTGTCTTGGTGATACTGAAAAGTTGTCCCAGCTGGGAAGAAGTCAGGAGTTCTCTGTGTATCCTGTGCTGCCTAAAACTTAGGACAGGTATTAAAAGTATTGCCTAAATGAAAGTGCATTATAAATTTCTTAATTAGAAAGTCTCTAGAAGGCTCCAGGATATTATTTTTCAGCTTATTAATAACTTTGCCTTAATTCTATTGATATTTTTATGCATGACAGTTGTGAATTCAGCACTGGATGGCTCAGAAACAGTTTTGTAATAACAATGATGGTAATAGTTATTTAATGGGCTAAAACATTTCCCTTAACTTAGGAAATTCTGTTGCTTGCCTAAATAATCTCCTTCACGGTGTTTGTGATTTTTAAAGTGGCTCCAATACATGACAATGTCTGAGTGACCAGGGATAGGAGGAGTAACCACTTTATTTTGGAGTAGCCATTGATTTTTCCACGTGATTTTTTCCATCTAAAACTCCTTGGACATGAATTTCCACTCTGGGAGACACAGACAGAACTTTTAATACAATTAAAAGTTAGAAGGAGTTATTTGGGGCCTTTAAAGTGCAGAAGTCTCTGGATTCCCACTCCTTGGAAAAGCCATACCTGCCAAGGGGATGCAAGTGACACGAGCAGCAAACCAGTTTTAATTTTCTGTCCAGTCAGATCTCAGCATTTCACACTCAATTCTCCTTCCTCAGTAATCTCAATAATTTCCCACCTTGCTCATGATGAATGTCTTGCCAGTTCCTACTCAGTCCTTCCACTTTACACAACCTAATTAAAGAAAACATTCCATGATTGCCTATTTTTCCTCATGCATGACAACCTATTATTTTTTCTACCACCTGATTAGGGCTTTATTATCCCTGGATTTAGATTGATTTGCTGGGCACTTTAATAAAACACTGCTTAGTTTGATTTAAAGGGCTACAGGTTTCAGTCACTCAGAGAATTACTCTTCTAAGTAACTCACATTCCAAGTAGTGTGGAGTGCCCATGAAAAAGGGGATTTGAGCCTAAAAAAATGAGGATCACAGGTGGTTTTCCAGTTGTATGTGTCGTTAATATTCTTGTTGTAAGCAGCCAGGAGAGGAGGTTTTGCAATATAATTTGTCAAGGGTGATAAATCTGTTTCATCATTTCTGTCAAGAATGGATCCCCTGTATTAAAACTACCATAAATATTTTCTCGAGATAAACCAAAAGTTTCATATGATTAAATAATAATACGTTTATGATGACAAATTGCATTTACTGTGTGTTATCTGAAATGCAAGACAAAATTAGGTAGTTAAAGTTCAAATGGATGGAGATCATTTTTGATTTAAAATCAAAGGAATTTTATTAAGCAAATGAGATTTTCATCATTATTTTGTTATATCTACCAGTCTCTTCTTTCAGAAATATTGCTTATGAGCTTAGATAATGATTTAAAAAAAAAACCCCCACACAAGTGAGCTTATTTTACAGCAAAATGTAGCCTAGTGATAAAGTTCAGGAGTAGTTAAACCCATGGTTATTCCTGTCACTTTGTTGTCCCCTGTCCCCCTCAGTGCAGTGATGCTTTGGGGTCACTCTTGCCACACCTTATTTGATTGTTTTTTGTAATTTGGGCTTTTATCCAGAGTATTTTCTGCTGACTGAAGGTGCAGCTCTGTTTCCTGAGGCTCCTTTCCCAGATACAGATATGGAGAAGCTTGGGTTGCAGAGCAGAGTTTTTGCCTCCAAAAGTTCAGTGCAACAAAACAGAGTTTTGGAGCTAAATATTGGCTTTCCTCTAAGTTTTTTAAATGTGGTTCCTTCAGCTTTTTTCTGCTGGTTTTTTTTTCTTCCCCTTTTCTGAAAGTTTTCCTTGAATGGAATGAAAATTTCCTGGTTAAAAATGTCTGGCCCCAAATCCTCAAGTTTTAGGGTTTGCTTCAACTTGTAGGAGATGTGCAGTGCAGGACGTTTTGTGTCAGGAGCCTGGTCCACTCAATGGCCCCACAGGAGGCCATGGAGAAGCTCTGAGAGCTGGAACTCTGCTCTGGAGCCAGGCTGGGAGAGCTGGGAATGTTCCCTGGAGCAGGGAAGGCTCCAGGCAGAGCTCAGAGCCCCTGGCAGGGCCTGAAGGGGCTCCAGGAGAGCTGAGAGGGACTGGGGACAAGGGATGGAGGGACAGGAGCCAGGGAATGGCTCCCAGTGCCAGAGGGCAGGGATGGATGGGACACTGGGAACTGGGAACTGGGAATTGTTCCCTGGGAGGGTGGGCAGGCCCTGGCACAGAGAAGCTCTGGCGTGGGTCCTGAGGAGGCCCCAGAGATGCTCCAAGAACTGGAGATTCTCTCTGGGGACAAAACGCAGCAAAATAATTGTTCCAAAAATCTCCTTTTCTTACCCTTCCCTGCCTTGTCCCCATGGTGTCTCCCAAATCCTGATGCTGGACCAGAGCAGCACATGGAACTGTGGATGAGTCTGGAGCAGGGAAGGCTCCAGGCAGAGCTCAGAGCCCCTGGCAGGGCCTGAAGGGGCTCCAGGAGAGCTGAGAGGGGCTGGGGACAAGGGATGGAGGGACAGGAGCCAGGGAATGGCTCCCAGTGCCAGAAGGCAGGCATGGATGGGACATTGGGAACTGGGAATTCCTGCCTGGGCTGGGATTCCCAGATTTGTGGTGGCTGGGATCCCTGGAAGTGTCCAAGGCCAGTGGGACAGTGGAAGGTGTCCCTGCCATGGCAAGGGTGGAATGGGATGAGCTTTAAGGTCTCTTCCATCCCAACCCACTCTCTGGTTCCAAGTGTAATTAATTTAGGCCTGGCTTTATATTTTGCTCCATGGGGATTTTGCTGTTTGACATATAAAGCTTCTTTTTTAGCATGAAATTAGTAATTATACATTTATTTTGTATTTTTTTTTCCTGCTGCCAAGCTGGTGCCACACGGGTGTGTCTGTGGAGCTGTGCCTGGGCTGCAAAGCTCCTTTGTCCCGAGCCCAGATGTGCTGCTCCAGCAGAGCTGCCACTCCTGGGCACTCCTTGAGCCGTGGAAAACCTTGGATCCACTGCAGAATTTAGGAGTTTACTCAAAGGGAATCTTGTGAAAACCTCATTGGATCCACTGCAGAATTTAGGAGTTTACTCAAAGGGAATCTTGTGAAAACCTCATTGGATCCACTGCAACATTTAGGAACTTCCTCAAAGGGAATCTTGTGAAAACCTCATTGGATCCACTGCAGAATTTAGGAGTTTGCTCAAAGGGAATCTTGTGAAAACCTCATTTTGCATCCACGTTCCTGTGAAATTCCTTCATCCTCCTGGTGTGGGATTGCTGCAGCAATGGAATCTCCATTTCCTACTGGAAAATGGGACAGAAGTCCCATTTTAGCCCCTTTTTAGTCCCTTTTTCCACGAAATGTAAAATCCTGGAGGAGCCAGGTATGTGTGGATGCACCTTCCACTCCTGCTCATCCCAATAAATCACTCCATATAATTACTCATATGCTTAAATTTAATCACTTTTGCAGCTGGAGAATTGAAAGAGCTTCCTTGAAGGGGAAAGAATTTTTTTTTTTTCCTGTGGCCAACTAATTTCCCTGGATTTTGAGTTCTTTGAGGAGTGGAGGAGAAGGGGGTTGCAGAGACAATTACAATGAAAATAAACAAAAAGGATCACATAAAAGCCAAGTTGGAGTGCTATAATAGCTATAAACTGGTAGCCATTAACTCCTAATTACTCTCAAATAATTACTGAATAGAATTGTAAATGTTATTAGCTTACTTGAATATTCAACATAAAACATTGCTTCCAACAATAATTTACTGTTTCTTCAGCTTTAATATAAACACATGTAAAAGTGGGCTGCTTCATAAACATTTGTAATAAATGAAATTATTCTGAGGGTTCTGTGGAGGAGACCTGTACACTATAGGCCAGTGGAATTAAGGTTCATATTGGAGTTAAAATACTCATCCATTTAGTGTAGAAGCAGATTTAGGCACTAAAAGACAAATCAAAATCCCCACACCAAGAGGAAAAACAGGAGCTGGATGTGTAACTGTGGTTCTGATTTCCAGATACAGAGGCCTAATTTATATTCTAATATATTAGAATTATCCCCATTATTCATTCATTACATTAATCCTTGTATTCATCTTCATCTTGGGAGAGTTTTTACACATCTCTGCCCTCTGCAAATGACTTGAGACCCCATCTTTTTTCTTGAAGGAAGTTTGCAGTAGTGGAGCCTTCTTCATATGGACAATTATAATTTTTTTAATTGTTTGAGCTTTCTCCACAGTTAGGTCCAAGGAAGTGAGGCAGTTCAGCTTCCTCTGTGCTTTTTCTCATTGGAATTAGCTGACAATGGAATTAATTTACAATGATGTATCCAGTTAAGGACCTTGCCATGCCATGAAAGTTGTCTATTTATTTTTCCTTTAAAAAATTTAAGAAGGGAAAAGCCCTAAAACTGACTCCCATCCTAATTTTTTATTGCTCTATATGAAATCCATGAAAATAATCTCTTTCATCAGATTATGGATTGGTGAGATATTTGCTTTACATTGGGTATCGCTTACTCATGTCCTGCTCACTATTATGCTTTTTCTGTGGACTCAGTATATAGTAACATAATGTTAACCTTAATAACATTAATGTTATTACCAATTAACACCTTGTTAATTGTTCTTTGGAAATTGCTGAGGTGCCTCAATCAGCATAGCTGTGGCACCCACAGGTAATCCATAAAATCAACTGAATCTCACATTTCTTTGAAGAAAAAAAAAACCAAAAAAATCCCTGAATAATTATTTGGTTTTTTTTCCTGTAATTCAGGAGTCAGAGCATGAGGGTAATCATGATGGGATCAGGATCTGCCATTGCCTCAGAGCCCAAGTTCCTTTGAACATCCTGAGAATTATCATAGGATACAGTTTTTTTACAAGTATTGTTTGTCATTAAAAAAAATTCCAAAACCTCCCCTATCTTGTGGCAGCCAGATTCTGGCCTCTGAGGTTGTTTTAAAAGTGGGCAGATTGAAAAATTTGCATTTAAATTTCACATTTTGTATATTCATAACCCAGTAGTTCCTTCAGCACCGGGTAAATGCAACATTTCAGTGCTGCACCATTTTTAAACTTCATCGTTGGAGATAATCACCCCCAAACATAATAACAACATCATCCAAGTACAAGAAAATATGTTTGAAACGTTGTTTATTTTTTTTATTGTACCATAAGATAGCACTTCCAAAATCCCAAACTGAATTGCTTTTCAGCAGATAAGCATCAAAAACTCCATTTCCTGCTTTGGGGGAAGGTGCAATAAGGTGCTCTATCAGTGTAATAGTTCCCAATGATATGCTCTAGTAGTATTTTGATGAATTACATGATTATAGCTAAAATGAACACTTTCATCATGCCTGAATTAATAATGGTGGTATGATTTGGCAAGTACTCCTGCGGTGTTCTTTAACTCATCACTTCAGAAGACAGAGCTTCCCAGCCCATCCTTTGTCTCGGGGAAGCACAGGGATCCTTCATGCTGCAAACACAGGGAGCAGGAGCAAAGTGACAGCTTGAACAGGGAAAGGGAAACTGATGCTCTCTTACCTTGCCAAGCTCATCCTGACTCAATCACTTCATTTGTCACTGCCTTATTCCCGTGTCTGAGGCACCTTTGGCTGTGTCAGAACAGGAAAAAAAAATCAGTGTTTTTATGGCGTGTGAGAAGAGGTTTGTGAATTTTGTGGTAAATGTTTGTTGTAGGAAGGAGGGGTTGGACTCTTTTCCCAGGCAGTGACAGGTAAAGAGGGTTTGTGCCTCGAGCTGCACAAGGGGAGGTTCAGCTTGGGCATCAGGAGGAATTTCTTCACTGGAAGTGTTGTTAAATCTCAGAATCTCTGCTGGTCAGAGTGACCCCAAGATATGTCAGAAATTCTCTTTTCCCAGCCCAGGGGTCGAAGAAGGAGTCAGAGCTCTTCATTTCTCAGTCTCAAGGCTGTTCATTGTTCCTTATCTATAAAATTCTTTCTCCTGTCCAGCCCAGCTCTGCTCAGCAGCACAGACAGAGGCACTCTGCCTGCCCCTAGGTTTGTGTTACTTTTTATACTAAAAACTACATGTACAATATTTACAATTACTGCCCAATACCCATCACCTGTGTGAGACAGTGAGCTTCTACTCCAAACCAATCCCAAAGTGCCACCATCACAGCAGGAGATGGAGGCCAAGAAGAAGAAGGAGAAAGGCTGGAAAGGCTGGACATGCCCAGATTCCTCCATCTTTCCCCCTGAACCCCCATTCTAGAAACCCCAAAAATCTACTTTTTCACCCCGTGATAAATTAACTTTCATTCTACTTGAACTTTCGAGGCTTTTAATCCTTCATATAAGGTTGGTAATTGTTTTTTCCAAGGGCTAAATCAAAGGCACAGGGGGCTTGGGCTCTGTGCCAAAGTCTCGGAGACCCCTGGTCAGGGGCTCAGAGGAATTTCCTGGGTTCTGACAGTTGAACACAAGAATGAGCTGCCCAGGGAGGTTTGGAATCCTCATCCCTGGAGGTGCCCAAGGAATTCTGGAGGTGGCACTCAGAGCTCTGGGCTGGGGATGGGGCACAGCTGGGGCTCCATGGTCTTGGAGGGCTCTTCCAACCCAAATGTCTCCATGATTCTATAAAATGCTGTGTTCCCAAATGACTTTAAAGCCATATAAAACCATAATTTTCTCTCCAGTCCCTGGGTTTACTGTAGAATTTGGGTGATCAGGATGTTCCTTTCTGTGTGCTCCATGTCAGACAACATTTGGTTGTACCCTCCCCAGTCCTTGAGTGCAGCCATGGGTTGGTGTGGCCATTCCAGGGCTCCAACCATGCCCATGAAAACTTCCCACGCTGAGGATTCCCTAATTTTGTGCAGATGTGCACAGCACTGAGGAAAACCTGCTCTGCTGCTGCTGCTCCAGCATCATTTGTCTGGCAGCAAATGAAGGCTCTCAATCTTTGCAGCTGTCATCTAGTCCCTGTAATGAACATTAATTTCAGCAGAAATGATAAGAATAATAACCAACCTGCTGTAGGGAAGGAATGCAAACTTTTGCAGGCTATTGTGAAAAATGCTGGTGCACAGTGCAACTCAAACATCTGGAGCAGATGTGTCTATAATTTCTGTGTTCTCTGGCCTTGGCTGGGACCTGAGATCTTACAGCCTCGTGCTGGGACTGGATGGGACAAGAGTTTCCTTTCTCTTTTCCCTGGAATTTTTGCTCTTGGTTAATTATTATCCTCTTTGTTTGTATCAAGTAGTAAATTTATGCCTTGAGATATCTCAGGGTTGCTGATGCAGAAAGTCAAGGGAACACCAGCAGGGTTTGTGAACCCAGGCTTTGGGAAAATGGCATTGCAAGGCTCGAGACATGACGGAATCATGGAATGGTTTGGGTTGGAAGGGGCTTAAAGCTCATCCTGTGCCACCCCAGCCATGGGCAGGGACACTTCCACTGTCCCAAGGTGCTCCAAGCCCTGTCCAACCTGGCCTTGGACACTTTGAGGGATCCAGGGACAGCCACAGCTGCTCTGGGAATTCCAAATTCCATTCCAGGGAAGAATTACATCCCAATATCCAAGCAGGTCACCTCAAATGAGAGCAGAGGGAGGTGAACTCTACAGAACTTTTTCTATCTTTCTTCTAGAGCAGTCAAAAATCTCAGTACAAGATTCTGGGCCGTGAAGTTGGGTAAATATCATGCAAGCTGCACAATCACATTTGTGTCCACCCAAACTAAATGGCTGAACTTTTTTTTTAAAGGTTTTGGTGCACAGTGTATTATTTTTTTGGCACTCTTAACAGTGTAAAATCTGTTAATAGCCTGCGTGTAGAGACACAGCCCCTGTTTAGCTGCTGTTATAAGGAAACAAATTGTAATTCTTAATTGAATTCTCCTATGAAACTAGCAGCAATATAAATTACAATGTCATTGGGATAAGAGGGGGGAAAGCCCTTTTTACAAGCCTCAAGATGATAATTTATAAATAAAGTAAAACCAAGAAGCCTTAACGAAAAATCCCTGTGGAATCTGACATTAATAGCCTTTACTTTTAATCTGATACAATAAATCTTGCAGCCATGTATCCAGAACAGAAATAACAGAAACCAGGCCAAGCTGGAGGAGATTTGGGGGAGTTGAAGAGAAACATTCTCCTTCTTTAATTAAAAATGTATGGTGATTTTCTGGTATTCCAGAGTAAAAAAAGTAGTTGCTGCCAATGGCTTTGCTCCAAAGAGAGGATTTTTGGTTGGATTCTTTGCCTAAAATCTTCCAGATCCACATGTGCTTTGGAATTTTCAATATTCATTTTGTAGAGTTTGTGTTCTGGCCCCACTGCTGTAATTGCATGAGAATCTCAGATTTTGCTTTTTGTGGGCTGCAGTGGTTTAAAAAGAAATACAAGCATTCAATTTGAATTATTTTTGGTTTAAAAGGAAATATGAACATTAAATATGAATTATTTTTATAATAATACTAATTTTTGAGAGTTTTTTTTTTTAAATGTTGGAAATTTGTCCAGAGGGAGGATGCAGTAAATGGTGACCAAGAGGAGAGTGTAAAGCGTGGTGCCCTGTGACATTTCTCCCAAATAATCAAGGGATGGATTAATTTATCCATTCCATATGTCACCCATCAATGATGGAAATTAAAGAGTTTCATGGTCACTGGGAATTGCAAGGACTCTGCATTCAAAGATATTTATTTAGAAATGAGAAAAATAATGGGGAAAATCTTAAGATTGTAACAAAAATCAGCACTGTTTTCCCTCTTTATTTGTCTACTTTGAGGATGTCACTAAGAGTATTGAGATTGGGACTGATTTGCTCCATAGAGATCAGGGCCTGGATTTCACTTTTATTTTTTCAGAGACCATTTTTTTTTGATTTTTGGGGGGTTTTTTTTAAGTCTTAACTTTATTAAAGAGAAATTCTACCTTCTTTTTAGGGTTTCTCTTTATTTTAAATGGTATGAAAGAGCACAGAGTAGGCACAGGATTCCAGTGTAAATGGTATGAAAAAGCACAGAGTAGGTGCAGATTTCCAGTCTTCCCAAGTTTGCCAATGCTTTTTGTGGATAATTTTTAATAACAGCAACAGAAAAGTGGCACGGCCTCAAGTCTGCTCCTAAACCAGAGCAAACAGAGAAACCCACAAAATAAACTGCCCTGACTTGTGCATGCTGGAATGTAAAAACATCTGACCAAAATTGCATTAACTGAAGAATAAATCTTTTAAAAAAGGAGAAATTGCCCATTTTTCCTCCTGTTGTGCACTGGGCTATAACTGCCCATGGATCTCAAAAATCATCCCAGTCCTTAAACCATGGGCACTGGGCACAACCCATCCTAAAAACTCTGATTTTTAGCTCAGGCAGATGCAGCTCATCCCAAATATTTCTCTGGATCACCTTGTTTCCAGTCTGGGCATTTCCCATGTGCTGCATCTGATGGTGATTTTATTGTTTTAAAAGCAGTACAAGCAATAATGTGAAGCTCACTTATGAGGCCTGCATAAAATGCTGTCTAACAACCAAGTACAGTAAATTAAACATGATACTCATAACATAAATACAATTATATTTATCAGCCTTTTATAACCACACAAAGCATTTACCAGTAAGAGTTATTTTGGAGTAGATAATTCCCAATTAACTTTTACTACTTTATTTTTGCTAATTTAGTTAGAGTTAATTTTTCAAATAAAATAATAATAATAAAAAAAAAAAGCTGTATCAAATGGCATCTCTAACTATTACACTGGAGATGAGATATAATTAAAATGTTATGTATATGGAATTGCAGCTGATGGGAACCTCAGCTTAAACTCTTATTTTTTGTCTTTATTTGATTATTGCCTGCTCTGCACAGAGAACATGATTGAATTGCAGGATGGCTGGGTGCCCACAGTGCCAGGATTTGGAGAGGGAAAGGAAAAAACCTTGGCAGGAAAATTACCTGGAAATTCAAACAGGTTAAGATATGACCTTAAATGGCAGAGGAGTCCCATGAAAACCCTTCTCTGATCATGCCAATTTATTTTCTGTAATTCTGGCTGTGTCTGTGGGGTTGGGAATCTCAGAATTCCACAGCTCCATGGTGGGAATGGCAGGTAGGAAATGAAAATATACCAAACTACCCTCACCCACACCCAGTGCCCACAAAGACTTTTGGCATTCTGGACACATGGATATATCAAATTTGAGGAGGAGGATGACGACCATCAGCCATAAATAAAATATTAAAAATTAAACTATGCAATAAACCACCCCCAAATGAGAATATCCTGGGCACCAATCTCATTTCCTGGCAGTCTTTTGGTGACTCTCAGAAACAGCTCCTGGTGGCAAAGGGACGGTGCCAGTTCCACCTGATGGTGCCTCAAAAATCAGAAAATTAGAGTCCCCTAATTTCCTGATGTAGGTGCCTTTCTGTTCTGTGGGGTTGGAGGATCTCATGTGTGAATTATTCACCTGTTAATGAATTTTTTCACCTGTTAATAACCCTTGTGATTCCACTGCTCAGTTTGTCCCCAAACCTTGGGATGTTGGCTCCAGCCCAAGGAATGTCCTCATGTCTCAGCTCAGTGAAGGTTTTGTCTAAAATTGCCACCAAAACCCAAAGTCCAAAGAGCTGCACCATTTTGGGTGGGGCGTCCTTTGCAGTTTTTCATCCCCTTTCCAATAATTTGTCTTCCCAAGGACAGTGGTGAGTGACAGAATCTCTCCTGGGGATGAGGAACACTCAGGGAATCCATTCCCACTGTAATTTTGTTCTTTTTAAAGAAATCCTTCAAGGAAAAAAAAAGGGGGACAAGTCTGTGAAGCCTTCCTACCTACATTTTGCTTTTTTGTTTTTCACTTTGTCTAGAAACATAAGGCTTAAACCAGCTGGAAGTGAGGCTGTTGGATTTATCTGTTGTGGTGTTGTGAGGGTCCCCAGGATGAGGTGAGAGATGAGAATCTGACTCCAAGTTCTCAGAAGGTTGATTTATTATTTTATGATACTATATTATATTATATTAAAAGAAATTATATATTAAAACTGTTCTAAAGAAAGAGAAAGGAGACATCAGAAGGCTTGACAAGAATGAATAATAAAAACTTGTGACAGACTCAGAGTCTGACACAGCTGGCTGTGATTGGACATTAAATTAAAACATTTCACCTGCGGGGTAAACAATTCTCCAAATCAGATTCCAGAGGAGCAAAACATGGAGAAGGTGAGGCTTCTCATCTTGCCAGGAGAAGAAATCCTGGGGAATTTTCAGAAGGGATTTTTCAGAAAACATCATGGTGACATTATCCATGGGAATTCTGCTGGAGATGCCCTATGTGCCCATTTCCCTGTCCCTAAACCAGGAATTGTCCAAAGAATCCCCCCCCCGGCAGGGTTAAATGTGCTGAGGACTCTAAAAATTCCAGTTGAGGACTGAGCTCGGTCTCTGGGGGTTCTCCCCACCCTGGAATGTTGGGAAAAAGTGATTTGGGAAAACGGCAAAATTGGGAAAATGTCATTTCCACAGGAAGAGTGCGCTGGGGACACACGGGGCGTCCTTAAACCCAACCTCTCTAGATTTCCTCTGTCACCGCTAATTAAAACACAAAAGCAAGGTTGCTAATTGTGTTGAGGACAGTGTGGTTGGGAAATGGAGGGAATGTGAGCTCAGGGGCAGGAATTAATGTATTCCAGGCGGGAAGGGGGGCTTGGCTGGCGGGAAACATCAGCTCCTTCTGAGGGCGAGGACACTCACAGCCCCACTGTTCATTACTTTGGATGTGTCACATTTGCCAGGCTGACAAGATGTATTACAGATGAGGAGTTTTGCAGATGGAGAGAAATATCCATGGAAGTTGTTTATTTGATTTGGTTTTTCAATATTTTTATTATTTATTTTTTCTTTTCCGCGCTACCCTGTCCAACCTTGGGATAATGGAATTATTTTATGCCTTTTGCACTATCATCAGGCTTTGGATGGCTGCACAAAGGCCACTGGCAACAGAATAAGATGGCTGTAAAAAAATGCAAAAAATTGGGATGGGGGAAAAAAAAAAAAAAGGTACATCCAATAACTTGCCCTTAAATTTAAAAGGAACTAAATGAGGAACTTCTGGACAATTTATCTTGCTGTTTACAGATAACAAGTCACTTTGTTTTTATGTGCTCAGTCTAGTATTCCATAATTTATTTGAAAGAAGATGAGAAATAATGTAGATAAATGATGAAGTGTCAGGGTCTGACGCTCTTAAATGAAGCTATTATGGTCAAAGAGAAAACGTAAAACCTGCGGCTCATTATGAGAGCGTTCTACTTGTCAGTTAAGTGAAAAGGCCTGGAATGATTTCCAGTTTATTTGTCATTGCAGTTATTAAAGCTGTCTTTTTGGTGCCATGAAAATGAATTGAAGACTTTATTCGAAGTAAATTTGTACTAAAGCTTTCAGATGTATCTTATGTGAGTTCAGTGAGGCAAGAAAACAGCTTAAAAGCTGAAATATTACAAGGAGGCAACTGCTGAAGTCCTGAAACACACAAGAATATAAAGTCTGAGGAAGTTGCACAAATAAATGAAGGATCTCGTCTCTTGGGAAATAAAGCTCAGTTTGACTATATTGTACACTTAGACAAAGAAATCAACCCTTGTTAGTGGCAGCAAAATATTGTCTTTCACAGCCCTGTGCCTGGTGCTTACTTTTTTATCAAGCTATTAATTTTGGGACCAGATTATCAGAGAAGTGGGGATTCTCTGGTCCAGAGCACCTTTAGAAATGCAGTCTCTGAGCCAAGGAGGAGATGTGGCATCCACAGCAAGGTTGGGTTTTCTTATGGCCATCCTTTGTGGTGAGGCTCTGTGATCTCAGGGGTCTTTCCAAACCCTGGTGGGGCTCTGGTCCCAATGTGGGTCAAGAGGAGGCCAAATCCTGGGAGATAATGGGGTTGGGGAGACCCATCCAGGGAGTTCCTGTCTCCTAATTGAACAACCAAAGCATCACCTCTGACCGCATGGGATGGGAGATACCCCTGATATTTTAATTTTTATTTTAGCCTCAAAATACTTGAACCTTGTGCAGCTGGGGGGTCACAGTGAAATGCTAGCCTGAAATCCAGCCAGCCCTGCCACTGAGGTGGTCACTGACACTCCTTTTATTGCCATCCCCTCTCAAGATCGTTCCTGCTGAACTGTAAATCCCCCGTTTATGTGGAGATGATGGATAGGTTTGTTTTATTTTGTTCTGTTCCTCTGGATTTCCTCTCCAGCAGTCATGCTCCCCACTACCACTTCATATTTGCCAAGACAAATTAGTGCAGTTCTACTGGGCTTGGACTGTCCAAAAGGAAATTAAGAGTCCTTTTTTATTTGAGATTGAAAGCTGTAGGAGCACTAAACTGAATGCTTAACTCCAAGCTCCAGCAGTCTTAGAGCAGTATGGTTGACACTTTATTGCAGATATTACAAATGTTATGACATGTCTTCAGGGTCAAGTTAAAAACAAAAAGGGTTCCACATTCTCATCAGAAGTAATCTGTCAGTTTTGTCATCAGATATTATAGCAGCCCTCAGTAGCAGTGTCACAGTCAAGGGTTTATCAGGCTCGGTGGTAGATGTGTACATACTCTGATTTCCAGGGGTTTATATCTGCAATAAAAATTCCCTCCAGGCTCAAACTTGGCATTCATAGCCCAAAGGGATTTTTTTAATTAAAAAAAAGTATCAGCGAAGGTTTTTCTTGAACGATAAGAGCGCACAAAACCCAAATCTATTCTGCATTTTAAAAATACTTTAAATCTTTTAAACTGGCAGACTTCAAATATTTAAGCAGCCAACTCTCTTTACATAAGAGACCATTAAAAAGGACATCCCAGGAAGGGGATAGGTGGCGGAGCAGACAAGTGCTTTGTGCTCATCACGAGTTTAAGTGTTGAGCATTTGATGAGATGTATAATTAGCCACACATTTCTAAAGCTCTCGGTGTCTCTCTCTCCATTGAAACTGCGCATGAGGGAATTAGGATGTCTGAGGCACAAATATAAATCACTTTCTCCTCGCCACCCCCTGACAGGGTCCTGCAGGACGGGGCTGATATGGTGTAAGCTGCTCGGATCAAGCAGCCCCTCTGACACCCACAGCTGCTCCCTGGAGAAACACAGGGCTTCATTTCCTGCAGCTTTTCTCCTGTTTCCTTTGTGGAAATATCCCAAGCAAGGCAGGGACATTTAGAGGGAAAGGAACGCAAGCAGAAATGCACGTGCAAATTTTGTGTGAGACCGTTGACCTGGAACGTTCGTTTATTGCTCAGTGACATTGTGGGGTTTCTCTTTGAAGAGCAACGTGTTTGAGACAGAGATATTTGTGCTAAAACATGATGAAACACCAACTCTTATCCCTTTAAAAAGTCCAGGGACAGGTTCCCTGAGAGTTTCCAAGGCCGGGTTGGTCAGGAGCAGCCCGGGACAGTGGAAGGTGTCCCTGTGTAACTTTCAGGTTTTTCTTCTCTTTGCTGATTTATGTTCGGCGATATCTCAGGGATGCCACTTGTAAGTTTTCTGTGCTGTCTAGGCTGTTTAGGTGGCCTTGAAGAGCCCGGCACTTCAAAGGACGAGGAGAGACTTCTGATCTTGTCTTGGTCTTGGTGTTTATTAATTGTTTATCTAAAAGATTTTCTTTCAGCCCGACAGAGGTCTGCACAGCAAGTCAGCCATGGGCACACTCCGCAAGCCCCCGGGGTGGTCACTTATCTTTATACCCGAAGTTACGTGTACAATATTTATCATTTTTCCCCAATACCTTCTACCCTTATTAACCGGCGCACTTTTAGTAATAACCAATCCCAAAGTGCCACCATCACCACAGAAGATGGAGGCCAAGAAGAAGAAGAAGAAGAAGAAGAGGACACGCCCCAATTCCTCCATCTTACTTCTTTAGACACCCTGTACAGAAATCCTAAACCCTGTGTTTTACACTTTAACTAACTTATCCCTTCACCATTCACCCAGTGAAATCCTCCCATCCTCATACAGGTGTTGTCTCCTGTGTAGGATCAAAGTGCAGCCACCAGACACTTCTGGCAACATTCCAGGACTCCCGAGCCCCCCAAGGGTGGTCTCGGTCCCTCTGCACCTCCGTCCTGAGGTGCTGAGATCCCACATCCCTGCCCATGGCAGAGGGGTGGAATGGGGTGGTTGTCGCAGATCGACACGAAAGGACACAGGCACACACCGCTTTCAGGTGAAAGGAAAAAAAAGGGAAGTTTTATTCTCTGACTCCACTATTTATAGTTTTACAAGGGTGACAGTGGATTGGAAGGTGACAGTACCACCTCTGCAATGCCACAGATCAAACCAACAGTCCATCAAATCTCTCTTCCTCCAAAAGGAATGAAAAACAATGAGTTGTTTACAGAAAAAGTGTGTGGGAAAGTTCACTACAAGAATGTCAACATCAGAAGGCTTAGAAAATCCTAGAAAACCAGGGTGACAGGTGGTCTCCAACCTTCAACCCAAACCATCCTGGGATTCCATGATCTAAGCCTCCACCTGGATGCCAAGCCCAGACTTTCTGTGGAAATCCTTTGTGCAACAGGGTGTTGGGTCCTGCAGATCCCACCTGGTTTTATTTATGACAAACAGGGTGTGCTACAGAGTCACCAGGGTGCCCCATAAAATCCCAGTAAAGGAGCAGAGAACAAGCTCTGCTGGATAGCAGGAAGGAGGGGAGCATGGCTGTGGTGCAGGTTTGCAGCTCTTTTGTTGTAATTCCACTTCCTAGGGGGAAAATGAAGGAATGTGGAGAAAGAAAACCAGCCCTGGGTGAGTTCAGTGCCATGTCCAGGGGGAATTGTCCTCAAAGGAACCTGCACATGCTCCTTTAGTGCTCTTGTGGAGGCACTGCAAAATTGGAAAACTGAATGGATTTCTAAGATGCTTCCTACTCTCCCTGTCTGAATTCTCCACATAGGAATTCAGGTTGGCACTGTCCCTTTGCCACCAGGAGCTGTTTCTGAGGGTCACTGAAAGACTTCCAGGAAATGAGATTGATGCCCAGCATATTCTCATTTGGGCGTGGTTTATTGCATATTTTAATTTTTATTATTTTATTTATGGTTGATGGTTGTCAACCTTCTCCTCAAATTTGATTTATCAATCTGCTCAGAATTGCAAGAGCTTTATGGGTGAGGGTAGTATGATATGTTTTCAGTGACCACTTTTCCTATCTGCCCTGTGGCACAAAATTCCCCTAACTTTGGGTGGTAGCTGCCTACTTACTGCTATTGGATCCCTGAAAATACCAAATATTCCCAAAATCTTCTGTATCAATCAGACCCAGACTGATAATGACAGGTTTGATGCCCTGTGCTGGGCCATGAGACTGATGAGATGGAAGAAAGAAGAATTGTCTCGAGGGAAGCAAATGGTTTCAGTAAAGGGCCATAAATGCAAATTTAAGTACTCTTTCTAGTAATGCTGGTCTATTATTACAGCCTAAAGGAAGTTCATTTAATTAATAATTAAGCTATTCAAGTTACTCTTAGCATGAATTTTAGTGTCAGGAATGGCCAGGAATTGGTTTTATGATGTGACTCTGAGGGAGAAGTGACAGCAGCATAAAAAAGGTGAAAGTTTTCCCAAAATTATACACCAAAAAAAGCCAGAATAAAATACCAAAAATACCAGTCACACACCAAAAAATAAACCCAAAATCCAGAGTTTTGGGAAGTCTCAGCAAGCCCAGTGTGCTGATTAAGGACAGAAAAAGCAAAGTCCATGACAGCCACCACAGTTTCTCTTTGCTTCAATGGGACAGCACAGAGGTGATAATTATATTTCAGAGAAATTCCATGCCTACCAAGCTCCTGATAGCACCAGCTGATCTTTGGCAGGCTCCCCAATTCCACAAACTCCACGTGCTGCAATGAGAATTAAAACCCTGTTCCCAGGTCCTCCCTGCCCTCCACCAATGGAACGTTCTGGACCAGCCCTGTGATCCAGCTGGGGCTCTGCCTCCCTCTGAAACTGGATTTTCTTGTGCTCTGGGTAAAGTTTAACCCCTTCCTGTCCCTTTTTCCAAGCTGTTGTGATGATGATTATCCCACTGGGAAAATCAGGATCATAACCCACAGAAACGTCGATGAAGTGCTTTGGATTTTCTGCTACAGAAATGCAAAATTTTGTTGATGTTATATTTTTTTTCCCTCAGATTTTATTTTCTTTTTAACAATTTAAATGATTAGGAATGGCTTGGTGTTGCACCCTGTTTTCTCTATGATCTTGTTTTCTCTTCCTGTGTTATTTAGGAGTTGTGGTTATTTGGTTTTCTCTTTAATCCCTGATTTAAGTTGTATCCAAGCCTCTTTGTGTATTTACCCCACATGATTCACAGAGCACATTCTGTGAATTCTGTCTCACATCTCTGTGTAGGGGTAAAAAGGATACAGAAAGGAAAAAGATCTTAATTCATGTTATTAATTGAAATGTGTTAATTTCTGAGGCTGAATGGTTTCTGCCCACCTGGATGAATATTTTGGAGCATAAGCATAATGCAGCTGTTGAGGAAAAATATTCACATGCTCTATAATTCACAGTCAATAATAAATTATAATACATTTTTATTATTGCTCTAAATATAAGCTCTGATAGATTAATAAAATTTGTGGTTTTCAGCCTTTTTTTTTGCCGCATGGGGCAGTGAAATCTGGTTTTGGAGAGCTGGGCACCAACCCTTGCTGCTGTGCTCTGTGATTGATCCAAGGAATGGAAGATTTGGGTTGAGTTCTCATGAGCTGTGAGACCATGAGCAGTCTGACGGCACAAAATTAACAACCCACATGCTCGGGGTCAGGGGCAAGGAGAGTTTTTTATTTTATTCCATGATGTCATCAGAGAAGGGACATAACAAGTTGTTATTTAATTTTTTTTTTTAAACCATGTAGGTGAATAGAAGCCGAGTTGTTGTACAAAAGGAAAAGGATCCAATAATTTAGAAAGATCCAATAATTCTATATGGTCCAATAATTCAGAATAAAGGAATAAAAATATGAGCAGAATCATAGAATATGCTGAGTTTGAAGGGACTCTTCAGGATCATGGAATTCCAACTCCTGGCCCTGCACAAGGCATCCCCCCAAGAATTCCACCAACAATAAGTTCTAATAATTCTAATAAATTATGATCACATAATTTTGAGGGTTTTCCTACCAAAATACTCAAGGGGAAGATATTCCGGATCCTATTCTCTATTAGCTGTTCCTTAGTGTTGGCTTTTTTGGGAGGCTTTGAACACTATGGGGTGTTTTTTGGGAAGGGTGAGGATGGTGCTCCTTCCCAGGATAATCTCCTCTGCCTGGTCTTTCTCAGACCCCCCTTCTGGTCCAGCCTTTCTCACCGGTTCTATTGCCTGTGTGCACAGGCAACATTCAAAATAGAAGGAGAAATGTTATTTAAGAACTTCTTACCTTTGAAAGCTTGGAACTTCCTTCTGTACAACCTTCGTTAGCATTGAAAGTAATTAGTGAGATGGGAAGAGTAGTCTCATATCTGTGTCCCTGTGAAGTATTTTTAGGATCTAAAATACAATAATTTTTTACAAGTTTGGAAAGCCCCAAGATAAAATTTGAAGTTAGTTTTCCAGGCAAAATTTAAAGACAGGGCACATTTAAAAATTTGTTTTCTTAAAACAGTATTTCCATGGATGTAGCCACATTTCTCTTCACAGCGAAAAGCAAGGCACGACTTCCCAAGAATATTTCTGAGTTTCACATTCTCTGGACCTCAGAGAAAGGAAAAACAATTCTTATAATTTGCTGTGCCTGTGTTTGTGCAAAAGTAGAATGCGAGATGGAGATTTACCCAGAGTGATGGTGTTTTGTTTCCTTGGCATATCAGGGCCAGGTGTTTGTGTGTGTTGGGACTGTTGGCTGAGAGTCACCAGATTCTGTGCAGTGTGTGCAGAGTTGGGTGCTTGGCAGATTCAGTTGAGATGTAATATAACATACTGTAATATAATCTAGAATAATATAGTATAATTAAGTAATTAATTAGCCTTCTGATAAGATGGAGTCCTCCTCATCATTCCTCCCTGCCACGAGGGTCCCTGCAAATACTGTACATGGAGAAGGGGATTTGCGTTGTGCAAATAAGGAGATAACATCGTGAAGCAGGTAAAGGAACTAATGAGTGATTTCATGTAAAATTATTTATTGTTTCAATGCCCTGAGTGGAGCCCCATTGGTGCTGGCTGCCCCCAAAAAACCCCAAATTATTGGGGTGAACCAGTTCCAGAGGCACCCAAGTCCCAATGAGAGGAAGGAGTGACCAATAAAAATTGGTGAAATTTGGCTGATTTATCTCCAATTCAGGCTGCTTAGTTTAAGTTAACTTAAGCAAAGCCAGAGTATTTGTTCAACTCATAAGGAACTAATTAGTGATTTCATGTAAAATTATTTGTTGTTTAAATGCCCAATGAGTGGAGCCCCAGTGGCGCTGAACTAAAAATGCCAAATTATTGGGGTGAACCCCAGTAATAACACTTTCCAGAGGCATCCAACTCCCAACTCCCAACGAGGGGAAGGAGTGACCGATGAAAATCGATGACATTTTGGCTGTTGCTGATTTATCTCCAATTCAGGCTGCTTAGCTTACCTTAAGCACAGCCGGAGTATTTGCTCAAGTGATAAGGAACTAATTAGTGATTTCATGTAAAATTATTTGTTGTTTCGATGCCCAATGAGTGGAGCCCCCTTGGTGCCGGCTGCCCCAAAAATGCCAAATTGTTGGGGTGAACCAGTTCCAGAGCCACCCAACTCCCAATGAGGGGAAGGAGTGACCAATAAAAATCGGTGACATTCATCTGTTGCTGATTTATCTCCAATTCAGGCTGCTTAGCTTAACTTAACTTAAGCACAGCCGGAGTATTTGCTCAAGCCCTGAGCTGACAGGAACAGAGCACCGGCCATTATTCCTGCTGGGGAGTCAGGGGGCTGAGCCATCCATCCATCCTGCAATTCCTTGGGCTCCCAGAGCTTTTTTCTGGCGGCTTCCTCAAGGACAGCGCTCACGTCTGGGGCGCGGTGGCGGTGACAGATGGGATACAACGTGTCATGTGATGGATAACGCCGGAGCCACGGCGCTTAATCCCTCTAATACTAATAGCAGCATTATCATAGAGATTTATGAGAATGTCAGTTCCAAGTTCCCAGTTCCATTCATGGGTTTTTAAAACTTCAGCTGCAAAAAACATGCATCCATCCCATTAATTCTAATTATCATGGTTCATCTTCTCAGCAGTTTTGTACTCCGGAACCTTTCAGTGCAAATTAACGTACCAAAAAAGTGTATTAATTAATATTTGTAGCTTTTAATTTCTGCGAGAGTGTTGTCTGGAAGCAGCTGGCAGTACAGGGCCACTGCTATTGAATCTTTGCCAAACAAGTGCAGATGTAATTTTGTTATCTCTTGCTTAGTCATTTACGCAAATTAATTTGAACAATTAGCCTTTTACTGGTCCTTCATGAATCATGCAAAAGGGATCTGCCAAAAAATTGCTACTTGACAGAAAAGAATTGGTTAACGTTGTAAATCTTCCAAAAAGGTATTACTGTGTTTGGGATGAAGGAGAGCTTCAGGAACAATCTTAGTGGTTTTATTTTCCTTTTGTATGCCTTATCTATTCCACTTACTTCTGGGGAAGAAAAAATTCTGAAAGAAGAGTAGAAGCAGCAGAAATGTGGGAACTTTTGGATGAATACCAAAAAACGTGAAGTTCCGTGCCTGGATGTTGCATTGACTTCACTGCTCTCAGAGATGTGCTGATGTTCTACAGAGAGGAGGTTGGTGCTGAGGTCACTCCAAAAAGAGCAGATTTACTCATTATTTGATAAAACACCCAAATCTCACTTCTTTGCACAGCGACATAGAGGAAGTGTGTTACCTCATGGAAATGTCTCTCCTCTAAGTAAAAGAGGCTTCTACATTAGAGCTCAAACTTTTATTTAACTAATGTGAAGAATCTCAACTCCTCTGTGGAGGCTGGGTTTGAATGACAGGAAACTCAGATGTTTCATTGCTCTTTTCTTAACTATCAAACTGATTTTTTCACCAGATAATCAAACTTACCAGCAGACGGTGCCATCCAGACACTCTGAGTAGTGCTGTCAATGGAAATCTGTCTCAGTTGCTTTTATTGTAAACACCCTCTTTTATTTTTTTTTTTCTCAACATTTTTACATATATACTTTCAGTTTAAATTGTATTACACAAATCTGGATATTCCTAAATTACAGCCAAGTTAATTGTTACCTGTCCCTCTCATTTTGCTGCTGAGACAGGTCCTGCAATTTTGAAAGGTATGTGCTATAATGTTCTCTAGGTGAATTAAATAGAATTAATGGCCAGCTGCATTCAGAACCATATAGTCAATGTAGTAATAATATATAGGTATATAAATAATGAAAATAGCTGATATATTTAAATTATTATTTAAATTTATATTATGTAATATAAAACATGACAATTTTGTCCATCTCGTCACCCATCTTGACTGGACATCGATCCTTCAGAACAGGTAAAGTTTTTCTTGGGGCATTAGCAGGACCATCCCATTCTGCCTGAAATTTTGACTGCAGCTGTCGGAACAAGTTCAGTATTAAATATTTCTTTTGTGGCAGTCACACTGGAGCTCAAACGAGCTCTGACTCTTCATTAGCTGAGCCAGGCAGCCCCGTGCAAATTCCATCACTGCGCAGGGTAAGGTAGGGGTCCCTCTCCCTCTAATTGTTCTTTCCAAGCTGCGATTTCCCAGCCTGTATTGTTATTTCCATTTGTCCATTTGATTGTGGAGAGAAGAGACCAGATGTTGTGTGACAAACCATAGCTATTTGCAATCTGTTGGAATTCTTATAAACTGTACCGGGGATCATTTTCTGATAACCGATCCTGCAATCACTCACGCACGTGCGTCGCTTTAGAGCACGAGATGTCCTGCTGAAGATGGTGGATCTATTCATGTGCCTCAATTAAACAGGCACCACGGCCATTTGTGGGGGTGTTTGTGGTGGGAAATCTGCGGGTATTTGGAGCCTGGTTCGCTGTGGTGTCAATTTCCATTCCATCAAGCCCCACGTTATTGTTACACCGTAACACTCGAAACCGCCTCACGGCTTTTATTACAATTAGGCTCAAAATTTGGCTCAAGATTATCTTGCAGCAGAGTGATCCAATTTTGTTTGCTGAATCGTAATTCCCAACAAATAGTTCCTTCAGGAAAGTGCATCCAGCCCGGCCCTGTTATCCATCTGTTTTTAGGGGCTGTGGCTAATCAGAGAAGTGGTCTCTCACTGCCACACTGAGAAGAATGAAGTTAGTTCCTCTGTAATTGAAAGTATCAGTAGTAAACTTGGCTGGAGCTTGATTAATGATATATTAAAATCAGAGTCTTCGTGGTGAGTGCTAGATAAGGAGTTTTGGGCAAATTACTTGGTTACCGGGAAACCTTTAAATTTTAATCATGGAGACACTTCAGCATCATTAGGAACTGAAAAGGACAATGGGCACTGGAGGAAGTTACGTGAATTGATGTGCTTTTCAATCTCTTCTTCTATGGGGCTGTTGAGTGATGCATGGGCTGCAATTGAGGATCCTCTTGCTCCCCATGCCCCTGATTGCTGTTGTTATAATTTAGTGTTATCCAGTTCTTTTTGATCATGGAAATCAGATGAGTTATTTGCAAAAGATGGAGGGTTTTAGCATAAGAAAATGTGGTTTAAGAGCCTGGACTGTCTCTGCAGTTTGTCTGGATGTGGGGGGGGGGGGGCTGCACCCTGTGTTTAGAATGAGTGGGAATAACAAAACAGGCTGTTTAACACATATTTATTGTTTAATGTGATAATAATATGAATCTCAAAACTGCATTTACACTTCACTTTGAGATATCTATTCAAATATGTCAGGAATAGAATTCCAATGTCATGGAATAGACAAGAAATGCTCAACATACTCAATGACAGCACAGTGACAGCAAAGGCTACAAAATTTCCCAGATTTTCCAGGGAAGTATACAATGGAATTGGGTTTATAAAGTGACCACTGTCATTTAAAGTCATTTGTTTGACTACCAAGGGAAAACCTTTCTCCTTACTTAAGATGTCCTTCAGAAATATTCTCTTAATACCCTGAATTTATCTGTAGCCAGTTCATGTTTGCACCAACCTTGTCTAGTGATTTAAACTACTTGTAGCCAAATCTTCATTCATTTTACTGGCTTAAATAAAAGACATTTTTTCCTTCTCATCCCTTAAGAGAGGTTGGACTTTTTCCCAAGTATCCCTTTACCATATTTTGATGAATTTTCCTCCTTTTTGTGGACAGTCTGCAGCACTAGGCCACTCCAACATGGTGCTTGTAGAATAATGGGAATATTCTCCTATTTTTAATGAGAATATTATTCCTTCCCCATCATAAGATGCAACCCACCATTTGAGCTCATGGGGCTGTTGCATCAGTTATTTATATTCAGCACATCATGAAATCTTCTTCTTCCATTTCCAAAAACAACCTCAAAACCACCAATTATTCATTCCTAAACTCCTGAACTGGAAGTTTTGTGCTCCTAAATGTTATCCTATGTCTGTCATTGAAGTCCCCAGATCATTTCACTTACCTGTCGTCTGAAATTCCTCAGAGCTGCTGCTGCCTTCCAAATTCATGTCAGGAAAAACAATTTAATTGCTTTAGTCGCATCCTCTGTCAAATTAATTATCAAAATTGTTCAATGGGATCAGTTCTGACACCTGAGCAGCGTAGGATTAACAGCCATTTGTCCAAAGTCACTTTGGAGTGCTGTGAAGGAAAAGGTCTAAATCCCACTGTGTTCTCCAGAGGAACATCCACTTTCTTTCTAAAGGAAAACATGTACTGGGGAATTTTAGGCTGGGAAAAGTGGTTTATTTCCAGAAAAGACAGAACTTGTTGCAGCAAAATATTTGCAGAAAAAGAAACTTCATTTTGCAATATGTGCACCAGTCCTTGTTGGAGAAGCTGGTTGGGAATGATCCCTGTTCCTATGGGGTGCAGGAATCCCAAATCCAAGCTGTCGGCCTTAAAAAGGCAGAGTAACCGTCTACAAGGAGATCATCCCCTGGGAACATCCCATTCACCCATTCACTGAGTTTCTTGATGCAAATTAGAAACATTTTTAAAATGAAGGGAATTTTCATGTAGGAGAATACCATTTTCCATCCGAAATAGCCACAGGCTGGAATTCTTGCCACAGAAAGCAAACTGCCTGACCAAAATGTGAGAGAAAGAGACATATCCAGGCATGGTGAGTGGTGTTTTTTTATTTTTTTTCTGCTTCTTTTAGTAGATAATGCATAGCTATATTCCCAATCAGGAATTGGGAATATAGAACAGTCCTAGGGGAATTATGGATTTAATGGAAGGGGATGAGGCTGTTGTGGGGACATATTGTTTATTAAATCTTCTCATTCAGATGTTTATTGTATGATTTATGGTGACAAGCTTATTATGTGCCCCTTTTTAATTTGTCATGTAATGATTGTGCATATGTGTACAGCCAATTAATATATCCAGAAGAGATAAAAGCACTGGGAGAAGCCCCTCTGATCAACCAATTTACCTTTGTTTACTGTGCAAGGCTTAAATTTCACCCGTATCAGGTCATTCCCTATCTCTAGATCTATAGATTATGGAAATATGGTATGTGCAGGACAGATCTCACAAATATTTTTGAAATTCAGGATTCACTGGGTCATTTACAGGGAGTTTTGGATTTCACACACCTCATTTTGAGTGTGCACAGCCCAATGGTGAGCTGAAAACTGGAGACAAATCTGAGGCCTCTAAAAATGCAGAGCTTATCTAATGTACTTTAGATTTTCCTTATCAGCCTTGCAGAAGAGGAGTGTCTGTGGGACAGGCTCGGGTTATTTATCAGCTTCAAATGTTCATAAAGATGTCTGAAAAGTTGAAAGGAGAGTCTGTGCTAAGGGGAGTCTGTCTTCAGCAGCTGCAGGAGGGGCTAGAGTGGGAAGGCTTGGAATCAAGGGCCAGTCCATGGCATTACATGGGGTCACCTCCCTAAGCCACCTCTTTTTTTTATAATTATGGCAATTCAGAGCTCACTCTTCCTTTTTGCCATTTTTCCCATTTATTTTCCTCTTTTTTCTTTTTTCCCTTTTCCCCTTTTTCCATTTTCCCTATTTTTTCCCTTTTTTTCCTCCCTCATTTTTCCCCTCCTTCCCCTCCCCATTCCCCCCTTTTTTCTCCCTTTTCTTCTCCCCTTTTTTCTCCCTTCCCTTCCCTTCCCTTCCCTTCCCTTCCCTTCCCTTCCCTTCCCTTCCCTTCCCTTCCCTTCCCTTCCCTTCCCTTCCCTTCCCTTCCCTTCCCTTCCCTTCCCTTCCCTTCCCTTCCCTTCCCTTCCCTTCCCTTCCCTTCCCTTCCCTTCCCTTCCCTTCCCTTCCCATCCCATCTCCCTCTTCATTATTATTATTAATAATAAAATCATTAACATAATTTATTTCAATTATTAATCTGGTCCTGTCTAACATTCAGGTTACTCCAGTTTTCCTCCCCATCCCATGGAGAGGGAGGGAGCAGGTGGCCTGTGTGGGATTTAGCTGCTGGCTGAAGTTAAACCATGACAATATCTCTCTTTTTTTTTTTTTTTTTTTTTTTTGTCTTCCTTTGTCACTGGGAGAGGAGAGAAATCAGGAAAAAAATAATTTGATTAAAGATCCATCACAAATTAATGAACGAAAGTGCAATCCTGGCACTTCATGCTAGAATGGAACATTTTAAAAAATCATGATGTGAGACATAAGGACACTAGAAAAGTTTGGATTGGGGCATAAAAATTCTTTGGAAGACTCTGTGCTAATCAACAGCAAATGCAAGAATCCCTCAGGCTGAAGGGGCAGTGAGTGACTGTATTTGTTACATTGAAGGTTTTCTATCAGCATTTTCCAAACGTGGCTTCTCATTATGATAACGATGATGGGATTAATTATCACTACGAGAAGGAGTGATAATGGCACTTTGAACTGTGTTTGTCACCACATGACCCAGGCTGTTGCTTGTTTTTTGTTTTTACATTCCCAGGACGTGGAAAGGTGCTGGCTTTGGCACTGGGAAAGGGCCCAGATGGGCAGGAGGTGACAGAGGAGGACAAACACCAACCTGGCAAACTCCTCACCTGCCTGCATTGGGATAGCACCAGGAAAAAACTGGAATTACTCCTTGGGATTAACACTCAGCTGCAGCAAGTTATTTAAATAATTATTATTTAAATAATGCTAAGTGTAAATATGTGTGTGCTTTCTAAGAAATACTCTTCTCACAACAGCCAGATTTCCAAAACTTACAGAACTATTATTAAATTTAGAAAGTTTGTTTCATCCCATGCTGGAGAGGGAACATAAACCAGAGTGGTGGGGAAAGGGAGGAAAGCGAGGGGATGAATCTCACCCCTGGGAATAAATCCATGGATCCCAGAACATTTCCCTGCAGCAGGAGCAGTGAGGGCTGGCTGGCAGAGCAAAGCACTGACAATATTGGGTATTTTCCATTGGTGAGCGGTGCCCAATGAATATTTCAGAAAAAATATTTAAAGAGAAAGTGAAAATGTATCGAGATATGATGGGCCACTGAGAATTATTGGGAATTGGGAATTTGTGAGGTGATCCGTCCTTAGCATGGGATGTCCTTTACAATCAAACTTTCCTAGGTCACAGCGTGGATAATTCTGAAAAATAAGGAACGTCTGGTTTTTCTGCATACACTTGATAAACCTGTTGACAAAGAAATTACTTGACTTTTTTTTCAATGAAGTTTTTTACATTTATCTGCTGCTTATGTGACTTCCAGAAGCTGATTCTTTTTTCTGAAGACCTCACTATTTGTTGCAATTTGTTTTCATATGAATGGTTACCCAAGTGGAAGAATGTGCTCTGGAACTTTTTCCTTGTAATTAAATTAATTCAGGGGACATGGAAGCAGCTCCTGGTGCTCTTTAGCTTCTCTTACTTTAGTAACTAATTAATGTACAACTGACACACACGTACTCAGCTTTCATAATGTTATCTGATTAATAAGCAATAACCACCTCAGTAAATCAAAATTAAATGCCTACTTATGGCAGTGAGTTTAGAACCCTCCTGCCTAGAGACTTTCCATTGATTGATTCATTAAATATTTCATTGACAGATGAAAAGAAGAGGAAAAAAATCCTCGTGAGCAGCTTTACCTTTTGTTTTACAGGGGAGGTTTTATATCACTGGTTCACTGAAGAAGTTAAAGTTCTGCAAAGGGTCTTGGTTGGCTGAAAAACCAGATGAAAACAGGAGTGGGTTGTGCTCCAGGAGTGCTGGAGAGGGAAGGAGGGATCCCAGAGCAATAAATCACTCCCTGAATTTATGAGTCCATTTTGTGGATAATTAGTGCCCTGCTGGAACTACCAAAATCCTGCCAGTGGTTTAATCTAAGGTACTGGGAGCCTGATAAAGGGTGAAGAAATAAAATATCTCCAAGAAGTTGGAAGAAGAGAGGGGCAGCCTTCTTCCTACCTCTGGAGGAGAAATTTAAACATCCAATTCCCAACAAAATTCACTAAATCCTGCTTTTCCCATGGACCTCCCAGTCAGCAACATCAAAATGAGCTGAAAACCCTCGGTTTTACGTCACAGATGAAAGTTCAGAAAAGATTGCTTTCCAAAACTATTCTTTTTAGGGGGAAGCTTTCCCTTCCACCTATACCAGACTATTTTGGCTACTTCCCACTGCTTAACGAAAAATGTACTTGTAATTTAACAAATATGTTTCTTGCTGGTGCAAAGAAACCAGTCCCAGGTGTGAGAGATACGTATTCGGGATTATATTATTTTTTAGAACCACATTTCTCACAAACTTGCAGATGTACAGCCAGGTTCACCACTTAAGAATTAAATTTGCTGTTCCAAGATTTTCATAAGTTCTCATTCTGATTTTTTTGACATTTCATAATCATTAAGGTGCACAAAGTGTTAATTATACCAAGATACGTTGAACATGTGCAGCATGATCAGTTCAAGGACCTGTAGGTAGGTAAGTAAAGGAATGTGTGGGATTGGGAAGGTAGAGGGTTAATATTATATCTTATTTCAGGAATAGAAATGATTTTATACAGAAAATGAAGGGTAATTGTATGATAAACTATAGTTCTTTTCCTTTCAAATGTAACAAGTTAAAAAAAACTGGTGGATTTTCTTTTTTTTTTTTTGGGGTTGGTCTGGTTTTTAATGTTTCTATGACTTGGCACTTATTTACAGCCTGCTTTCTATCTTTAATTATTTTTTACCTAGTGTTGAAGGCTACTCATTATGAAATAGAATAAAGTCAGTGAAACAGAATATGGAAATTGCATTTCAGTTCATGGTGAGCCTCTGCTTAGGGTAAACTTTTGTACAAAATATGTTTTGGCTCTGATCTTCTCCACTCTGATCTTCTCCAGGTTTTGGCTGTAAAAAAAAGCTGTTCTAAGGACCAGAATCTAACACAATGATTTTTTTTTTTTTTTTTACTTTAGAGTGAAACTTCATCTTTTTGTCGCTGCCTTAACCTGAAAACCATAAAGATACATCTTCGTTTTCCTTTAAGCTTCTTCTCCCAGTCATTCCTTTTTAACTCATCCCTATAATAGTCCCTTTCCAGCAACACCAGTGACAGCAAAACCTATGAGGGTTTTCAAATTCAATAACCAGGCCTGGAAAGGAGGCATCCCTCATCTCAGCCTCAGCTGAGTAACTGCAGATCCTTAACATTACCCTCCACACTGGAGGTCCTCGGAGCCATCAATCTGCTGGAAATGTGCTGACAGCTCCGAGCGGTTCCGCGGCGTCTGAGCCGCTCCAGGAGCGCTGAGATCACCGCCGGAGCCGTGACTGACGAGCTCGGGGTGAGCACTCTGCCCCCGCAGCTCTGAGCACACGTGTTGGGCACCTCTGGGCACGTGGGAGAGCTCCGGGGGACAGGCACGGCTTTGGTGCGTCTCCTCCTCTGCCCAAAGCTGGGGAAATTCCAGCTTTGGTTTGGGAGGAATCTTGCAAACTTTGCAAATTTCGACATTGACGTGCTGCTATTGGCCAGTGCGAGGGGCTGCAAATGGAGACCATTCTCCATGGGGAAAAAAGTCATTTCCCCAGGGTGTGGGTATCAGCTCAGAGGTGATAATTAGGGAATGCTGTGTTCTATTTGTTGGAAATTTGGTTTGGGAGAAATCCTGCAAAGTTTGCAAAATTTTTGGTTGGCACCTCACTGTCGGCCAGTGCGAGTGACTGTAAATGGAAACCATTTCCATTGGATAAAGAACTATTTTCCCCAGGGTCTGGGTATCAGCTCAGAGGTGCATTTAGGGCTCTAAGGGCATGCTGTGTTCTTGTTGCTGGAAGTTTGGTTTGGGAGAAATCCTGCAAAGTTTGTAAATTTCAACATCGGCGCGCCACTATTGGCCAGTATGAGTGGTTGCAAATGGGGACCATTTTCCATAGGGAAAAAACATTATTTCCCCAGGGTCTGGGTATCAGCTCAGAGGTGGCATTTAGGGCTCTAAGAGCATGCTGTGTTCTTGTTGCTGGCAGCTTTGGTTTGGGAGAAATCGTGCAAAGTTTGCAAATTTTTGGGTTTGACATTGGTACCCCACTGTTGGCCAGTGGAGAGGCTGGAAATAGAGACTATATTCCATGGGAAAAATAAGTTATTTCCACAGGATCTGGTAATCAGCTCAGAGGTGGTATTTAGGGCTCTAAGGGCATTTAGGCTGGAAGTTTGGTTTGGGTGAAATCCTGTAAAGTTTTCAAATTTTGACGTTGGCACCCTGCTATTGGCCAGTGTGAGTGGCTGCAAATGGAGACCATTTTCCATAGGGAAAAAACATTATTTCCCAGGGTCTGGGTATCAGCTCAGAGGTGGCATTTAGGGCTCTAAGAGCATGCTGTGTTCTAGTTCCTGGAGTTTTGTTTGGGAGAAATCCTGCAAAGTTTGCAAATTTTGTTGATAGCACTCCACTGTCAGCCAGTGTGAGCAGCTGCAAATGGTATCCAGTGGAGACCATTTCCACAGGATAAAGAACTCATTTCCCAGGGTCTGGGGTATCAGCCCAGAGGTGGCATTTAGGGCTCTAAGAGCATGCTGTGTTCTAGTTGCTGGAAGTTTGGTTTGGGTGAAATCCTGTAAAGTTTGCAAATTTTGACATTGGCACCCTGCTATTGGCCAGTGTGAGTGGCTGCAAATGGAGACCATTCTCCATGGGAAAAAGAACTAATTTCTGAGTTGGAGGATGGAATTGCAAATGTATTGCTCACCACGAGGAAAATAGGAGTGATTTTTTAGGGTTTATAGGATGTGAGATTCAAACGTGTATCCTCTGTCTCATCCTTCTACACCCCCAAAACATGTCTCTGCTGTCTCATTTTTCTGATGTGGAAATCCCAGGATCATTGAGGTTGGAAAAGACCTGCAAACCCATGTAATCCAAGCTGTGCCCAATCCCCCACCTTGTTCCCAGCCCAGAGCACTGAGTGCCACATCCAGGAATTCCTTGGACACCTCCAGGGATGGGCATTCCAAACCTCCTGAGCAGCTCTTTCCAATGTTTAACAATCCTTCCTTGTAGAAATTCCTTCTGGAGGTGGTTTGAAGCAATTGCTCTGGGTTGTCTCTGGATCTTGCACTGGCTAAAGCAAAGCTGTGTCCTCAGCAGGACCATTTCTGTGTCGCCTCTGCCTTTCCCTTCCTCTTGAGCAAGTTTCTGCCCAGCTCACAGACCACCTGCTAAGAAACAAGAATTATTTTGGAATCAAGTTTTTCATATTATTAAAAAGAAGTTTCCCTATTTTTCAGTTTTGGACAGTCTCTCTTTGTTTTTGTCTCTAAATTAGTTTTTAACCATGTGTACAGTAATTGTAGCAATGATACAATTGTTGCAATAACTTATAACAATGTTACACTAATTTCCTCATTAACATTTCTATTTTTAACCATGCCAAAGGAAGTTGAGTACACACAGTAGGGAGATTATATGAATATATTCTGATTGTTGATGTGTCCCATTTATTCCTGGACTTGATGAATGTTTCCCTTGCAAATATGTGAAGGGAATGCATTTTTGATGTTTCTAACAGTACAGACTAAAGCCAGGAGTTTAAGGCTCTGTGATTCAGTGAAATCCCCAGACAGCATCAAATGTAGTGGAAATTGGGTCTTCAAACCCCTTCAAATACATTCTTCTGCCTGAAGAATTCCACCACAAACCATATTTCTACAAAGTAGGACTTAAATTCAAGAGATTCCTTTCAGAGTGTTCCTTTTCATTTATTTTACTTTTTCCTTTTAATTATTTTCCTTTTTCTTTTCATTCTTTTCCACTTTCCACTCTTTCCTTTCCTTTCCTTTCCTTTCCTTTCCTTTCCTTTCCTTTCCTTTCCTTTCCTTTCCTTTCCTTTCCTTTCCTTTCCTTTCCTTCTTCCTTTCCTTTCCTTTCCTTTCTTCCTTTCCTTTCCTTCCTTTCCTTTCTTTCCTTTTCCTTCCTTTCCTTTCCTTTCCTTTCCTTTCCTTTCCTTCCTTTCCTTTTCCTTTCCTTTCCTTTCCTTCCTTCCTTTCCTTTCCTTTCTTTCCTTTTTCCTTTCCTTTCCTTTTCCTTTTCCTTTCCTTTCCTTTTCCCTTTTCCTTTTCCTTTCCTTTTCCTTTTTCCTTTCTTCTTTCCTTTTCCCTTTTCCTTTCCTTTCCTTTTCCTTTTCCTTTTCCTTTCCTTTTCCCTTTTCCTTTTCCCTTTTCCCTTTTCCCTTTTCTCTTTTTCCCTTTTCTCTTTCCCTTTCCTTTTCCCTTTTCCCTTTTCCTTTCTCCCTTTTCCTTTTTTCCCTTCTCTCTTCTTCCTTCTCCTTCTCCCTTCCCTTCCCTTCCCTTCCCTTCCCTTCCCTTCCCTTCCCTTCCCTTCCCTTCCCTTCCCTTCCCTTCCCTTCCCTTCCCTTCCTTCCCTTCCCTTCCCTTCCCTTCCCTTCCCTTCCCTTCCTTCCTTCCCTTCCTTCCCTTCCCTTCCCTTCCTTCCTCTTCCCTTACCTTCGCCTTCCCTTCCCTTCCCTTTTTCCTCTTTCCCCTTTCTCTGTTGCGCATTTCCATTTCCATTTTTTCCCTTTCCTTCCTCTCTTCTTCCCCTCCTTTTCTCTCTCCTTTCTCCTTTTCCTTTCTCATGCCCATCTCCTTTCCCTTTGCTGTCTTTATTCTGCCCTTGATCACAGAAGTCAGTTTTATTTCCCGTACCGGTTTCCTCCCCCAGCGGTTTTGGGTTCCATCTCCGGAGCCGCTCCCGTTCCCTCCGCGTGCGCCAAGGACGATTCTGTGCTTGGGGTCACCTGGGGGCTGAGTGGCTCTGGGGTGTTCATGCCATTCTCCAGCTCAGTGGAGCTTCCCCAGGAGCAGCCAGGACGGGTGAGGGACACGGTGGCACCACATGAGGCTGGCGCTGTCCCCATCTCTTGGGGCAAAGCCGCTCGAACGCACCACGAACGACTCGCCCCAAGACTGGGGCACTGTTGGCTGCATAATCCTCTCTAATGCTCCATTTTTCCTTCCTTGAGAGAAAAGATTAAAGAAGAGAATTACACTGGAACTGGTGGAGGCATGATCCATGCTCCCCTTGATTATATGGAAACATTAAAATATCATCAGCATGTTAATTTTATCAACTGAACTGGATGAGATTTATTCCTCTCTCTTATCTATTGCATTAGGCTGGAAATACAATTTATTCTGATGGTGGGAATGTCAGACAGAGAGACCAAAAACATCTGGACATCTTAATAGGAGACAAATTTTCTAGGATGTACATTGACCCTTTAAAATTAATTCTGCTAATAAAGAGGCAGGAATTTCAGGGCCTATTCATCTTCCCAAATCATGACCCAGGTCTTTATTGGGGTAAAATCAGGTGGGGTGCAATGAAGATTCCTTTGAGAACTTGTAGTTCTCGTGGTTTTTGTTACATATTTGAGTATCAAATACAATAGGCTACTAAATATAAATATATAAATAAAAATATAATCACACAAATATAAATATAAATATAAATAAAATTATAAATGTATATAGATATAGATATAGATATAGATATAGATATAGATAGATATAAACATAAACCACGCAACATCAGATAAACCCAGCCATCACAAACTACAGGATTAATAAAAATCAGTGAAAATTCTCATTGAAAACCAACGTATCCTAAACATCTCCAGGTCTGCATTGGTGGATTTTCTTTCTGAACATATAAAACCATTATCAATTAAAACCTAACTGTAAAGAAAACCCCCCAAAAACCAAATCCTTGCTCATTTGAAAGATAGCTTCCATATTAAAAATTATCTTGTATTACAGCATGTAGATTATCCCAGAAGATTCTCAGCCCATGGAGGAGTGTGAATGACATTCTCCTTGTCCTGGAAGCCCATGGAAGCAAAGTTAAACAGCCAAAGTTTAAACCCTTGCGGCTCCGTGCCCGCCTGGCACGCTCTGATTCCCATTTTCCTGGGAGCACAGAGGGGGAGAGCAGAGCAGTGAGCTCTGATCCACAACATCCCTCTCAGGCTGCTCCAGCATGGCTGAATTTTCACGTGGCTCTCCCTGCAAGTTCCAGGCTCGCCCGTAGCAATAACTTGATATTGTTCTGGGAAGAGACTCAGCACTGCTATCTTATGCACAAGTAAACAGGCATCTATAAGATTAAGAATTATATGCCAGGGCTTTGACACAGCCATCAGTTATGCCAGATGCAAATAATTTATTCTTTGTCAGTTCAAATACACAGCCTGGTTTGGATGGCTGAAATTTATACTGGCACCAAACGCAGCGCGGTGTTATTTCAGCAGGGTGTCAAAACCACAGAGATGCAGCTCAGATGACCCAAAAAAAGAGGGAGAAAAAAATGTTATTTATGTTTTTCTGAGAGTAACTCATCACTGTTGTGTAGAAATAGGTGATGTAATAACTTTGTTGTGTGATGATACGTGGGGAGGCCCTGGCACAGAAGAGAAACTGTGGCTGCCCCTGGATCCCTGGAAATGTCCAAGACCAGGTTGGGAAGGTTTTGGGACAATGGAAGGGGTTGGGGAAGAACAAGATGAATTTTAAAATTCTTTCCAACCCAAACCATCCTGTTGTTCCATTATTCCATGTGTCCTCCTTGACATGGAATCATGCAATTGTTTAGGTTGGAAAGGATTCTCCCTAACAGTCTCCTAAACAGTTTAGTTTTCCAAAGCAAAGGAAACCATGCTGAGTAAGAGCTGAGTGGAATTGAACTGCAGATCTGCCAAGGTGCAGTTGGGCTGGTGCTCAGCTTGTTCAGGATGCTTAGAGGGTGTAGAGGGTGCTCAGGTGATTCCTTAACTCTGAAAACAGGAGAAATGAAGATGTTCGGCAAGATTTGTCCACTGTTGGGGCACTTCCAATCTTGGCGTCATTTCTGGGCCCCTCCTGACAAGAGAAGAGACATTGAGGGGACGGAATGTGTCCAGAGAAGGGAATAGAGCTGGGGAAGGGGCTGGAGAATTCCTGAGGGAGGCTCAGGTTGGACATCAGCAGGAATTTTTCCATGGAAAGAGTGGTCAGGCCTTGGAAGGATCTGCCCAGGGAGGTTTGCAGTGCCCATCCCTGGAGGTGTCCCAGGAATTCCTGGAGGTGGCACTCAGTGCTCTGGAATGGGGACAAGGTAGGCACAGCTTGGAGTTTATGTTCTGGGAGGGCTTTTCCAACCTTAAAGATCCTGTGATTCTGTGAACCACTTTATGCACGGTACAGCCAAACACATCCCCAGGATTATTTGGCACCTTAAACATTGAGTTAAGCTGTGGTGAAATTGTCAAGTAATCTGCTCCCGTGCCACCAGCTGAAAATTCTGCTCATTTTACAGGAGTTCAGCTCTAAAGGATTTACTGGACAAGAGAAAAAGTGGAATTTGAGGCACACATCCTCAGCCGAGTCCACAACAGCCCCCATTTCCAATAACAAAACCAGCAGTGACAGTGATATATGGCTTTTTTTATGAGACCTGATAACTGATGGATATGTGATCTTATAAATGCTTAGACAAACTAATGCACATAATTATATTTTCCATTTGAAGTCTATTGCTCGGCATTCTAATACAATATCATTAGTCGGAATGGCCACAATGATACAGCTTGGGCACTTTGTCACAGTAATTACGGGTGATTATTTTTGACTGGAATAAAGACTTCAGTTTTAGTATGGTGGAAAGCATAATCACAAATTAGAAACAGTCTCAGAACTAAAGAAATATCAGGGAGAGGGACTTTAAATATGGATTATAGTGCAATTCTAAAACGATTTCTTTAAAGAAGTGCACTCATTTGGCTGAAAGTGGGACTACTTTTAGGTTCATAGCGAGTTCCTTCCCAAAAGGATGACAATTACCTAATTAACAGTTCCTGTGTGGAAGGTTTTTTTGTAAAAGGGAAAATCTGGGCATTGTAAGGAAGGTTTGCCTTGTAATTTACATAACTGCTAAAATGGCCTTTTGTTTTTTCAATCGACATTAAAAAAAAATGCATCATTTGTCTTCACCGTGTTCAGGAGGGTTGATTAAAGTAGACACTGTCCTCACATCTGTATTGAAAACTGTATTAATCAATTGATTAATCACGAGGCATTAATCAAAATCTTCCTTAAGTGTTTTACTTTTGGAGCAGCTCTTAGTATTTCCTATCAGATTCCTTTTAAGGTGTCCATTATAAAGATTAAATTTGGGTGGTGAATATTGAGGGGTTGGAGCACACGTGGCTTCTCCCCTTGAAGGTCACAGCCATTGCTCATTAGTGTTACTTTTAATGGATAAGAAAGCAAAAGTTTTTAATATGTGACTACATCAATTAATCAAACCCACATTTGATTTCCTTTCCAGTAAGTAGAAATTTCTTGTGGTGTAAAACTTTGAGTACTTCAGGCTATGCTTAAAAATATTCCAAGAATTTAAGGAATTTAAGCTGTACATGCAGATATAATGAACTGATGCTCTAATTATAACTGCTGGTTTTTAAATATTCTGCTTTGCAAATGTTGATTTAAGGTATCCTGGACAGTTTTAATGAAGTTTATATTAGAATAATCTCAGTTTCCTATATAGTGAATGAATGTCAAACCTTCAGACCACTGTAACAAATATTTTAGGAGTTATTTTTGAGTACTTTGTGAATTCAGTGAGCCATAGAGAACCTTCGTATGAAATCTGAACATCTGAGAATTCCACTCTGTTTGTTTTTGCTCATTCCTATTTGTTTTTTTCAGTCTGAAACATTAAACACCGGTGCTCCAGTAAATGTAATTTTGGAAGCATCAATTGCAGCACAAAAGAAAACCACTGATTGCAAATCTCTTCATGTGCAGGAAAATATCTCTTCATCTCCCAGTCCCTCTGTAAGTGATGTTTTAAGAGAGATTTACTGAATCCTCATTGTGGCTGCTCTCATGACTGACTGGAAATACCTATTTTCCTACTGACTGCTTTTTCCACAGGAAGAAAAAAAAATTCATAGGGGAAACACCAAACCCAAGCATATGCTACTTGTATTTATTTGGATTTTACAGTGCACCAAAAAAATGTGCATCTGGCATTCCCATCACCTTTGGCAAAAGTTTAAAGAAACAAGAAATCAAAGCAGAGCAAATTAAATCCTGCAGCCACTTCCCTTTGCCTGAAGAAGCTGCCTTTAAAAAAAATAAATAATTCCAGTGCTTTTTTAGGTAGTCCTACATGCAGAGATCGCCAGCTACTGATTTGTAGTGCTCCTAAGCAGTCCTTTTTAGGGGATGGCTTCAAGTGGAACAAAGTGCAGACAGAGCTCTATTAAATCTATTAAATCAAGGAATATTTAATGATTTGAATGATTGAATGATTTGGTTTGGGCAGCCTTAGGACCCCCTTGTGCTGCTGACTCTCAAGGATAGTGCTGAAGTTTGGCAGGCAAAGGATCCCAGGAATCTCAGGAAGTTTATCCCAACCCAGGGATGGGACAGCAGCAGGAGCAGTGGGAGTGGGAACCTCTGAGTGGAGGCAGAGCTTTTAAAACAGCTCCTCTCATCAGATGATGATAATTCCTAAAAGCACCTTTGATGTGTGTTTACTACACACAGCACCAGAGTTATGCTGCCTGTAAAGCCACTAAAATCCATGGAAAATTTTGTAATGCCTTTAAAAATGATACTGGGCCACTTGTCTTGTAATCATGGGAAAGAGAAACATGTGCTGCAAGTCTTGAAATAATCAGCAATTTGGAAATAAATTCAAACCTGTGCTGCTCTCCCACAGCTGAGTCCCGTTTAGGTTTTGCTCTGGGTGCTGGAGGTTGGTTGCCTGCTGCAGTTTGCACAATCCCCATTATTCCTTCCTCATGCAAATAAATCCCAATAATTCTGTGGTGGGTTAATTTGGGGCTGAGCATCTTTGTACTGAGCTGCAGGTGCTGCTTCAGCAGCATTTAGGAATTGAGAATTTAGAAATTTAGAATTTAGAAGTTCCCGCTGGATGATTTATCTCCAAAGCGCCTTCCTTTTAAACAGAATTATGTTCAACAGTCCCTCAGGTTGGGTTTTTGGGAGCACTGATCCCTTGGCAGGGATGTGGTGGATTTATCAGTGGTTTAATAGCACTGATGGCTTTTTGTTGTTGATTTAATTTGCTTTTTTATTTTATGGAAGTATTGTCCAGGGAAAGGAGCCATTGAAATGTGCGACTTATTATATATGAAAGTATTATAATATATAAAAGTTATGATAATATATGAAAATATACTATTTATAACATAAGGACTATAAATATAAAAATAATCATATATAGGATTATTGAATCACAGAATCCCAACTGGTTGGGGTTGGAAGGCACCTCAAAGTCCATCCCATCCCACCCCTGCAAGGGCAGGCACATTTTCCACTATCTCAGGTTGCTCCAAACTCTGTCCAGCCTTGCCTTAAACACTTGGAAAATAAAAGATTTAATATTTAATACCTAATACTATAATTTAATGTAATAATTATTGTAAATATTGGCGCATTAAGTATTGTGGTCACACAAATAAAAATACAATGTGGAAAACACATGATTAAAATAATTATCATTTGTCAGTAGCACCTACAGGCTATTTGGTGTGAGATATTGCTCTGGAGGTTGAAAATGTAATTCTGTGGGTTTTCAAGGAAATGGAATTTATCTAAAATTTTGTTCTGAATCAAGTTTACATGTTTTGCTATGGATTATCTTCTCCTTTCCTTTTCCTTTCCTTTTCCTTTCCTTTTCCTTCCTCTTTTCCTTTCCCTTTCCTTTCCTTTCCTTTCCTTTCCTTTCCTTTCCTTTCCTTTCCTTTCCTTTCCTTTCCTTTCCTTTCCTTTCCTTTCCTTTCCTTTCCTTTCCTTTCCTTTCCTTTCCTTTCCTTTCCTTTCCTTTCCTTTCCTTTCCTTTCCTTTCCTTTCCTTTCCTTTCCTTTCCTTTCCTTTCCTTTCCTTTCCTCTTCCATTCTACCCTGGCATAAATATTTCCAGATAATTCACATAGTTTTAAAAATATTTTGAGATAGCTTGTATGACTGGGACGTTTAAATCAATTTCTGTTACCAGAGACTCATTTTTCCTGCAGAAGGGAGACTGAAATCTGGATCAGATCACTTGGCAGTGTGGACTCCCCTGTCCTTCACATCCTAAGAAAAAGCTTCGTTTGGGGTTTTTAAAATATAAATGTTTGGTTCAGTTTCCACAGCACAGCCCGAGGGTGGTGTTCCCAGGGGGCTGAGTGTCCTTTTAGAAACTGTCATGTGGTGAAAATTTTCCCAAAACAGCAGAGCAATGCAGCTGGAACAGCCTGGAAAGGCGCAGGAGGTGATGGCTGGAAAGGTTTTGATCAGCACAAAAGCCCAGGATGGGTTGGAAGGGACCTTAAAGTTCATTCCCATTCCGCCCCTTCTGTGGGCACGGACACCTCCCGCCATCCCAGGCTGCTCCAAGCCCCATCCAGCCTGGCTTTGGACACCCCCAGGAGCAGCCACCATTTCTCTGGGAATTCCATCCCAGGGCTTCCCCACCCTCACCCTAAAATTCCTGCCAATATCCCACCCATCCCAGCCCTGTGGAAGTTTCCTGAGATGCTTTTTCCAAAAGGTGCCCATCAAATGGGAATTTTTGCACCCCTTCTCAGATGACACCTCTTCCAAGGTGAGCCTGACCTGCCTCACACCCCTGTGTTTGCAGAATGGCCACAACATTAAAACTCCAAATAAAAGGTGACAGCAACTTTATCCTGCTCAGAAAATCCTTTCTCTTGAAGTGTCTTGTGTGTGGAAACAAAGGAAAGAAATCCAGAAACAGGGAACAGAACATCCAGCCCACAATGATAAGAAACCCTCAAACATTCTTACAAATAATCTGTTTTTAGGGTTTTTTTGGGGGTTATTTTAACTTAGAGTGTAAGCACAGCAGAAATAAAAGATGAGGAACCTTCCTGTCCTTGTTGAGCCTTTTTCCTCCAGCATCTGGATGACCACAGGAATTCCTCTGGGTGTACTGTTATTATTATTGATACATATTTGTTGGTTTTATTATTAGATATATGATTTTAGATATATATAATATAATATAATATAATATAATATAATATAATATAATATAATATAATATAATATAATATAATATAATATAATATAATATAATATAATATAATAATGTAATGTAATATAATATCATATCATCATATCATAATTAATATAATTATTTTAAATTACATTAATATATATTATAGTTATAGATTAGTGTAATACACAGTAATATAAACTACAATAATAATTAATTTTAATTAAATTTATAATAGTTTGTAATAATATATTAATATAATTTTAACTATTAAAACTATATTAATATATTATAGTTATATAATTATATAATAGGAATATTTATATATAATATGTATATTTATGTAGAAATATATATAATATATAATATATAATATATAATATATAATATATAATATATAATATATAATATATGATATATAATATATAATATATAATATATAATATATAATATATAATATATAATATATAATATATGATATATAATATTTAATATATAATATATAATATTTATTATTATTAGATTTAAAAGTTTTTAATTATTTAATTTAAATCTTAGTAATTTATAGAAATGAAATATAATAAATAAAATAATATTAATAATTTAAACATAACTGTAGGTGTCTTATTTCAGCACACAGCATCTTCTGAATGTCACATTACAAAACCCTGGAAATGAACAATAAATTCAATATAACAATACGAAATTGAAAATAAAATCTTTAATAATGGGACTGGAAATGTCAGAGGTTTGCTCTGGGTGCTGTCCCTGTTCCCTGCCTGCTGCTCCTCCCTGGCACGTGTGCCTGGGTTGTTCAAAGCCCACAAAGTGTGCCCGTGGCTGGCAGATTTTTGTTATTGCAGAAAGCCTACGTTTGACCTTTCTTTGTAATTGTGACACCAGTTGAATTCTGCTTTGGTTCATGGCAATTTACTCCATCCTTTGAGAGTTCACTAGTTAATTATTGCCAAGTGAATTTTTAATTTGCTCCGATGATTACATTGGTGAGTGCAGTCATTAGCGGGAAATTTATTTTAGGAATTGGCACTAGAGGGAGCTAAGTAATTGTATCATTTATGGATCTGGGAAGGGGAGAAAAAGAACATTCATTAAAAACTTGCTTTTTTTCTGAACCTGCTGATTTTACAAATATGGCAGCTATGTCTCAGCAAATTAGAAGTGATAATGAATTAGTTAATTTTCCTTCCTGAAAACTGCTATGCTCAGATTATTAAGTTACTCTATTTCTGTTTTTCCAGCTACCAGCCAGTAAATTAGGATTTCTAGGACTCTTTTGGGAGGGCGAATTTTTGTAACTATTATCCTTGTTTATCATTATTTTGGTCTTAACAGAATTAAAATGCTCAGGGACACCCTCCTGAAGCATCAGTGTGTTCCCAGATGGGTTCCAGGATGGATGGATGGGACTGTGGGATGCTGAGAGGAGCAGAGCCTGGACACAAAGTGCTGCATTTTCCTGCCCTGCGTCCACTGAAATCAGTGGAATCAATTTCAACTCAGAATTTTTGTTTTACTGCTCACCCTTTTTTAGTGGAGATGTGGAGAGAGTCCAGAGGAGCCAGGCTGGGAGAGCTGGGAATGTTCCCCTGGAGAGGAGAAGGATCCAGGGAGGATCCAGGCCCCTGGCAGGGCCTGAAGGGGCTCCAGGAGAGCTGAGAGGGGCTGGGGACAAGGGATGGAGGGACAGGAGCCAGGGAATGGCTCCCAGTGCCAGAGGGCAGGCATGGATGGGACACTGGGAACTGGGAATTGTTCCCTGGGAGGGTGGGCAGGCCCTGGCACAGAGAAGCTCTGGCGTGGGTCCTGAGGAGGCCCCAGAGATGCTCCAAGAACTGGAGATTCTCTCTGGGGACAAAACGCAGCAAAATAATTGTTCCAAAGATCTCCTTTTCTTACCCTTCCCTGCCTTGTCCCCATGGTGTCTCCCAAATCCTGATGCTGGACCAGAGCAGCACATGGAACTGTGGATGAGTCTGGAGCAGGGAAGGCTCCAGGCAGAGCTCAGAGCCCCTGGCAGGGCCTGGAGGGGCTCCAGGAGAGCTGAGAGGGGCTGGGGACAAGGGATGGAGGGACAGGAGCCAGGGAATGGCTCCCAGTGCCAGAGGGCAGGGATGGGTGGGACACTGGGAACTGGGAATTCCCAGAGCAGCTGTGGCTGCCCCTGGGTCCCTGGCAGTGCCCAAGGCCAGGCTGGAGCAGCCTGGGGCAGTGGAAATGTCCCTGCCATGGTGGGGGTGGCACTGGATGAGCTTTGAGCTCTCCTCCATCCCAACCCATTCCATGACCTCCAAACCTGTGAGAGCAGCCCCAAGTGGATCCCACCTGGGATGGGCTCACCTGTACCCCACAGCCTGCAGGAGTGGCTCAGAAGATCCCAAAGTTAGCCCTAAACTGTTCCTGCTCCCCAGCTCTGTCCAGCTGAGGAAATTGGGACATTTTTAATGTGGTATAAACTGCAAGAAATATCCAAATCCATGAGCTGCTGCTTCCTTTCTTTACAGAAATGTCACCTCTCAAGGTAGTGTGCCCAGTAAACAGGATATAAGGCGGCCAGATAATTAAAATAAATGAAAACCCTGAATCCAAAATGCAGCAACTAGCCTTGATTCTTTGATGAGGGTGGGAACTTCTGACTTCATAATGAAATATCACTGACAAAAAATTCCAGACAGATATTTAAAATAAACGAAAATCCCGAATCCAAGACGTAGACACTGGGCAGGATTCTTTGATGAGCGTGAGAACCTCTGACTTCGTAATGAAATATCAGTGACAAAATATACCTGAGGTGTTGCAGTTTTCTGAGCCCCCAGCTGTGAGTGTTTATGTCATTTCCCCCCAATTTCATCCCTTTTTCAGGCACCACCCGTCCCACAGCCCCAGCTGGGAGCTGTGCTGGTTTCACCTGCTGAGCTCACCTGGGAGGAATCAGTGCCTCTGCTTTTAGGTGAGCCCCTTTGCCCAGAGGCTTTTTTTGGATTAAGGTGTGCGACTGCTCTGCTGCTGCTGTTGGCTATGAGGATTTGTCCTCCCAGAGGTAGGTGCAATCAGAGGCAGAAATGAGGATAATATTGAGGGTTTTGTGTTTATTTTTATGCTTCCTTGTATTTTCCCCCCTGGAATTTTCAAGTTGTTCCCCAGTGCTGAACAATTATGGGTGTTTGCAATGCCTTTGTCGCTTTGTTGTTGCTATTCCTTTTTCACTTCTGAATTCTGGATATTTTTGCTTTGAATAACCTTGCTAAATTCTTTATTTCTGTGTTGTGTTCCTTTCCACTGCCCAGAACCCTTTCCTGCTGTAGTTCTCTGAAGTTCCTCAATGAAAAATCCCTGAGCCTTGCAAGTCAGTTTTCTGTGAAATCCCATGGAAAGCTACATTTCTTGTTTTTGGCGCTAGACCCACTGTTCAATAATTTAAATTGATATAAAAAGTAATGTTTTTAATCTAGGGCAAGGTTTAATTTTTCCTTTTATGTCATATATATGTGTAGGCAGTAGAGAAAAGTGATTTGGAGTTCTGGTGGGATGGGTGTGTTCTCTCAGGGACTTTATCCATTCTTGGCTCCAGCAAGAAACCTTTGGGATGGGAAGTCTGGATGAGATTTTGAAGTTTGATATTTCTGTACCATAACTGGGGCTCAGACACACAAAGCTCTTTACATTCTTAATAAAATGATTTGGGTTAGTAAATATTCAGCTGTTTCTGGCTTTTCAAACCAATGATAAAATGTTGGGGGTTTAGAGTGGACTAAAACCCCTCTCAGGAAGAGCAGTGCTCAAAGCATCTCTTCTGTTTAAACTTTTAAAAAATAAAGAGTTTGTGTTTTAGCTCTGTTGGTTCAACTTCATTCTGCACCAAAAATCTGTGCTCTGAGGGTCAGAGATTAGGGTTTTTCCTAGGCAATGGGGTTTTTCCTAGGCAATGGGGTTTTTCCAAGTGTCTGGGAAAACTTTGTGGCTCTGTGTCTACTTCATGCATTTCTTTCCAAGTTTTATTTGGAAATGAGGGAGTTTTGTAGCATCTTTTTCTTTGCTTGGTTTTTCTTTAAGAGCATCTATGGTAGACATTAAATCCCTGGAAATGTTCAAGTTTGGTCAGGGTTTGGAGCAATCTGTGATAGTGGAAGGTGTCCCTGCCCATAGAAAAGGGTGGAACAAGAAGGATTTTAAAGTTCCTTCAACCCAAACCATTTTCAGTGCTGGAAACATTCTGGTTTTTTTTCTCTGATTTTATTAATCAAGAGCACAGGGAAGAGTTGTGAGAACTCTGACACCTACACGGAATCTAGGTTCACATCAGGTGCATGGAGATTCCTCTGGGATGTGATCCATCCTTATGGTCTCCCCAAAATCAGATGGTTTAGGCTCTAAGCATGGAGCATTTGGAAGATTTTAGGTTTTTGGAAAAAAGTGGCTAAAAACACAATATTCCTTTCACAGGAGATGCTGATTTTATATCGAATCTGCCAGGACAGAGATAGGAAAGAGACTTTTTCTGCTCAGTCTGATCATCAGTGCCATGTTAGAGTCCTCTGGTCACAGTTTGGTGCTGTCCCCAAATCAGGGCAGATTTTTTATTGCTCTGAGGCCTGGTGCTGTTCCTGCCCATAAGGAATTAACCTGGGAGGAGCCTCCCTTATCTGTCAAACTCTTATCTCAGTATTTGCCTTCAAATCCTCCCTTAAAACAGGGCTTTTCCCACCTTCCTGAAGTGGGTGGGGAAACTTAATAAAGGTTGGTTTTCCTTTTTTTTCCCCTTTTCCTTTTTCTTCCCCCTTTTCCTTTATTTTCCCCCTTTTCCTTTATTTTCCCCCTTTTCCTTTATTTTCCCCCTTTTCCTTTATTTTCCCCCTTTCCTTTATTTTCCCCTTTTCCTTTTATTCCCCTTTTCCTTTTTTTCCCCTTTTCCTTTTTTTCCCCCTTTTCCTTTTTTTTCCCCCTTTTCCTTTTTTTTCCCCCTTTTCCTTTTTTTTCCCCCTTTTCCTTTTTTTTCCCCCTTTTCCTTTTTTTTCCCCCTTTTCCTTTTTTTTCCGCCTTTTCCTTTTTTTTTTTCCGCCTTTTCCTTTTTTTTTTTCCGCCTTTTCCTTTTTTTTTTTCCGCCTTTTCCTTTTTTTTTTTCCCCTTTTCCTTTTTTTTTTTTCCCTTTTCCTTTTTTTTCCCCTTTTCCTTTTTCAAGATAGGCTGAGATTCTGGGGCAGCAGAAGGAAAATTTGCTCCCACCAGAAACACCTGGTTTGTGTAAACTGCAAAAATCTGACAGGCCTTGCTCAAGTAATTAAAATTATTTCAGCACATTTCATGAAACTTCTTGTGAGACAGCATCACTTGAGCAGCTAAAAAATCCTCCCAAAGACTTGGTGATTCTTAAAAAAAAAAAAAAAACCAACTAAATAAAAGCTTTTTTAGCTCAAACTTTTTTTTTTAATAAATATTTTAGTTGATTTCTCTCTTTCCCTCCTGTGCCACTTATTTACTGTCATCAAGAGGAAACTAAGAATTTTTAAGGCAGTTGTTCAATAGCTTTTTTTTTGTCCCAAAATCCTGTGTGTGACCCTTTAGTAGGTTCTTGTCAAGCCAGTGTGTGTTGTTCCAAAACCAAAGCAAATTTATAATAAATTAAACCCTTCCATGCTGAATTTGGAAATTCTAATCCCTGAATTAACTTTTACTAGAAATTGCAGCTTTGGTAGAGCATTTGACTTCACTGGGAAAATAAATGTAGGTTTTTAGATCCTGAAATGTGGAATATTTTACACATTTTGGGTGTTTTGGTATTCCAGTGAAAGCTGGAAAATCTCACTGAGATTTTACCTTTATCTCCCCAGGGTTCTCCTTGATTTGGCTTCATGATCCTGATACTTTGTGGGACAATTTCCTGATATGTGATGTTTGCTATTCGGCGCTTTGGAGAGCTGATGCTCTGTACATTCATTTATTGTGCACTCCACAAGGTTTTCCTGGACATGCTCACCTAGCAAAAACCATTTTAAAGTGAATTTCTGAGGTGTGCTGCCCTTGGGGAGATGATTGATCTTCAACTTTTCTTTCTGGAACTGACCAACAAATGCCACAGATTGTAGGGAGAATCTTTGGAAACCCTGTGTGTGTTTTCCCTGATGCCCATCCATGCAGTTGTGGCAAAAATGTGAAAGTCAGACACAAAAACTCTGCATTTCCTTTATTTTTACTCCCCTGTGTCCATCTGCAGTGGCCCAAAAGTTAAATATGTGATGGCCAAGGCACAGCTCTGGCCATGGGCTTGGCCACTGAGGGCCACATGTGTAAAAATTTGGTGCTGTTAGGAAGCACTTGTGACACTTGAAGTATTGGTTTAACCAGTTTATGAGAGTTTTATGGAATATATTCGAGGGTAGCAAAGTTCTTTATTATAAATGCTTGTTTCAATTAATTCCTTTAAGCTATATCTAAAATACAGAAATTTACTGCACCTTTACATGCCTCCAAAATCTACATGCCTTGTTAGGCTGAAGTTTTGTTCCACATGAAAGTTTTTCTACAAAGAAAATCCAAAAAATAATAATAAAAAAAATAGAGGTCACCCATTCATTTATACAACACTCAAGTATTTTTAATTTTCTCTTCTAAAGATGGATTTTTCCTATGTTTTAACAGGCTTGGGGTGCTCCTGGGCACCCTTTAATTCCTGTTGCCTCCTGGTTTGCCAACAAATAGACATTAATGAACTTCTCCAGGTAATAATGGAAATCTTGGAAGAAGTCAGACCCTGTTATCCCTATACTTTTCCATGAATTTTTAGACAAACACAGATATTTTCCTCTGCCTGCTGCAGAAGGGTTGCACTGGCGTTTTACTGGATTGGATTCCATCCTCCTGAGGGTCCCTTCCAGCTCTGCATTACCTGTGATAAGCCTGCAGGTTTTTCTGCTGAGGATATAATTTTGGGGAATCATTGTTGGCCTCTCCTGCAAGAGTTCTGATGGTCGGTGTCTCATTGATTTTTCACTTTTTTTTACCCCACATTTGGTTTTAATTTTTTTTTTTTTGTTTTGTTTTTTTTTTTGTTTTTTTTTTTTTTTTTTGTTTTTTGTTTCTCCCCAAATTTGAGGCATGAATCCCTTGGATTTAGTTGGGTTCCAGCAGCACAGCCACAGCTGGAACAGTGAAGGGAATCAGATATGAGCCTTGGCAATTTTTTGTACCAATTATTTCCTACACTTTAAGTATTACCAGTTTTTTTTTTTCACCTGTTTGCCTCCAAAAAATACATGTGTTTATACATATAAAATGATGTCTCTGCATAGCTAAAATTTCTAAAATACTTTCAATCTCTGAGAAGGCTGAGCTGTTGAATCATTCACTGAAAACTGAATCAAGCTGAGTATAATACAGAATTTGGTGTGGTCCAATTAATTGGAAGGAATTAATGGAAGGAATTAATTAATTCATTTCCATGCTGATTTCCATTTCCTATGGTGAAATACTTTGTTTTTTGCAGTGTTGGTGCAATTAAAGGGAGGCAGCACCTGGATTTCAGAGAGATTTATTTTCATATAGTGAATTTCCAGTTCCCACCTTCAGCAAAACTGCACCAGACTTGGCTTGTGGATATTTGATGTTTTTAGGACCTTACAGCAAAAATCCATTTTGTCCACCAGTTATTTCTTCAGCATGATGAAAAACACAGACACTGATTCATATGGTGTAATTGTGGACATTTTAAAGTGGTTTATGGTGTATTTTTTATTTCCTTAATTCAAGTCTGACATTTATCTGAAGTTTAGAGTTTTATTCAGAACCAATAGAGAAGGATGGGATCTACATAGAATAAAAGTCTTGTGAGAGTTTCTCAGTAGGTTTTAATAAGAGTAATTTTAATGTCCTCAAAATATCAGGAAGTGGCATAAGAGAAGGAGGACTTTGAAATAAGAGAAAAGGCTTTCTTTTGAAATATTTTCAATTCCTTATACCATTATTATTTTATTTTTACCATTATTTTTACCATTTATTTTACCATATCAGTTTTGTTGTTTCAGAAATTGTACCTTGATCACAAATGCTTTAGGTATAAGCAAGGGGAAGGTGTTCAACTTAATACATTCTTAAGAATTTTTAAAAGTGTTCACTGGGTGCCTTGGTAGCTCCCTTGGCTGATACGAAGTATTTGTATTTTTCTGCAAAAATCAATGAGTAACAGCTGGAATAATATTAGGGAAAACCCCATCTCTATGGCTCTGGTTTATTCCTGTCTGCTGTCCAAGGGGGTTGTACCTCTTTTTGCTTTTCAGCACTCTGCAAAATGTGAATTTTCAGTTGGGGCTGGCAATACCCTCTCCTCTTTCCACCCCATCACTGTGCAGAAATGAAGAATATTTAACACATCCTCCTGAACTTTGTGCTGTGGCATTTATCCTGGGGATGAAACCCCAGCAGGTCTGGGATCAGTTTAATGCTCTAACGTTGGTACCTGAGGCTGAATCTGCATATTTGGGTTTTTGTGTTCTCCTGGGTTTTCCTGATCTTCAGGGCAGGTTTGCTGTTCAAAGTCCTCCAACCTCTTCAGAGCCAAGATGTGGGTGTGGGATGAACAGGAAACTCAGGGCAGGGGTAAGGAGGTCTCAAAGATGCAATTGTTGGTGTTTCTTGGGGATTTTCTTTAGAGGAGTTCATTAATAAAGGCAAAAATATCCAGTTTTGTTGAATTCAGCTTAGGAAAATCCTGCTTGGTCTGTGGAGACTAAACTCCCCATCTCAAACTGTTTCAATAGTGACTCCAGTGCAGCCAGGCTGGTGCTCACCCATTTATGCAGAGCTTTATTTTTATTATTATTTTAGTGTATTTAAAACCCATGGGCACCACAGAATGGCTTGAGTTGGGTAAAATCCATCTGTTCCCAACCCCTCATGGAGCTGGAAGCCCAGCCATGACTGTGGGGTGATGGAAATCCAGAAATTCCCTTCCTGGATTCACCAAAACTGAGGTGCTCCTCTTCCCTTGTGGTCTCCTAGAGAAGAGGTTGAAGATGTTCCTAGCAGGATTCCATGCTGGAAAAACACATTCATTAGGAAATTAGATTTTTTTTTTTTTTTGAAAAATGGTAGAATAACAATTTCACCACATAATCAACACCACCTTCCACCAGTCAGTGGATGTTAATTAATCTTCAAGGTTCAGGGAGTGCTGCATTATTGAAGATGTGCATCAGCCCCCATTGTTGCTGCTGGGATTAATTCCACTTTACATCAAGATTTGTACATCAAATAAACCTGAAATTTGGACATTAATTGCTGGATATATCTCAATTTAAAAGAGTGAAAGCCCTTTCCTTACAGGAAAGGAAACTCCCTCACCACTTTTCAGCGAAAAACAGAGCAGGGATTTTTTTTTTTTTTTCCCCCCAAAGAAAATTGGAAAAAAAAAAAAAAAAAAGGCAATGAAGCTCTTTTAGGCTCCTTCCAGTTGATGCTCCATGTTGTGACACGTCATGTAAAACTGCATCTGTTATGCTGAAACCAGAACATAAGAGAGACGCTCTTGACATGAGGAATCACAACACGAGTGAGCAGCAGGAGCGCTGAGAGCGCGGCGCTGCCTCCCCTAACCCCAGCCCTGGGAGAAACGAGGTATTTCACTATTTCACAGAGCTCCCAGCTCCACTCCATCCACATTCCCTCCCCAATGGCTCTTCCCCCTCTCTGCAGGCCCAACCCAGCCCTTCCCATAGCGGGAAATCGGTGGGAACTCAGGAATTCTGAGTCCGAGGGATGTTCTGCCTGAACGGAGACCCCAGGATCAGGCCTGGGAGGTTTTCCTGCCTGGGAAGTAGAAAATAGACTCAGATTAAGCGAGCAGACTTGTTATTTGACAGTTTATAAAATATTTTAGTGTCTTTTTGGCAGTAGCAGTTTGAATGTTGGCAAATGTACACATTGCTTGCAGTTACAAAACCTTGTAATGAGTATTTCCCCACTGTAATAGCAGCGAGCTGAAATTTGGATAAACCACTTAGACTTGTGAACTCTGACATGCCTGGTAACTATGTCTTTGCAAAAAGAATTTTGTCAAGTATTGGAGCTCCTACTAATAGCACATCCATCTTTCTGCACACTATAAATCTTAAGAAAATTTCTATTACTCTGCAATTTGTCTGGCTTATGCTATTTATTAGCCATTTTATTCTGCTGCTTTAAGAAGTAATGTGATGTTCATTTTATTGCTGGTTCAATAAATTGTTAATTATAATGCAGTGATTGCTGCTGACGTGATTTAAAAGCCACATTAGCACTATAGCATTAAGTTTTAACTATTTTACCCTTCAATTCCCTGTTTATACAACAGTAAAAGGAAAATAGCCGTGGACTAATTTAAAAAATGAAGGTACTTGTATCTATTGATCACATGATATTCTAGAAACTTTTGTTGTTTTTTGGTTATTTTTTTTAAAAGGGTTACTTTCAGGTCTGGAAAAGAAAATGCACCAGCTGAGCACAGTCTTCCTGTTCAGCAAAAAGTGTTCTTAAAGCAAGATTAACCCCAAAGTTGAATTAACAGAATTACTTAGTTAAATTAGGACAATTGGCCTAATAGATTAAAGGAACAAAATACCCAGATAAATCATAATCATTTTATAGTTATGTGTAGCTTTTGGTGCCCATTTTGTATAACAATGGAGCAGAAGGGAGGCTGAGATTGGAAATTGTACCTATTTTCTCCAACAATGTTGTAAATGGGATTGGTAGAAGTCTCCTTTTTGCTGATTTAAAGTAAAATCTAATTGCTGTGAGCGTAATGATCCATCCTTGGCTGAGCAAGGAGAGAGAACTGACTCAGGTGCAGAAGCCACACAAATATTGGGGAGGATGGATGGAATTATGGAATTCTGAACTGGAGTAGCTGGGGACACATCTTGCCTTTTGGGAATATGGATCAGACATAGAGATTTTGGGTGAAAATAATTTACTTTTCTTAGTTACAACATGTGATTATTTTTTTTCTTAATAGAGAAAAATACACTCGTAGAAAAATGGGGGGAAACCAGAATAACTATGGAAACTGGTGCATGAAGCTGTTTTATTTGCATATACACACATTTAGTATCCATAAAAATATGTATGGACACATCTAAGTCTTCCTGTAAATCATGCACCACCAAAACTGAGGTGCAGCTCTCAAAGACTGGAAACTGGAGCTCGTAAATTCAGACAAAGCCATTTAAATACACGAGAGAATGTAAATTTTAGCTATTCCCAAGTGTCCCTGCCATGGATCCACCTAATTCCCCAGGGAATATTCACCATCACCAGACTCTCAGGCTGCAGCATCTCTGCTTAAAGCATCTTCTGAGTCTTGGGCAGCTTTGGTATGTAATTAATAATATAAATAATTGAAAGAAGAAATAGGAAGCTGTGCTTAGGAGACACTGCCTGGTTGATGTTCCCTGCTCCATCCTTCCTCCAGCTTTTATTGGGAGGTCTGCTGCTAGACAAGCCAATAAATCACAGCAAAAAGGCTTTCCTTGCTGCTCAGGGACCTGTTGAAATGAATTAAACACCCAAACCCTTTAGAGAATCCTCAAAGGGAGAAATCTTACCTTGAATTGTCTGATTGAATTAAAAAATCTGCCTGGAAGGGACCTTTTACTCTTTAAGTCAGAAATTGTTATTAACTTGAAGACACCCTTTCCAAAGATGAACTTACAGTGGTTTTGTTGTAAGAAAAGAGCTTAAATTATTTTCTTTGGGAAAGATAAATTCCCCCCCCCCCCCCAAAAAAAAATTTCTGCCAGGGGAGTGCATAAAAAAAACCAAAACAAAACCACAACACCCAAACCAAGCCAAATGAAACAGGAAAATAAAAACCCAAATCAACAGTCTACCCCACATTTGAATCTGGCTAAATATGACTTATTTTGATAAATATTGCTTATTTTGATAAATCTTAACTTTTTCCATTTATATTTCTTTTTCCATTTATATTTCTTTTTCCATTTATATTTCTTTTTCCATTTATATTTCTTTTTCCATTTAGATTTCTTTTTCCATTTAGATTTCTTTTTCCATTTTAATTTCTTTTTCTATAAAAAAATTCCCATTTTATTTGTGTTTAAGACACTGGCTGAACTGCTTTCATGAAAGGTTAGGCCTTGGCACTGGTCATGGTAAAAATTACAGATATTAATGTAGATAGAATTAATTTAACTAAAATTACAGAATTAAGAGAAAGTTTGGCTGCCAGCTGGCTCCAAGATTCCAGGCTTTGGGAGCAAAGATCTGAGCTAAAGGGGTTGATAAAACTTCTGGAGATGCCATAATGTACTGAAAATCCTATCCTTGACTTAGTGCTACACAACATTTCAGTAAAAGAAATTAGGGCATAAAAAAATGACCGTGGCCCCTATTAAGCAGATTTAAAAGTGGTAAACTAATTGCAAAAAAGTAATGGGGATGTTTTCAGCAACATCTCATGGAGACCCAGCCATGGCATAAAGCGTTTCCATGGAATGAGTAATGACCTGAAAAAAACCAAACTTTTAATGCTTGCAGATCACACAAGAACTGGGGGAGTGATAAATAAGGGAAGGGGATGGTAATCTGTGTTAAATCCAGATTATTTCGGAAGTAGGGGCAGAGAGAGCTTCAAGGGTGATTTTTATAGGTTGGATTTGTAGGATTGGTTTTTTGAATGAGTATTTGACTTAGAATTTGAAGAGTTTTTGGTGTTTGGAGGAAATAAATTTTTTTTTTTATATATAGTTTAGTTGTATTTTGTGAACTGTTTTTTTTTGTTTGTTTGTGTTTTTGTGTGAAATTGTAATTTTTATTTTTTGTAATAATAGAAGTGTTTAGAGGTGGTGTTCCTCCACCAGGAAGCCCCAAGGAACTGGTGGGGAAGGGACAGTGCTACAAACCCAGGACAAAATCGCTCTCTGATCTTTGTTGAAGAGCAAGAATTTACCCACCCTGGTTTTCCAGGGTAGTGAGAGGCTCTGGCCTGGGGCAGCAGGGCTTGGATTGGGGATGCTCAGGGAATTTCTGCTCATTCCAAGTTGGTCCATGTGCTCGGCATCCCCGACGCCCTGCCAGGATGTTGGGGGGATTTTACATTCTAAGGTGTTCTGTGTTAAAGCCTGGTTTAAAATCCACACTTTGGCAAAGGTTGTGCGGAATTTGTTGAAAGATTCAGATCAATTCTGCCTCTGCCAGAGTCAAACAGGAGACTTTGGGGTAGGAGGCTGTGCTTATGCTGCTTTCAGTGAAACTCCCAGCCTGGAATTTATCCCCACAACAATTGATTAATTTAAATTACATGTGAAAGGGGATAAGTGGGGGACAGTCCTGTTCTAAAGGAGGGTTAGAACTAAATGAGCATTAAGATCCCTTCCAACCCAAATTATTCTCTGATTCTCTGCACTACTTATCCCTAAATAAAGGAGAGAAGGGATGAGACTCCAGGAATTCCTAGCTCAGTACAGCAAGCTGAGCAGCCCGTAAAGGGGATAAAAAGGAAATGGTTAAAAAAGGTAAACTAAAAACAACCCCCCGAGTTCCATGCAAGCATTCCATGCAGGAAACTGTCAGGAGAAGCAGGAGAGAGGGGCTGAGGCTGATAAAGCCACCAGACCTGTGGCTGCTGCAGCTTTGCTCAAACCATGGCTTTGGAAATGCCAGTTTACTGCTGCCTCTAAACAGGACGTAAAAAGTTATCCACAAAGCCATAAGAGGAAAAAAGGAACTCCTGATGAACTGTGAAAGCAGATGCTTTATGCTGGAGAAGCACATTCTGCAGCCTTCATGTTGTTATTTTGTTCTGGGGAAATGCTGCAATGCGCGCGGTAATTTCCAATAGAGGTGTGGGCACAGAAAGAGTTTGTGCTGCGGGAGATATTCCTGTTTGAGGGTGGGGACACATTCCACAGAGGAAAATTGATAATAAATCAGTTTATTTTTCAAGCTGTAACAGTATTTTAGTTTAGGAACATCATATTGGGTATTTTTTCAGTCAGTGCCCATTTCCCAGGAAGGATTGAGTCTCTACAGGTGCTGTTTTGGGGTTCTGAGAGTTCTGAAGGAGCTGAGGAAAAGGTGGTCACCCCAAATATCCTAAAAACACTCTGGGCTTGCCTGAAATCAGGTATTTTTCTTCCTAGAAACATGCAGGATCTGGAATATTTGTTATTATGAAAGGTTGAAGCAAAGCAACACTAACAGTGAATGGTGAAATAGCTTCTCTACATAAGTATTAAACTAATTTTGCTCATGAGAATCATTTTGATCCTTAAAATTTTTGAGGAAGAATGTCAAAAAATGCTTTTTTTACTTTTATGACTTTTTTGTGGGTAGTAGGAATCATTTGCTACTTAATCACATACCTAAAATAATGCAAGAGGAAAGGAGAACTAATTTCATTATGACTTTATTGGTGAGCTGATGGAATTGTGGGAACCTGAGGGTCAGATAAATCCTGAATTAAAAAATAAAAGGTATTGAATATATTGAACTATCTATATGGAGTAGAAAAAGTGAGATACAGAAATAAGTTCTGATTAATAAGACAAAGGGAAATGGTGCAAAACAGATGGCATCCCATTCTGCCTTATGATTATGCATGATGTCATTACAAAACACTGGGATTTTTGTGTTAGGTGATTAGAGACCAAATTAGCAGCTTAACTTTTTCTAAACTTCAGCTTAATTGACGGAATTTTACATCCCATTGGTAGTGGACTCCAAGGAGCAGCTCCTGAAGCAAAGGCTGCAATGGGAAGTAAAGAAAGGGATTAAAATCTACAAAATTTTTCTGATTTATCCATTAGATTTTGATTCGGGTAATCAGTTTTAATGCGTCACTTTTTTTGTTGAGCATGTTATGAAAGGCAAGAATCTGCCTTGATTTCTTGCTAAAATTTCCAGCAGATTGGAGTGTTTGCAGTAAGAAGTTGGTTTGAGGAAGGTAGAAAGAAGGCAGATTATATGGTGTGTGTGTATAGAAATAACAGAGGAAATCTAAATATAATAGAAAATAACCTTTAAAATTTTTTAAAGGTTTTAAATTTTGAAGGTTTTAAATTTTAAAAAAATTATTAATGGGTGAGAAAGACTTGGAAGTATAAGGACCGAGTGAAAAACGGAAAGTGTGGGGCAAACAGGAAAAAATCTCAGAGAAAGAAATGCTTTGGAGAGGAAGGATGGAGAGGCTGCTCTGAGGGAGGGCCATGAACGGAGGTGCCATGAGTTCCTCCTGGTGCCAACACCTTGGGTGGGTCACAGGAACCCAGAGCTGGCACGGGCAAGAGGGACAAGGTTAAAGGAATGATGATGGGAGGGTTTGGGAGCTCCAGGCCTATTTTGGATTTTGCTGCAGCAGGGATATTTGCTTTCCTTGCTGTACTTGAGCACTGGGCATTTCTATTTCTGGAAACGCCCCAAGAACGTCATTCAAACTATTTCAAAGCTCAGGAAAATTTCCTGGGTGGTTTTCAGTTTGCATTGAAGTTCCTCTTGTCTCTTCCTTCCAAGACGTCTCTGATGAAAAGCAACAGATCCTGGAGATAAATCCACATTTAATCTTTGTGAGAATTATGGGTTGTTTGTTCTTTGACCAAAATGACTTTGTCTACATCTTCTCATCTTCATTTTAATCTTTGGTTTAAATCAGGACAGGAGGAATGTTTCTTAGCAAGATTTTTTTTTATTTTTTCCCCTATCATGATCTGAGATATCAGAGGACAGAAAGTTTACTCTTCAGGCATTGAGATGCCTGGTGCCAGTTTGGTTCAGTGTTTTAGTGTAATTTACTCATTCTATTTAGTTTTCATCAAGTTTTTAATTTGTCACTTGTGTGTCATATTGATGAATGTTTACTTTAATGTGTGCTATTTGTTAAACGAAAATAGACATAAAGAGAAACCACAATTTTGATTTCCTGAAGGCTGTACTTGTATTTTAAAATACTTAGTGAATTCTAGATGCCTGAAGTTCCAGGAAAAAGAAAAGTGAAAAATAGGAGTATTGAACATGCTTCGTTTACAAATGAAGTAAAAACAGGACAATATTCTCACATGGGGAGAACAAAATCTGAATTAACAGTGCAAGTAGAGAGGGAAGAGCACAGATATTATAGGAAATAGGGCTTGGAGGCAGGATCAGCTGTGCCCAAATCCTTCGTGACAGATCCTTGTCTAACTGGCTCTTTACATCACCACTGATGGACTTTCCACAATCTCTATAGCCTCTTTTTTTTTTTGTTAATGTCTAATCAAAATCTCCTCCTCAGCAGTTCCAGCCTGCTCCTATTTATCCTTTTTGAAGCGGACACAGGGAGCAAATTCTTTGCAGCTCCCACCCATCTATGTACAAACTTATCACTGCTGATCCTTCCCTTTGGGGTCACCCAGCTCGCTTAGCATCACTTTTATACAGATCATGTTTTCCAGCCTTTTGTTCCTTATTTTGAGAGTTTAGGCAAGGGAATAATTACTGGATAAAATATTTTGTAAAAAATACTTTAATATTTTCACCCAGTATTTGAGCTGGGTTGAATATTCTAGCCAAAATCCAATATAATAATTAGAAATGAGTTCTGATATTTGTGGCTGGTTTCTGTGGTTGTGGTTATTTATTTTTTTTAGGCTTTGCCATGAATAATAGGGTCCAACATCATACCCCCTCTCTCTGTGCTTATGTGGAAAGAACAATTTTGAAGCTGTGAACAGCCTTTTATCCTAAATCTGTTGTTTCTATCAAAAAACTCAATACTGAGTCAGGTGGCATTTGAAACATCTTCATGAAGACATTTTAAAAACATTTTTTAAAAAATTTAAATTGGTTTTGCAGAAGGAAAAATGGCCTTCAGAGCAGAGCTTGGTCTTTGGCTTGGAAGGGTGTGGGATGCAGGAACTTTCCCTTCCTTCCCCTTCTCCTGACACTTTGTGCATGGAACCATCACTAGCGACTGAGATCAGGCTTTGGGAGGCTGAAGTTTTTAGGATTTAACTTTTTTTTTTTTTTTTTTTAATGAAAGCAGAGAATCATAAAGTATCCTGAACTGGAAGGACCCCACAAGGATCATGGAAGTCCAGCTCCAGGCCCTGCACTGAGACCCCCAACCATCCCATTATATCCCAAAATTGTTGTCCATGGCAGAAAATTCATATTGCTCTTTCATATCTAAGACACAGACTATGAATGTAAAAGAAAATAAAACAAACAACCAAAAACCCCCTCCCAAATTCTTGCCAAATGTTTTGCTTGCCCAAAGAAAAATATTGGTTGAATATTATTTCACTTATATTAATCCCAGGAAAATTAATTTGTGAAGCAGAGAAAAAAATCCCTCATGCACATTTCCAGTGTTAGGAAGAAAATTAGGTCCTTTTGATTTTGTGTTTATATAATGCACAAATTCATACATTTAAGTCACCAGATCAACAATTAGCTGTTGAGCTCTCTTTGAGAGATTTGTGAAATGTTTGTATTAAAATCAGGGGTTTGTTTTGGTTTTATAATCAAACTCCCCTGTTTTGTTCCCCACCTATTTTTGGCCCTTGTGTGTCATATTGATAAATGTTTACTTTAATATTTTTCTATTTAACTTTAAATTTTGCTATTTTTATTGGATATAACAGTTGTATCACTGTGTCTTGTACAAAAGGGTGGAAGTAGGGTCCCATTTTGGAAAGTCCTGGGCATTTAGCAGCAATCCATGTACCAAAAGTCATGTAAAGAAAAAGCTGGAAAGTTCTCCTTTATATTTTTTCAAACTTCAGCCTTCTGTCCCTCAGGAAATGTGCTAGTTGAGTAAGGAAGCTCAGCTTTTTGGGACACCAAGGCCCTGAAGGACATTCCCAGGCTGGCAGGGGCAGAGTTTGACTTCCCAACTGTGGGCAAAATCCTCTCCTGATGCCAGAGGATGGTCCCCCCCGCTCCACAGTCAACACAGCTTAGAACTGCAGCCACAAAAATCTGTTTGCTCATCACTTTAGCCTTCCCTGAGCGTGCCTAAGTCAGAAATAGATTCTCCCCCAGGCCAGGATTTGCCTGATGTGACTCGTGGTGTTTGGAGGCAGAGCTGGAGCTGCCCTGGGAGAACCATGGGCAGCCCTGGAGCTGAGCTTCCCTCTCCTGCTCCCAGCTCTGGTTCCAGCATCAGGAGATCCCTCTTTGCTCCCTCATTTTCCAGCTGGGGTTGATGGTTGAGCATGAATGTGGAAGCAGAGCTCAAATTTGGGGTGATGTTGATGCAGGAGGCAGTGGCTGTGCGTTGGAGGTTTTCCACCCAAAAGATGAGTTCAATATTCCATTTCCTGTGCATAGGATGATAAATAGGAAAATGGGGAATAAAAGGCAGCTTTTAGCCACAGATCTCACCAGAATGTGTCAATAAGTAGAGTTCAGTCAGGCTCCTATTTGAGATATTGTTATTTTGAGATATGATGGCCCTAGGGAGAGGACCACAAACCCAGGCTGAAGCTGAAGGAACTACCTGGTTCCAGTCGTGATCCCTAAAGTTTCTTTGAACTTAATCACCTATCATTCATCAATAATTCATCACATGACTCTGCAATATTGTTATTTGCTCTGCTTTTCAGGACAGCCCTGCAGGTAGTGGAAGGAATGGATCCCTTTGCCACTGCAGCCACATCACCCTCTTATTTCAGTGCCTTCAGGAGACCCAGCTTTATTTGTTTATTCCCAATTAATAACAGATTTTATTATTGTTCTAACAATGCAATTACTTCAATTGAGTGGTAAAAAACAAAAGAGCAAAAACATCACGGGGAAAAGTGCCTATGGAAAGCTTGTCAGTGTCAGTGACCCTCCAAGGCTGCTCCATTTATCACAAATGGCTTTGTTAATGCCCAGCCCCAGCAGCACTTAGACTTAATGCTCAGCTCAAAGCCAGACAATGGGAGATAAACACTTGATAAGACATCTATTGTCATATTTATCATTTATAACACGCAGCAAAAGCCTGCTGGAGCATTTATAGGGTGTTTGGAGGTAGAGTGTTGTCACCAGTGCCACCCTGGCTGGAGGCAGGGCTGGGCTCAGCCTGGCTGCCAGGAGACCTGCTGGGTGCAGGGATCAGAGGAGGGAAAGGTTTTTAGTTTACCTTTTTTAAGGTAACTATTTTTTTTATCTATTTCCTTTCTATACCCTTTGAGAGGAGAGGGAGAAGATGGAGACTCTGAGTGTGCCAGCACGGCATCGAGGGGAGACGGAGGAACTGAGATCATCCTAAAGGTTTTTATAACCAGCAGGAAAGTGTGAGGGATGAGAGGACAGATTTAGGAGTGGTTTTTGGCACGCATTAGCTCTGAGCAGTGCTGGAACCATCCTGCTCTGTGTGGGTGCCAGTGCCACAGCCCTGCTTGTGGAGCAGCTGCTGGGCTCTGGGCAGGGCACTGCTGCCAGAAATGCATCCCAGAGCCTCAGGAAGCAAAATTCAGGTGCTGTTTGGTCAGAGAGACAAATAACTTTGGACTGCTTGCTCTTCTTCCACGGCAGCTGTTTCTAAATTCCCTACATAAGACAGGGTACCAAAGCTCTCCTCCAGAGGAAAAATCCCCACTATTATAATTTTTTCATTACAGCTTAAACATTTTCAGTTTTAAAAGAGGAGGAAAAATAAGGATAATTTGCTAGATCTGATTTCTGATGCATTTTGTTCAGTGCTATGTAGCCACATTTTTTTCTTTTCTGTGGGAAATTTGATACATTACTTGAAGTTAACTACATACAAGAGAATACTAAATAAATTCACTTTATGTGCTTCCCTAATTAGTTTTCAGTCATGTAATTCTCTTCAATACGGAGCTGAGAAATCCCCAAGTCTACCTTGATGTAGTTAGTGTCACATACACTGATCATGTGAAATTGAATTTGAATTTACTACTAATATTTAAACACGAAAGCTGACTTGAACCGTATTTCCCCCTTGGATAGAGATGTCACTGCTCCCTGTAATGAGCAGCATTATGTTGAATACTTAAGCCAAGAACAACCAAGTTACAGGAATGGGGCATTAATCTTGGAGAACTGTGGAATTTGGTGCTTTAGACAATGCAGTGTCTTCACATTCCTTCTTACACTTTAATTACTGGAGATGAGGGTTTTGCAGCGTGCATTACTTGAGCGTATTTGGTGGAGATGGAGTGGGAATATTGAGATTTCCAGGATCTCTTGGATAGCTGTAAACTGAGTATAGGCACAAAGCTACATTATTTATATCACCTTCAGCTGTTGGGTGTAGGAAATGCAACAAATTCCTGTCCAGATCTCCCTGGTTTTGCCCCCAGATCCGAGGGTGTGTGTGGGGTCCTGCCAGTCCCACACTTGGGGGAGAGGGAGATGCTGAGTGTGGGCTTGGTACCACATTCCTCCTCCTGCAACTATTTCCCATTCCTCAATTAATTAAATCTAAAATCTGAGTGTCCCTCTGGTCTCTTGTGACCGTGTTCACAGGGGTTCTTGGATGAGGGAAGAGATGAGGATCTGACTCCATGTTTCAGAAGCCTGATTTATTATGATATATATTACATTAAAACTATACTAAAAGAATAGAAGAAAAGGTTTCATCAGAAGGTTGGCTAACCTAAGAATACAAAGGCAAAGAGAGAATGATAACAAAAGCTTGTGGCTTGGACTCTCTGTCCCAGCCAGCTGACTGTGATTGGCCATTAATTAGAAACAACCACATGAGCCCAATCACAGATGCACCTGTTGCATTCCACAGCAGCAGATAATCATTGTTTACATTTTGCTCCTGAGGCCTCTCAGGAGGAAAAATCCCAAGGAAAGGATTTTTCATGAAAAGATGTCTGTGACAGTCTCTCCCTCACCTGGGAGGAATCTGAGGTTTTGGGGAGGAATGATTTTCAAAGACTGAATACAACAAAATACTGCCAGGGTTTCTTTCTACAGTTTTTGTGGTGTTGTGGTTGGAGAAATGGGACAGGAACTGCTGGACTTGGCACGTGGATGGCACTGAAATGTGGTGTAATTGATGTTGCTGCATCCTTCACTCCTTACCTGAGTGGGTACAAACACCTGGATGACTTTACTGAACTTTGCAGTACTTGGCTCTGCTATCACTCAGTGTTTGCTGATCAGCTCATGCACAAATTTCTACAGGGAGGGAAAGAGAATGGAGCAGGAGAAAGCAGAATTTGAAGTGTCACTGTTGGATCTCTCTGGAAATGTTTAGAAAAAGCAGGATTTAAGTCTTTTTCAGTACAGTTGGAAAAGGGTGAATTCCACTGAAAATCCTGCACAGTGAGGATGTGGGGGACCCCAGGCCAGCTTCAGAATTCCTGGAGGGGTCCATGCTCTGTAATGCCCCAAACTGATTCCACTCTCAATATCATCACCAGATTAATTGGCACTCATGCTGTAGGTAGAACTAATGAGGAAGGTAATTATTCCTTCTCTCATAGCAGGGGCGGAACTCAACATAGCACAATGAGGAAAAATAATTTTGAGGAAATAATACCAAATCTTCTACCGAAGCTTAATGAAAACAAACCCCAATGCATTGATAATGGAGTTTTGTGTGTTTTTATAGCTTTTCCCCCCACTCCTTTCCACAAATCCATCCAGATCCTTTATTTACTTATTAATGGGGTGTGGTAGATTTGTTCCTTAACACGCTGGATTTGCTTTTCTACTTAAAGACTTTTAAGATGTTGTTCCTAAACTAATTTACCGAGCCTGCATAAGATTAAAAAATTCCTCTTTGCATGAGGAATCCTTAAAAAGTGGCAAAAAAGCAACTGGCAAAATGAGTGAATTGTGACCCATTCATGGTAATTTCCATACATTGATTTAGGGTTTGTTGTAAAACAGCATTTTGGGTGACTCCTACCACACCTCGAAGAAGGAGTTTGGTTGAAATCAGGTACCAATTTAGCTATTTTTTTAATAGATAAATGAACTCTGAATGAAGAGCTGCTTCCTTCTGTATCAGGCTGGGTTTCTGCTGCAAGGAGTACCCAAAAATTTGTTTGGTGAAGTTGTTTTTTACCATCTCAGAACGGATGAACTCCTCTTGCTGCTGTTTTCTCAACAGCAGTTGTGCTGTGGTGTCTGCAGGACGAGGATTACGCTGCATCTGGCAAAGGAAATTACGGATTAACATGTGCATTACGGAGGAGAAACATTACAGGAAAACTGTCATTTGTATTTTACAAGGAAATAATCCTTTAAGTCTCTTAGGGCTGCAATAACTCCTTCGTTTCACTCCCCTTTCGGAATACCCTGTGAATCCTCACGTCAGAATTAGGAACAAACAAAACAAAGCTCAGAGGAATCTGGACTTTTTCAACCAGAAAGGTCAGTGCTAGAGAAGAGATTTTAGAAAATGTTCCAGGAGCTACCAAAGGAGCCCCCCTCCACAGCCACACCTGGGATTTTGGGAATTCTCCAGGTGCTAGCATGGATTTATCCAGCTGCCTTTCTCCCTTCCCACAGTGAGAATGTGGAGTGATGCCCTGCAGAGGGGCTCGACCACCTCCCAAAGCCTGAAGGAAACTGGTTTAGAGGCCACAGGCTCAATCTGTAATTTTTGCTTGTTAATATTTCCCAGGAGAAACATTGCTTGGAGGTCTGGAAACATTTTAGGTTAGCAAAATACCTGCTAATTCCTGCTCTCCTTGGCTCCTGCAGCAAATCGTGATTTTAGAGGTGTTTTCCAGCCTTAGAGATTGTGGGAAATCATGGTTGGGTTCAATGATCTTAGAGGTCTTTTCCAACCTAAATGATCCTAAGGCTGTGCGCTGCTGGTTTGCAGTGAGAAGGTCCTGCCTGCAGCATCCAACTTCCCAGATCTGCTCAGAATGGGTATAAGTTATTTTCTTCCCCAACACTGGATTGAAGACTTCAGAACTGCAGTCATTAGGCCAGAGTGGGGATTTCTGCTGGAAACAACCTCGTTTCTTTTGTTTTCTCATTTCCTGCATCTCCTTTGCCCAGCCTCTGCTGTGGAACCATCCAGTGTCTGTTGAGTCACTGCCCCAAGCTGGCTTGTCACTGTGGAACAGGAATGCTGGACCCAGGATCACAGCATCCAGCCATTCCCTGCATGGGATTGTGGCATTTCTCTTCAGCAAAGGCCTTGGAAGAACCTCCCAAATCCCATTTTGGCATTAAAGAACTTGTGCCACTCTTCCATCCATGGTATTTGCTGTTTTCTGGTGGCCAGAGGGTCACTTGTGCTGTGTTGTGAGGATGCCACAGATACCTTTTCATGAAAAATCCTTTCCTTAAGATTTTTCCTCCTGAGAAGCTGAGAGGCCTCAGGAGCAAAATGTAAACAATGGTTATCTGCTGCTGTGGGATGCAACAGGTAGATCTTTGATTGGCCCGTGTTGGATGTTTGTAATTAATAGCCAATCACAGTCAGCTGGCTGGGACAGAGAGCCGAGCCACAAACCTTTGTTATCATTCTTTGCTATTCTATTCTTAGCCAGCCTTCTGATGAAATCCTTTCTCCTATTCTTTTAATATAGTTTTAATATAATATATATTATAAAATAATAAATCAAGCCTTCTGAAACATGGAGTCAGAGCCTCATCTCTTCCCTCCTCCTACAACCCCTGTGAACACCGTCACACATGGAAAACAACTTTTAAAAGCCCCCAAAAGCAGTTGAAAAGCAGTTGTGGTGTGACTCCAGGCTTGGCTGAGGAATGCCATGGACCCAACAAACATTTTGATGTTGACTTCAGATCTCTGGTTGGAGAGGCAGCTCCACGTGCACAGACGGTGGCTCCTCGCTCTGCCCTCAAGATTGTCACCTCCTTCCGGGCCAAGCACTGAACTGGGAGGGAATTCTGAGGGAAATCCAGCCAGGGAATGGGCCAGGGATCTAAATTCCCACCCTTTGGGAGAAATTTAGATCGCTGGTCCAATTCCTGGCTGGATTTCCCTCAGAATTTAGAGCTTCAGAGGGAAGTGAGATGGTTTTGGCCATGGTGGGGCGACTCAAACCCAACATGGCACAATGTTGGGAATGCTGTCATCTCCCTGTTGGATTTCTGGCTGAGCTAAGAGCAGCTTTAAGCCGCAATCTGTATATTTTAGTCAATTCTGCATGTACATTTATTTTTTTAGAGGTTTTTGCCTTCTTTTCCCTTTAAAGAATTCCTTGGTGTCTTTTTTCCAGCCTTCCAAGAAACAGTTAAATGACTGAACCTCAAAGGTTTGAGCACTTCTACAAACAACAGTCACAGGGAGGAAAATTAACGGTTTTCTGTTAATGACTCATATTAGTCCTATTTGGTGGTCCGAAGCAATGGATCAGATATTTTTTTATTTTTCTTTTTTTTCCCCCCATTTCTTCCACATGCCTGTCATTGGGCTGCTTTTCTGATTGCTAGTTTTGTTGTTAAAAATGTCACTCTCTTTATTCACCCTTCTCCCCATAGAATCTTTAAAACTAAATGCAGGAAAAGTGGAATATACCTGTCATTTAGACCAGCTAGAACAAAGGTTGATAGAAAATACATTCCTAGTTTGAAGAGGCTTCCCTGCTGATTTTGTTTATCAGAAAATGGCAAGTTTTGTTCCTAATGGACTGAAATTTAAATAAAATCTGACTCTGGAAATAAAAGCAGCCATTATGACAAAATAAAATTATATATTTTATAGGAGAAATTGAATTATAATGCTAGTTTCCTTTGGTTAAATTCTTTTACATAAGGAAATGAATAAACGAGAGAGAGTGGAATAGAATGAGATAGAAAGCTGATTGTTGAAGTAAGCTTTTTAAAAATCAATAATCTCTTGTAATTTATATTTTTGAAAAAACTTTGAACAGACTTCCATACGATATCTTGAATTATAGCTACATTTCTATGTTTCCTTTCATTAGGAGTTGAACTGGGGGTTAAATAGAGTTTCCCCCCTGGGATTTCAGGTTCTTATCAGGCTGTGGGTTTGGACTACAACCTTCTAAAAAGCAAAGCATCTCCAGAATGCAAGTAATTTGAACAATTTTATTTATTGATATTAATTTAATAATTATTTTTTCTAAAGATCAGGTTATTTTACATGCCAGGATGGGAATTGAATGTGAGGGGAGGTGGTGGAGCCACATCAGGGCTGGAGAAAGGTGATGGTTGGGAAGCAATCTCCTTGTTGGAGAGTTGGCTTCCAGGGAGATCATCGGAATTCAAGAGGCTTAAGAGTCAGGTCCAAAAAATAGTGTTTAGAACCAAAATCAACATTTCTGTTCACAAATGTGTGCTCTCACAGCAATTTGTGGGCCTTCCCTTGGCACAGAATGCTTGGGAGACATCCTTGTATTCCTTGCAGGTGGAAGGGCTGTCCAGATTTCCAGTGGCACTGGTTTCCCCAAAAATAAGTGGCTGGTTTCGAAATAGGCAAGTGAAGGAGTTTGTAAACCCTAAACTATTAATTAACTTCAAAGGGAAGGCTAGAGTTGCATGGAGCTGTGATAATAAAATTTAAAAAGCGTTCACAGGAAGGTCATGACTTTAATTTGAAAATTTCCCATCCATGGGCTCATTGATGAGAGGTAAAGAGGTGGTGAGGGGTAGCTCATGCCTCTGATTTCAATTCAACATTCCACCTGGATCCTAGGTGAGGCTGCATGGGAAAAGACGTCCTGGCATATTGCAAAGCCTAATTCAAATTTAAAGAAAAACTACATTAAAAATCCAAAAATCCATTCCTGAATTCTCCTCTGGGTCCCTCAAAATTATGACATTTTCCCAGTGCAGTGTTTCTTGCTGGGATGGAGGATTAGGGAGGTCTGAGAGCACGAAAATTTGGTTCCTGTGCTTCTTCTGGGTATGATGGGAAGAACCACTTGCTTCCATGGAACCTGGCAGTGGAAATGTCCCATGGCAGCCATGAGGCCTGGGTGTAGCTGGAATGGCATGGTTATCCCCCCAGGAATCCCTGCCACCCTGAGTGTCAGCAGGGCTATAATTATTGTCTTCTTTAACCAGCTGCTGGGGACATCTGCTAGCAGATGGTTTAAAAGTGCTTTGAAAATGAAAATATATAAACATTATTATTATTTTATTATTTAATTTATTTAATTAATTTATTTATTATTATGGCTGTCCACAGTGATTGCTGTGATCACAGAGTGCCTCTCTGCCATGTCCCTCATGGCAAAATATCCTGTGGGCTCTGAAGGTTTGGGAGCAATTCCTCTGTCCCACAGGAATGTGTATAAGGATCACAATTTGGGCAGTAGTTGATGCTGGCATGGCTTCAGACCTGCTCATCCTGGTGGTTTTTGGGAGGATGGAGGTATCTGGCACATTTGTCCCCCCCAAATGTCCATCCTTTGTCAGGGCTGTGGCACTGTTCTCACCTTCACACCAGTGGCTGCTTGATCCTCCCTCCAGTGAGGAAATGTGGAATGAATCAAGGAAATTGCTACAAACCCACCGATTCCTGATTTCCCGATTCCTGCAATAGCATCACACAGGATTCTAATTTTTTTTATTTTCTTTTTTTCCTTTTATTTCCGCCCCAATTTACTTATTTGTGATGATGTGGTTTAACAACTGGTTTAGCTCTTTCACTCCCAACTGAAGCCTAAAGCCAAAACTGAGCTAAATTGAGGTTGCCATGTCTATATTTAGGCATCCAAATCGAAGGGGTGTGATGCTCCCCATGCACCCTCAATGGGCTTCACACAGCACCCACCGAAACGAGGGGGTGTGAGAGAACATTCCACCTTTCCAGCTCCTGTCTCACGCTCAGAATATCAGGTTTTGAGCCTAATTTCAGCAGATTGAACTGAAAGATTCCAGATTTCACCAGGCCAATCCAGTTTCCAGGATTTTGTTGCTCAGTGTTGGGGACGTTGCTTGCACACAGGTGGGAGTGCTCCTGCTCAGTGCAGGACAGGAAGGTCACCAAGAGCTTCTCGCTTCCCTCTGAAGCTCTAAATCTTTTGCAACCCTTCTAAAGCATTCTCTAGTCTCTTGTCCAAGGGTAATCAAAGCTGGAGGAGTTGTTTACGTGCCCCTTTTTAGAGCAGTTCACCCCCCTTGAAGATGAAACCACCCTGAGTAACTTCGACTGCCCTGTGAGCAAATCCTGAGCGTGTGTTTGGTAATCAGGAGATACAGAAATCCCTGTGAGGTTTGTGGGCAAAGCCCAAGCCCAGACAAAGAGTTTCCAGAAAATAAATTGCTTGTGTTAATCCTACCAATTCATCTCCAGGTTTTCTTCTTCCCAAACAAACCTGCACTGGCTGAACCCACTTGTAACACAGCCAGCGAATACACACGCTTGTATTTTAACTCTCATTGAGGAGGGCTCAGTTTCTTCTTTCCCACTTGTCCTTTTATTTTAAATCATTGTTATTTTATATTTGATTACATCCTATTATATCTGATACTCACCAGAATTAAGCTCTCCTCGCTGTAATAAAACCTCAGTGAGCCTGGAGGGCTTTGGCAAAAGTAACCTCGGGCTCATTTGTTGCGATGGTTTTGCCAAGCCCACACAGCTCTAATTATGTCTTTTCACTGGCCTGGGTTAAACTGTCCCCTCTTTCCAAAGTCTTTTGTGTGCTATTCAGGAATACATTGTTACAATGAGCACAGTATGTTTAAAATAAGTTTAATTGGATTTGGTAGCCAAGCAAGTGTACGTTTTTATTAGAGGTACTGACGGCTTCCAGTGGAGATAATATTTATACAGTGGTCCAGAATTGTTTGCATTTAGGAGAATAAATAAAATGAATAATATCCAAACAAGATAATTAAAATGTCAATTACAAAGTACCTTTAATTCGCTCTGGCTTTTGATTTGCATATTCCTTCCTTTACTTTGAAGACAAAGAAAAATACACTCGATACCAAATTTCCAGCTCTCAAATACATCACATATTATGATATATTAGCAATTACCTCTCTTTTGCACTGTATTTACAGTAAGATTGCGCAAGAACACCCATATTTGCCTATTGGGCCATTTTTAGTTAGTGCACAAACTTTTTCTGTCTGACTTTTCCAGATGTTGATTTTTTGTTAAATCACAGTGTTGTGGATGAGAAAAAAAAACCCCTCAAACCAAATCCAAATAACACACAGAGAAATCCTTAAAGTTGCATGGAGTACTGGCTAAAGGCTGTGATGGACAGGTAGTTATAGAAAATGGATTTTATTTGCCACTGACCTCTCTTTATGTAGATATTTTCAAAAAATCAACATTAAACAAAATAACTTGTCCTGTTATTGTATATATATTATATATAAAACGTTTTACCCTAAAGAAGTGGACTTTGAGAATAGCACTGTTTAAATTTTGTGTTTGGAACTTCCAGGCAAGAACAAGATGACAGAAGGCCATAAGATTCATACAAACCTTTGTGAACCTGTTGCTTTTTACATACCTGGAGTTTTGTCTTTGTTTCCAACATAGTCAGCACTTCCAAAAATGGGTAATCTTGCAATACTTGGGGCTATGTTTGTGGTTTAAACTAGCAATTTTTTTCTTGTGAGTCCTAAATATGGTCATTTCTTAGCAGGTTGGACATATTTTGTCTCCTTATTTTGCTGTTGTTTTGATAGATCTGATTTTTTCAACTCTTGCCGTGCCTGTACCGTGAATTAGTTGTCGTCAATAATTATTGCTCTCCATTTTGATCTTCTGTGTGGGTACTTGGCAAAATCTGTAGGGACTACTCGAGATGAAAGGGTTGCTATGCAAATAGGAAATCTTACTCCCCAGTATTTGTCACCAGTTGCAAAGCACAGATTTGGAATGAGCAGTTGTGTGGCATCCTAAGTAAATAGGGATGCTGGGCTAACACAGCCTGTGGGGCTCCGAGACAAGTGGGAAAAGCAAGTTAAGCTTTTTATTTTTATAATAGTTATTGCTACTCTCCTTTATTTTTATTTTTTTTGTTTGTTTCTGGCGGGCTTTGTTAAGCAGATCTTTATTCCCAGAGACTGAAATGTACTCCTCTTTCTTTTTCCTTGAAAATTAAAAGCTTCTACCTTAAAGAAGTGAATGATACATTATCTGCTGTCTCTAAATTGAACCCATTTGGAGCTATTTGCATCCTGTAGAAACCTACAGCTGAGTGCTGTGCTCAGAGGTGTAATGACTGGTTGTCACAACACGCTGGAGGTGGCCCCATAACAAAATGATCCCCTGTCAATCCCCTTGCAGGAAATGCTCTGGCAACCTGTAATTCAGCCTCAGTATTAACATCCTGCCTGGGTTTTGTTAAATAGCACTTTCTAGGAAGTAGATCTGCTGAACTTGTGCTTAATAATGTTTTAAGGGGAATATTTGATGGAAGTTTGAGAAAGCATCACATGGGGTTAACAGTGATTTGTCATTTGTTTCTAATTAAAGGACTTAATCTCTTATCACTGGAACAGCCTATTTTTTTTAATACTAAAGGCACAGATGTGAATAGAAACATATTAATGAGATGTCATACTACACAGTCATTTAGTGTTTTGTTTAACTTAAACATAGCAGAAAATGTGCATCTAAGTAGACACATGTAATGACATTGAGATAGAATTCTAATTCCCTGCATTTGCATAACCTTTCACAGCTTCCACCTTGCTGCAGTTATCCTGTACCCAAAATTGCTGTTTGTTACAGCAGTGAAAAGGTCTGAAATCACACCATGACTTTGTTTTCCTGTCCGAGGGGCTGCGGTTGCCCTCAAACCAAACATGGTTGCCTGATTGACTTGGTTGATTCCTTTTAAGAGTGAAAAAAAAAGTGTGTCCAATTTGTCAGCCATGGTGGTTGTTGTTGTAAAGTGATGAGGAACAAGGACTGACCTCATCCTTAGATATCAGACATTCCAGGTACATGGCAGCCACTCTAAATATCCAAAAAAACTGGGAAAAAGTGGCACGAGCTAGTTTCAGAATCAGTAAATCATTGAGGCTGGAAAAGCCCTCCAAGGTCTTTGAGTCCAGCCTGTGACCAAACCCCACCTTGGTCACATCCAGTTTTCCTTGGACAATTCCAATTTGCAAGAGTAAATCTTTTCATGTGGGTAGGAAAGGTCTCCATGTATTAATTTAGTGATTTAGACCATGAATGAACTTAAACCCACATTTAAAAATGTTTGGGATGCTGTGCCTGTTGCCCTTAGAGCTTTGCTTTGTTATTTTCATAGTGGGAGACAAATTATAATGGGTTACATCCCTTTCTTTATGACAAACTGTTTCTTTTGGCTAGGGTGGTTATGAAAATTAAGGCTGTTCATTCAGAATTCCAAATTTTTCCCTTTCCTCACATGCACTGTAAGTTCCCATTAAAAATGAAAGCAATGACAGGCTAAAACCAATCCAGGCTTATAGAATAAGAGTTAACAACAACTATAGAGCAAAATTAGATTGTTTTAACATGCAGAGGTTTTTATCAGGTAACTCTAACCTTTGGCTGTTGCTCACTGTCAAGAGCAGCTCATCACTTGAGGGCTCCATAAATGTTTCCTGGCATTATGAAACATCCATTGAGAGAAAAGGACAGAAATGTGTTGGTTTTATTTTGAGAAACATTCTCCTTTTGAGAAGATGTTCTCTGTTTCTTAATGGAAAGATTGTAATGCAAGTGAGAATCTTTCAAATTTTTGCACTGGCTGTCAAATACAACAGAACTGGGTAGCAGTAAAAGTTAATAAAAAATAATTGTAAATTTGAGTGCTTATGTGCACTGGCTAAGGAAAATTTGATTCAGTTTTGGAGAGAAGACCTTTGGTGTTCAGTCTTTGGTTTTCTTATTTTAGTCATTCACAGGTTTTGATGTTGAGTGGAGCTCAAAGGGCTGCACCACAAGCTGCAAACAAAACCTGGGGATCAATTTGGCTTTTCCATTTCACCTGGTGCTCATTAGGTGCTCAGGAATGTGATGATGACAGAGCTCTTCTATTATCAGGGATATCCCCACATCCAGCAAGGAAAATGTTGTGCACTTTTAGGCTCACAATGACAGCTGTGTTGGGTTGCATGAGCTTCATATCTAGGAAACAAAAATTAATTTGTGCCAACTCAAATGCAGATTATTGAACCTATTTTTTCTCTTCTCCCCATAAAAAAGCACAATAAAGCTGAGGGAGGACAAAATCTGTGCAGATTTGCCCCAACCTCTCCATCCAGCCTGAGGTCTGTGTCTGATGGAGAGTTCTGGTCCTTTCAAACGTGCAGGGGAAGTTTCAGCCCAGAGTTTACTCAGTGTTTCTGGCCCCCTGTAAAAGTTTGAAAAGCGCTCATAAATGGCAAGAAGGCAGTTTGTATACAAGAAATGTAGCCTGGCAATAAAAGCCCGTTTTGAAGTACACAACATGGTTTCTGAATAAATATTTCTTTAATGCATGTAATTACCGGATCAGCAGAATAAATGTGGTCATGTCCTTGTAATTAATACATTGTCAAAAGTTCATTTAAGTATAATAATTTCACAGCAAAACTGCTGCCTATGTAGTTTGTGCGATAATTTGTTAAATTAAGTGCAATAAATATAAAATTATTGGTAGATATATATTTTTTAAGTTCTTATTCATTACAGCACGCTATCTAATACACTTAAAGGGATTTTTTTTTATTAAAAGAAAAGCCGCTAAAAATAAAAATGCTGTAATGATGTTTTTCTTCTTTTTGCTAAAGGAATTTTCAAGCAGCACCACTTAGTATCGCAGCTGCAATTGGCAAATATTTAGTTAAGAATTGTGTAATCAAGTTGGCAGAGGCTTGAAGATCCAGTGAGGAATGCACAGAGAAAGATGCCTGTTTATGCATTGTAGAAAAGCAAAATGTTTTTTTCCTGGATTTGGTGTCAGACTCTTTCAGTTGTACCCAGAGCTAATTACAGGGCTGGGTTAAATGTTACAGCTGTACTGAGGTTTTAGCAATGGGGAGAGTGTTGTTCTTGACTTTTGGAGCTTATTTGGAATAATTCCGAAGAAAATTATTCTGATTCTTGGCTGCCAATCCAGAGCGGTGACTTTTGGTGCCTTGTTTTGTGATGTGCAGGGAAGCAGAGGGATGTGACCATGGACAGTGGTGGTGGCCAAGCCCAGGCTACCTGGGAATGTCACTTTGTTCTCAATCAGAGCCTGTGTTAATGAGGGAGAGGCTGAGCATTGGAAGGAGCTGCTCAGGGAGGTTTGGAGTCCCCATCCTGGCATGGCTCAGTGCTCTGGGCTGGGGACAAGGTGGGGATTGGCCACAGCTTGGACTCCATGGTCTTGGAGGGCTTTTCCAACCTAAATAATTCCATGATTATGTCCTCAGAGCCTGGTCAGAGATTAATTCCTCAGCTGACCCCACAATGACTAATTCATGTTCAAAATAGAACTGGGATTCAATTCCCCAGTTTCCAAACCTGGGCTAAGTTGGTGCCCACAGGATCACGCTTTTCCCATATGATGTAACCCATGGAATGACTGCTGGAGTTTACAATGTTTGTAGTCACAGCCTTAAACTTATCCAGGCAGTAGCAGCTTCTTATTCTATTTAAGAAGAGAGAAAAGTCAAAGTTTTAATTTCTCACTGAAATTTCCTGAAATTTGTTGTCCTATAAGAGTTTAGAACGTGGGTCAGTATTCAACAAATATGGACAAGAAAGGAGTTGGTGTGTTTTCAGCTGGAGCTGGGACCAAACCAACACAACCCACCCAAACCTGTCTGGATGAGCAGGCTCAGAGAGGGCAGCACTTCATGGGAGGATGGAGCTGTAAGCCCAGGATGTCTGTGAGAAGTGATTGAACCTGCAGGGCTCTCTGAGGCTTTTTTGGTGATAACATCTTTATCAGTGACCTGAGGATGCCACAGGGGGAATTCTCAATATGTTTGCAGAACTTGCTGCATCTTCGTTTTTTATTATGAGGGTGGTGAGGCCCAGTTGTCCAGAGAAGCTGTGGCTGCCCCTGGATCCCTGGAAGTGCCCAAGGCCAGGCTGGATGGGGCTTGGAGCACCCTGGGATCGTGAGAGGCATCCCTGCCTGTGGGAAGAGATGAGTTTTAAGGTCCCTTCCAAAAAAACCATTCAGTTCCTCACCTCTGTGATCCTGGGCAGGATGTGACCTGTGACCACCTCCCTTAGCTCAGAACTTTGTGTTGGGCAGGGGGATGAGGGACAACCAGCAGTACCTGGAAAGCTGGAGTTTCACACTGCACAGGTGGAAGAACTTTCTCCCCACGAGGGTATCAAGCAGGGCAGGAGTTTTTCCAGAGGAGCCACTTCTACCCCTGGATGTTTGCCAGGCAAGAGTGGGTCGAGTACTCAGCAACTGGGTTGGACCACAGAGCTGACCCTGCTCAGGCCGAGTCCTCCTAATTTTTTCTGTGATCCCACAGATGTGATGATAAAAAAAACCTCTCAATCCCCAAATCTGAGACACGCTTATCCGTTCTGACTTACACCCCAGGAGTAAATTACAATTTGTAATGAGGATTCCAAACGATCCCTGACGTCTGTCAGCTCCAGTTGGAGCACAAGGAATGCTGCATTTCAGTGCTAACAGCTCCATTTGCTCCAGTGAGATATAAATGTTCCTTGACCTCAAACACAGGTCACAGAGCACGTGTGACATCTTGTAATTAAGCTAAAAGATTCATTGACAAACACCGTTCGAGTGGTGAGATTTAGATGGTTACAAGAAACCATAAAAAAATGTTGTGATCCTGCAGGGAAATTGGCTCCAATGGGTCTATTTTATGTCTTGGCTTTGAGACATTGTATGCAGTAAGAGCAAAGCAGTGCTGCTCATAAACAGTGGAACATTAATTATATACATTTAATTTTATGTAACTTGTGGAAAACATAAGAAAATTCATGTATTGTAAATGTCATATTTTTTTTTCTCCTGAAGGGATTTTCCATTATTATTTTATGATGATAAAATAAGGTGTTCTGATGTACTCTCAAAATAATTTTTATATTTATTTTTGCGTATTTCAGTAATATTGAGTCAATAAAGATGGTATCAGGAAATCTATGAACTATAATGAATTTTATTTACATTTTTATTATAGCACTAACATCACATCAGTTCCCTTCAAGTGTACAGTTAAAAAAAAAAAAGTGCAAATCATCTCTTTTTAGCAAAACTACATGAAACATCTCAATCACTTTTATAATGGAGTCTTTATTGCAGTATTAGAAAATATTTACATCGAGACAAAACGTTCATCAAATGAGGTCATGTTCTGGGAGAACAGGGAAAATGGATTAAGGGAAGGGGAATGGTGAGAACTGGTCTTTACTTCCACAACCTTTTTCTGGAAAATGGTATTTATACCGTATGATGAGTATCACTCAGCATGGAGAGGAGTTCCAGACCTTGGTCTGCAGCACAGAGCCACTAGATGAATATTTCTCTTGAAAATTGTGCTTCAGGTTTGTCATGAGTGTATAAAATGGTTTTGATGGTGGTTCATGGAATCCCAGAAAAGTTTGGGGTTGAAGGGACCTTGAAGATCAGTTCCATGGGCAGGGACACCTTCCACCATCCCAGGGTGCTCCAAGCCCCAGTGTCCAACCTCAGGCACTTCCAGGGATCCAGGGGCAGCCACAGCTGCTCTGGGCACCCTGTGCCAGGGCCTGCCCACCCTCACAGGGCAGAATTCCTTCCTATTAATCTATTTTTAACCTCTATTTAACACTAATTAAGTGTTCTCAAAGTATAGTCTGAAGTCATCATCACTGAGATACTTTAAGAACTGCTTCCTATCAAAATGAGCCAACTGTGTCTCCACAAGAGCTTTTACCAAAATTCCTGGTGAAAACAGCGCTTTGCTGCCTGCAAGAAATTTTCAGGGTGGGTGGACAGCAGACAATTGGCAGAAAAGTTTTGGGAGTCGATGTTCCAGAGCAGTTAATGCAGTGATTGTGGATTGGAACCTGGGAGGAAAATGGCATTTCTGGCAGGGAAGGCTCGGCCACCTCCAAACCGGTGTCGCTTCCCTTGGAAGCGTTGGTGGCGTTTGTTTAAGGCAGCCATCTGGTCAGCACGGGAGTATAATGCACCATATTGCATCCCCAATAACATTTAAACTGTTTGCAATCTCAATAAACTTTTAACTTTTGAAGCACATGCACAGGGGTGCACTCAGCCACTGCGTGAACCTGATTTCCCTTCCTCGCTGCTGTTGGAGGGAAAATCAGGGTCGCCTTTCCAAAAGCTGCAAAGTCGACAGCCAAAAATAAAAAAGCAGGCCAAGAGCAGCAAAAACCTCATGAAAACCTCTGGTAGCTGCTTTCCAATTCTGTTTTATTCATCCTACCACTACAGCTTGGGGCTGGGCTGATGGATTGGGCCACTGGGAGCTGCAAGGTGTGGAACTCCATGGTTTTCTCCACAGGAGGAGATGGGAGGAGGTTTTTTTGGGAAACTTTGGTTTTGGGAGTATGCAGAAGTTTCTCCAATGTGTAGGCACTAAGCAAATATATAAATTTTTTCATTATTTTTTCTCTTTTCATTTTAAATTTTTTTTTTTTGGCTGTTGCTGTGTATTTTCCACTCAGCGGATTTTTTACTGTGAGGGTGGGCAGGCCCTAGCCCAGAGAAGCTGTGGCTGCCCCTGGATCCCTCAAAGTGTCCCAGGCCAGGCTGGACAGGGCTTGAAGCACCCTGGGATAGTGAAAAGTGTCCCTGCCATGGCAGGGGGTGGAATGAGATGAACTTTAATGTCCTTTCCAACCCAAACTATTCTGGGCTTCTATGGATGAAGAAATGAAGCATTCTTTGTTGCATTTCTACTCTTGGGGAAGCAACAGAAATAATGGAAGAGCAATTTATTTCACCTGTTGATTCCTCTGCTTTTCATCTTCTCTCCCATTCCATTCCATTCCATTCCATTCCATTCCATTCCATTCCATTCCATTCCATTCCATTCCATTCCATTCCATTCCATTCCTGATGTCCACAAACAATTTTAATTTTATCTAAACACACCTCCTGTATCCTTTGTGTGGTTGCTCTGGTCTGGCTGTGACTACTCAGGACAAGGACCTGGGTATGGATATATCATGGACCAGAAAGAAATGAGTGTTCTTCCAGCCATCCCTATAAATCCAGCTCTGGGGAAATCTTGGATCATGTCAATTTTTTCCCAAATCCAAGCCTGAATTCTATTTCTCTCTCTCCTATTGCACCTGGCATCTGCATTGAATGGGCATTTTTACGACTATGTGGTTGTGTAGTAGGAGGGCAGGGTTTCACACACTGAACTACTACTCACTCTAGCAACAAAGAGTTGCTCTCTTCCCACCCATTTCTTGCTTTTGTCTGGATATTCCAGTGTCACTTTTAGGACAGAGCCCCATTAATATAATATGCCAGCTACTTCTGTCAAGGCATTGATATATGTCATTAGCACAATGGAAATAAATTCAAATTCATACGTTGCATGTCACACACTGAGTTTTATCTTGACCTCCTAAGGTGAGAGACAGATGTTTTCCATTGGAAATGCTTTGGTTATTTGTTTATACTTGTCAAATGCACATCTGAAACCCACCTATATAAAACTGGAATATGGGCTGCATTTTAAGTGAAACCAGGGAAAAATATGCAGACTTTGAGAGATGAAGGGGGAAAAAAACCTGCAGCAAGCACCAGGATATGGGAGTGAATAAGCATAATAGATCAGAATAAGGCCCTAAATCAATTTTATTTTCACAGTTCTAGCATCATAAAAAGTGGGTGGCAGTAAACCAATTATTATGCAACTTAATGAACTAATTAGGAAAATCAGAGCAATAATGGTACTGGTACTGACTGATCTGAATATAAAAAGTAGAATTAAGTTCTCAGCATTGAATTTTTCAATGCACAGGATTGCAGAATAACTTTTAAAGCATTCTGAGTTTGGGAAGAGGGAGACTGCATCTGTGGTGGCTGTGGGTACCCAAATGATCACAGCCCTGAACTCTCGGGTTACGTTCACTCCTGTGCAGCTTTAAAAACAAAAACAAGTGAGGAACAGCTCATTAAAAGCTCTGCTTGCATTTATGTGCCCCTAAATGCTGTTGAAACTCTGGTGTCTGTTGGCAGGAGGCTCTTAAATACCTTGAGCTTGGGGTTGGGTGGCTCAAACCCTGTGCCCTGGGATTTCTGAATAAACCCAGGCCCTGCTCTGAGCTGTCACAGGAGTGGGATTTGCACCAAACCCAGTGCACAGGAACAGAAGAAAATAGTCACAAAAGCACAGCTTCTGTCCCTTAATATTGGTGTAGTTAGCACATGCTATGCTTTAACTTGTTTAAACCCTCACATAATGTAGTTCATGTTGACAGAGGTTATAAATATGTTGGTATCAGAGCAGGATTTCTCATTACACCTCTGAGATTATGTATGGGTGTTTCAAGACATTCAATAGTTTGTTGATTTTCTTTCTTTATGCCGTTTCTGACTGCTCATATTTGATAATATGATGTGTGATTATGGGCCTAAACCTTTTCTCTTTAACATCAGGGACAAGGTTCCTTTTGCCTTCGGTGCCGAAATTGAAATGAACCCTCATAAATTCCTCCATCATTTCCTTGCTATTGTGAAATGCTCTGCAGTGTTTTCATTGATTTATAACATATTTCTTTTTTATCCTGCAACTGTAGCACAGGGGTTCTTTGCTGGTTTTCTTATAGTTCTGCGTCTGCCTTATCCATGTTTGGCAAATTTAGTGGCTGTTCTATTTGTAGATGGCACATGTTGATTTTTTTTAATGATCTTTACGGTATTTGCATATGGTATTTTTCCCTGGAAGGATCTGTCTGGGCCATGAGTGTCTCATCCCAAAGGAGGGGTGAAAGTGTTTTCCTAAATATTTCCATGGATAAACACAAGCAAAAAGAGAAATGATTTCTGCTTTCCACGATCAAAACAATCGATGTGAAGAGTTTTGTTTATTTTCCTGGTCAAAAAGCCACTGTCAGAGTCTATTTAAAACAAATGGGGAGATGGGAGGGGCAAATGGCCTTAAAGCAAGTGTATCACATCCAATACTTTTTAAAAAAGAGAAGGAACCCAGGCCAGCACATTAAAAATGAGCATTTCCAATACAATTTGTCACCCATGCATAAATCTTGCTGACATTTTCAGTCACTTTAATAGCCTTCCCATTTTATAAATCAGTATGAACTTGCACAGTTGCAAAAAGTGTGTATTTTGAACATCTCATTTGCATACTTTACCAAAAGCCAATGAGGCAGTGGAAGCAACACTGGTGATCATAATAAGTGTTTGGGAAAAGGCAGAAAGATCACTAATGGTTTGCCTTTAGGGATTTCTGTACTCCATAGGGGACGAAAATGAGAAATATTTTTCAAACAGCAGGGGTAAAGGTTTTAAAACTAGAAACACATGGAGTGATAAAAATGTTAGTGCCACAGGGCGCATAGCAGGAAAAATTTACAATGTAAAAACTGTAATTTCAGCATTAGGAAGTAATAATCGTGTTTCATCATTGTTATTAAAGCATGACCCTTAAAGTCACATAAATTAGATATAACTTTCTAGAGAAGTGTATTAATCTTCAATGGAAAATATTAGGAAAGTTTATTATCATATGAAGATCAGAAGAAACTGAGTTTTATTAAAAAAAATGAAGCTAAACTTGGTGGGGTTTTTAATTAATTAATTTATTTTTTAATAAATCTCCAGGATTTTTGAACCAGCAGACAGACTTGTGTTTACTCAATGCAAAATGCAGAGACCAGCTTTGCTCTGCAAACCAACAACAGTTGCATGAGAGGAAACACAACCAACAATTAAATAAGGAACTGAGGAAATCCAGGACATAAATGGCTTCTATTTTCTTTGACAGAGTCATCTTGGTGTGGATGCCAAATGCATCCAAATGATTAATGAAAAATGTATTCATTGTTGGGAAAAAATAAAAGTACCACAAGAATTTCCACTGGGAGTCTTGAAATGGCACCAGTTATCCAAGGTGTGCAATTAGGGACTGAGGGAGTTCCCATCCTGCCTGTAAAGTGCAATTTTATGAGGGACTCAGAATTTCCTGACAGTGCTGCTCAACAAGGGCACTTCACCTGCAAGAACTTTTGGGAAAACTTGTATTTCTGGAAATCTGACACCACCATGGGAGGGTGTGAAGGCCCTGGGCTGAGGGAAAGTGGTTCAGTATGGTGGACCACTGGATCCATCCAGGATGAACATGATTTCTGGCTTTTCTGGCTTTTCTGACTCCAAAATCCCAAAGTGTTTCCTGAAGTGAAGTGTTCTGTGTATGGATTCAGCACTTTCTGCTAAGAAAAGAGCTGCCTGGCTGATATATAAAATAATTTTTTAGTTTTATCTTGCAATTTCTTGGTTTCAATTTAAAAAACTAACTGCCAGCATTGACAGACTGGGCGTGCTTTTAGTGAAAATTTAATTTTAATATGGAACGGAACAGCTTGATGTTATTGATAAGGAGTTTGTAATTCCTGCAAGGCAAACAGACAAACATTGGATGTTGGGTTTGGGATACTGGATGTGTCCTGTGTCAGAGCAGTGGGGTTGTGCTTCCAGAGTGGGATTCAGCCACTTCACTGCTCACTCACTAGAGAGAAACCAGAAAAAAAAACAAAATAGAAAAAAACTCACTTTTCATCCTTCACATTTGCTGCCCTCAGCTTTAAGATCCAAATCTTGATTTCCTCTTGCTCTGCGCTTCCTTTCTGCACATTGTTCACCTGCAAGAGGGAGATGCCCAGTTTGGAAGAGCAGACAACCCTTTCCCAACATAATCCGCAGCTTGATTTGTGGGCAGCCGCTCTCCAGAGAGGAATAAAACCTTTCCCAAGAGCTCCAAGCACAGGGATGCAATGCATAAGGAGGGCATCGTTATTATCTCTCCTTACAGCTGTGTTCTGATGTGAAAATGGCTGTAGCTGTTGTTTTTCCTGCCCCTTCCTGCCAGTCCCCCGGGCAGTTTGTGATGCTCGTGCACAGCCAAAGATGAGGCACCGTGCTTCTCTCTGCAATTGGAACTAGCAAGACAAACTTGCCCAAATGGGAATAATTTTTTTTTTTTAATTTACAGGATGCTTTTCCTATTTGCATGAGAAGATTGGAGGATTTCCACCAGTGTCAGAAACTGTCATTTTCCGAAGCAGAAAAGGTCAATATTTTTTTTTAATTTTGTAAAAAATTTACCAAAAGTTTATTTTATGAGTCAATGTCTTGTAACCGCCTGCAACTGCAATGGCACTGGTGGAAAGAGGCTCCATCCTTTTCTCAGGGGAAAAGGGAAATATTCCAGATCTTTACCTGGAATTCTCCCTCTGCAGTTGCAACATCATTAGCTGCAGGCTGGTTCTACAATAATGATCCAAAGAACAGAATTAAAATGGTAATAAAATAAAATCCTTGTATATGGTAAATCTATGTATATTTTCAGAATTCCAGAGTAAACTGGGGGCACAGAATCCGGTGATGAACTGCAGTGATTTTAAGAATTTTTAGTGACATATTCCAACAGTGTCTATCCAGGGATGGGATTAAAATGGGGTTCAGCTTTGGAGATCAGGAATGGTTTTAGATCTCCTTGATATTTATATAACAAGGGAGTATTTACATTTTTATATATCAGTCTGCATCACTCAGACTGCAAAAGATCTGTACAACGGACACAAAGTGTTTCTAATACAGTTCACTGTGGTTCTGTACCTTTGGGAGCTTGGCCCAAAAAAATGTCAATATTTTCCTCCGGGAATTTTATAACCTCTTAGAAAACTCTGATTAAATTAATTCAGATGTTAATTATTAAGAATTTGTGCATTTGCTTGTATCTTTTTAGTTTATTTACAGTATATACATATATATATATAGTCTGGACTTTGTGGTCTAACAGTTATGTTTTTCAGGAACTGAAAGCTCTAAGGTAAAATCTAATATTTACAGCTTGAACTATTTAAATGAATAATTCTCAAGTGGTATAATTTAGAAATTGATAGAAAAATTGTGAGAATTATGGTATATCTGTAGGACCAGCTGTAGCAAATATAAGCTGGAGTGCAATAAAAGAACACACAGGCTGGAAGAAAATTCAAGGAGATTATTAAATATCAGACTTAGAACTTCTTTTATGTAATATTTTCATTAATGACCTTTCTAAAACAAAACAAAACTTTTTTTTTTCTTTTTTACACACTGAATTTGATAACATCATCAGTTCAAATTTGAGATTTACAGAAATAAGTAGATCATGCTGAACCAGTATGCATGCAATTAAATTTAATACTACTGAAATTTAGCTGCCAGAGGAAGAAATTTCCTAGGAACTGGAATTTCTCAACACAGAACAACAGAGGGGGGAAAAAAGGATTTGATTGCACCAGAGTGTTAACAAATGATTGAGATCTACCAATACAAAACTATAATGAAAAAGATTAGACACGAGCAGAGATATTTCCAGCAGGAAAGATAATATAATTCTACAAGGCTTTTGTAATTTATTTTTCTCTCTCTAACAGTGTCTTTGTTTAATTTTCTTGTAATTTCTTTCTTTTTTTTTCCCCTGGGTTCTGTGGGATCAGTTTCCCTTATTGCATCCATTCTTCGGCATGAATTTACTGTGAGCACACTCGGAGTGATTATAGCTTATGACATGTGGAAGTTCACAGGTCCTAAAAATAAAATTAGGGATCTGAAATAACCCCTCCAATCCAAGAGTGGTTATGCAAAGACAAAGCTTTTGCTCCAAGTGGAAACGTGACAGTCTCTGGATTTCTCTGGAATGTCAGGCAGACATCTCAATGTCAGGGGCATGTCCTGATTTTCCCTGGATGAAAACAAACCAAACTTCTGCTTTTTATTTATTTTATTTTTTTTTCTGTTTTTGCCTTTGGCTGCTGGAGCTGAAATGAAGGCTTAGAGCTGTTTTGTGATGTGAACTCTTCCAGGGAAAGCTCCTGGCAGCAGCTGGGTGCATCCTCCAGTGAAGGATCTCTAAAAGGGAATTTTTCCTGATGAGGGAAAAGTTTGCATTGAGGAGATCCTGACCAGCATCTCCTGGGCAGCAGGAGAAATGTTTGACCTTGGCTTGGACCCAGAGGAATTAATTTGGGAGTGCTGAAAGACCCAGGGCTGCAGGTCAGACACTGATCTCCAGAGATCTTTTGTCAGAGGGCATTCGTAGACATGGGCAGAGAGAAACAATCAAATTTCATATTTTTTAAATACTTCTGATGCCTAAAAACCACCAAAGCAAACCAACCCCCACCCTCCAAGCCCCATTGAGTAGGCTGAAATGAATTCTCAAGTGCAATCCACTAATTTAGATTTTTTTCTCACTTTTTCTCTATAAATTCTATTAATTTCTTGGTAAAACTCTCTTAAAATGAGTGGTGGTAATCTTGTTTTTCCCAAGGTCAGGCAATCAGTCAGTAGTGGGCAGTCAACATCCATGGAAAACCCTACAATAATAACATTCATCCTATAAATAACAAAATGGTTCGTATGCCTGATAGAAGGAAATAAATTTTGAGAGTGATTTCAGTATCAAGTGATTGAGCTGTTTATTGAATAAACCAGAAGTGAAACACATTATTAAAAGTTATGAAAAAATAACTGTAGAAAGCCAGTCAAAACATTGTATTTTGCAATGCTACTTAAATTCAACAGCCTTTTCCCCATGAAATATATTTTCCCTGGGAGTTTTTAAGTAAATATTTTCCTGGGAAATTATGAAGTGTATAAGGAGAATCCAGTCTTGAATAAAATGCTTTTGTCTGCACAATTTTTTTGGGTTAGAAAGGTTGTGGTTATAATCCCTACTGACCCCAAAATATACAAATTGTTTGGATTTTGACTAATTACCAGTTTTCACAGTTTTGATACTGAAACAGAGAATTTTTTTTTTTAATTGCACTTTGGTCTGATACAAAATTTGCACCTTTCAGACTGAAAAGTTTGTGCTTCACACAAGGCATGAGAAAACAGAGAAGTTACTCTGGGACCCAGTGAGGATGAATTACACTGAGGGTTTTCTACAGCTGGAGGAAGAGAAATGTGGTTGCAATCATCCCCAAATTTGTGGGCGAGCAAAAGATTTGCAGCTGGGAAGAAAATACAGTGGTCAAATTCAGCTGAAATATTCTCAGGCTGAATTCTCTTCTGCTCTGTGATGGTTTGACCCACTGTCACCAGATTCAGTCATTGAAACAATTTCTGGTAAATGTTGGCTCTATTTTCAGACAGCTAAACATGCAATGAAGCAGTTATTCATATGTATTTTTCCTACAGGTTTTAGGTAAATGACTCATATTCCATCAAAATTGTGATTACTGATAACAGAAATCACTCATTCAGACTAACATTCTGAGTCCATCCCCATATTTTTCTTAAAATATTACTTGAGATATAAGAAAATTACATTCCAGGTGTATCAACCACCCCTCATGCTGATGGTGTGAAGCTCAGTATAGCTTTGAAGATTAAGATATTTTCATGTGCAGAGAATATATTTGTATTAACAAAATTAGCTTTTGTAAAACTCCAGGCTGATTTTCTGTAGCATCAAGATGTAGGTCTCACCCATTTCTGCATCGTGCATCACCTCCTGCTGAAATAAAACATAATCTCTTAGAAAAATAGTGTTAAATTTGATTTAAAGTCCTGAAGTGAAGGTGATGCATATGAATTATTCCTGTGATTAGTTATTAGAAAACTGTTGTGTTTCTGCTCCGGATTTGAGTGCATTTTTATTTACCAATTTGTACCATTTCTCTAATAGTGACTGAACTTTCAAATTTGCCACAGTTTAACCTTTGCAGGAGATAATTAAGGATTTAGTTTAGCAAGGCAATTCCTGAGAGAAAAAAACTTCAAAAAGTGTCCTTTCCAACAAACACCTTTCCAAACCTTTCCCAGGTTTGTCACCTCCAAGCAGCAGATGGAGGGACAGAAGAGGACACATTTTCCTGCCAGATTCTTCTGAAGATGGAATAATGATGGATGTGAACTCCCTGTACATCAAGGTAAGACCAGGGCCAGACAAAAAGCCAAGAGAAGGTTTTGGCAGCATGAGGGTGTTTAATTTGAGATCTGGTATCACCTCAGTGCCTGAATCCTGCTGGAAGTTGCAATATTCAGACTGCAGCTCTTTGCAGGTCTGAGCTGGTGCTCAAAGTACCAAAGCCAGGACGGCTTCAGAGCCATTGGACACTCCAGGGTGCATTTTGGAGTATGGGCAAAGAGATAAAGCTGGAAATTCAGGTGGGGAGGAGCTCATCAATCAGGAGCAGCATGACAGCAGAGAGGCAAACACTTTGGGAAAGAGCAAGGAACGCGGAGCGGGAGAGCCGGTGGCCGATGTCCCCATGTCCCAACGGGGCTGGAATTTGGGAAGGCATGTGTGGAAGAGGCTGACAGCTGGCCTGTTAGCCAGACAGAGTTTGTTGAAGAAGAGAAGAGTTGTCTTTGCCCCTGAAAGGAGCTCTACCAGGGCTGTTGGCATGGAAACAGTAGAGAATAAAAGATAAACGAGGAGGCCTTGCAGTTGGAAGTGTGTGGAAAACAGCGGTGGAGACCACCCTCCACCAATGAACATTATGCTGATTTACTGTAGCCAATGAATAGGTATAAACTTAGTAAAAAGGTATAAAAGGCAGCATGCTGTTAAAATAAACAGCAAGAAGCCTTCTCAACCTCATGGTGTTTTTCTGAGGGTTGTGCCCATCTCAGCAGCGACAGGCATGGGCGCCTGGAGAGCAGCACCAGCCCTGGAGAAGGAGCGCACCTGGATCCCGGGTTTGTCGTTGTTGAAAAGGCTCTCAAGGTATTACAAAGTCCTTTTTCTTAGCTTTGTGCTCAAAGAAGAAGTCTGGATTCTCCAGCTCTGGTTCTCAAGGTTGTTTATTTTCTCTTACCTATTCCATTCTTTCTCTGACCTGCTGAGATCTGTCCAGCGGGTCGGGTTGCGGCACACTGACTGTCTTCAGGATGGTGTTGGCTAAAAACTACGTGTTCTTTATTTACAATAATTTTGCAATACCCATCATCTATGTTTGACAGTCTGTCTCTACCCTAAACCAATCCAGAAGTGCCACCATCCCAGCAGAAGATGGACAAGAAGAAGAAGAAGGACAGGACAAGCCCACATTCCTCCATCTTGCCTCTTGAACACCCATTCTAAAAACTCCAAAATTCTACTTTTTCACCCTGTGACAAATTCACTACCGTTCTACTCAAATTTTTTGTGGCTTTTAAATCTTCACACAAAGTTGCTAATTGTTTCCATGGGCTAAATCAAAGGCACAGGTGTCTTTGACTCCGCGCCGAGGTCTCTGAGCTCCTTACCAGGGTCTTGAGCCATCCAGGGCAGTCAGAGGAATGCCCTGGGTTCCAACACCTGGAGAGCAGCACCAGCCCTGGAGAAGGAGTGCCCTGCTGCGGGAAGGAGCAGAGGCAGAGCAGCTGTGGCTGCTGGCACTTGCAGCCCCCAGAGCTGCCCACCCTGGCAGATGAGGCAGGCACCAGGCTGCAGGAAGGAGGCCGGGGCGATGCTAACGAGGCTGGATTGATCTGCATGGATTACAAAACAACACCACACCACTGGCGTGATCACCAGAGGATCCAGAGGAACACCTTGACTTCCCCAGGAAATGAGGAGGCAGCTGTGAGTGGTTTTATTGGCAGAAAAGTGCTCCTGCTTTTGAGAATTGTCAGCCCGGCGTTGTTCGCTCTCCTCGCTCGGCATCGCCCCGCCACAAGATTTAGTGGGCTGTGTTATGGACCTGGAAGGAAACTCCTGCCTGAAAAATCATGTTACAACACCAACACCATAAATGTATTATGGAAAGGCTGATTTGAAGGAATAGAGAAAAATGTGGAGCATTTGTTTTGTAAATGGGAAATTCTCGCTCTCCCTCTCTCTCCCTGATATAAAATGAGATTGCTGGTCAAGAAGAGTTATATGGATTTAAAATATGTTTTTTATGAACATGTGAACACTCTCTGGAGACATTTTGCCAGTAGTTTGAATGACAGTGGTGAAGTTACAGAAAGCTTAAATGACAAAGAAAATGGAGAAAAGTGGAAAAGAAAGAAAAAAGAGTAAAAATTAAGAAAACAGAAGCAGAAAGAGACAAGGAAATCTCTGATCCCTTTTTGATAATAAAGAACAAACTGTAATCAGGACTTGCTGATAAGCTGTAAATTTCTGTATTCTGCATTTCCTTAGGCAACCACAGTTGTCCTCCACAAGGATTGTTTCAGCAAATCCTGCAGGATTTGAGGGAGAGCAGGAGGCTTCAGAAATGCCCAGATCTGCAATCTCAGTCTTGCACTTGGTGAAGTGCAAAATGTAAAGTGATGCCTTTGGAGAAAGCAGCCTGTAATGCAAGAAGACAAATCACTGATTTGGAATTGATATGTTCCTTGTACTTGATATGCTCATTTATATGCAAGGAGTTTATTTGATCCCAAATTCAGGAATTTAACCAAACAGGCAGATAATTATGTGGTCATCAAGTGAAGAAATGAGGAAAAAAAATCCCTATCAAGATCCCTGTTGCAGAAAACAAGACTATAAATGAGGGAACAAGTGAGGAATCCTGAAGAGGGAAGAAATATCCTAAATAAAGTCCAATTCCAGGACTTGTGTAATATTAAAGCTGTGCTTGTACAAGAAGTGAGGAAACTGGAACTGCAGAGAGACAAGTCAGCCTTAATGCTGAACCTTGTCCTCCTAATTTCTAAAATGAATTTATTTTTATTTTTCATGCTCTCAATGCATATGCCAATGTAAATGACAGAGCATTATTAACACAAACAATATTAAGGCATTGAAATGTAGAGAGCTTAGATGTTATTTGGTTTTCAGCTCTGAATGAACAAAAACAATGTACACCTCCCTCCTCTCACACACATTTGTTAGGTTGGTGTGTTTTGGTTCTTAGTGTGAATTCCTTTTTATTTTAGGTTTTAATTGCTAGTTATATAGTTAATACATTTATATGTGTAGTCAATATATAGTTTAATTTATAGCTATAAAATGTACTAAATTTTTAAGAGTAGATATAAAACAATTGACAAAAAAATTCAAGGTCGCGTTTCTATTCTCGTTGGGTTTTTGAATAACATGTGTTGGCTAATTTTGAGACTAATTTTCAAACCCTCAGGAAGCATTTTAAAGTATTTCAGCTAAGCAGGAATCTCAGGGTCAGGAACAGTGCATCAGATTTGGATCTAAAAGGACTTAGGTCACAGGGCTTTCTATTTAATTTCCTTGAGTTTTCTTTTCTTTTCTTTTCTTTTCTTTTCTTTTCTTTTCTTTTCTTTTCTTTTCTTTTCTTTTCTTTTCTTTTCTTTTCTTTTCTTTTCTTTTCTTTTCTTTTCTTTTCTTTTCTGTAAGAAGTTGATTGTAAAATGCTCATTTTTTATAGATAAATCAAAATTGACTAAATATTGCCTTAAAAAGTAAAAACACTTCTTACAAATTAGCACTTCACAGTGTTTGATAGACAAACAACACCTAGGATGTAAGGAAACATTTTATATGAGTACCAATTATTATAATGTGTAGTGAGGGGCTCTACTTGTAATATATAAAATTATAAGTATAGAAAGTATAAAAATAATTTATACTTAAAAAAACTGACTGTATCAAATGTCATTATTTTGATATAATCTGATTTTACAAAATTTGTATATATGAGCATGAACATGATCTTGTTCAAATATGGATCATTTTAATTTTCTTCATTTTAATTCCGTGAAAACCCATCAGATTTTTGGCAAAGCTGATCTATTGAAAGGTTAATTGTTGGTGTTTTTGAAAATATATTTAAGACACATGTAAATGAATTTTTTTTTTTAAGTTTTACCTCTCTTTTTTTGGCTCTGAAATGAAAGAATCAGGATTTCATGCACTGAGAGAAGCAGAATTGCCCACCAAGTCTGATGGTCATATCTCTAAAATCTGTGGGAAATTTTAATGGTCAGAAATTTAACCAAAGAGTTGAGAAGATCTGGAGTGTCATTTTCTCCACATAAATTCATTTTAAGCACAGGAGACTTGCAGTGTGACTCAGATCATTAAATGGGAATGTCTGGAATAGTCCACAAAATGCATTTCACTCAGGTTATTATTATTTTCCCCTCTAAATATCAAGGATGCATTAAGATAATTGCAACAGAGTAATTAGACTTTCTCCTAAAAATGACTTGTCTACAAGTGGTTTAATAGATTAAGGATTTTAAAGGGGTTGGAGAGAACCAGTTACAGTAATCAGAGAAGCAAAAGTGCTGAAGGTATCACGAAGGCTCATAATTAAGCTGAAGCTTACAGCTCAATTAAACTTGAGCATCATTATGCATAAAACATCAGTGGGCATCAAAAGTCCCATAAAAAGAGATGGGATCTATGTGAAACAGCTAAAAGGTAAGGCAGGATATGGACTGGTCCAAGACTTCCAGATAAAGTCAAGGAAAATGGGAATAAAATTGAAATTTTCATGTTCTTCTATCAGTTAAGAGTCATGTATACTTTTTTTAAACCTGCAGCAGTCAAATAATTATAATAATAATAAAATAATTCTTGTGGAATTCCTATCAATGCAACAATGCTAGGAACAGCACATTGGTCAAAACTGCTGTGCCATAGACTCTTTGGGATATTACAGGCAAAAGAAATTTGTTGCAAAAAAGAAAATTTCATATGAAGAGTTTTTTCAGAGGAAGTCAGATTTTGGTGCTTTTCTCTGAAGAATATCATTACATTTTCAACTAAAAAATTAAAAATGCATTGATTGTGCAATTTGTGTTTCTGTTATGGGAAATTTAAGATGGGGAGGACTGGGAGAAGTAGTGTGGGAATTAGAAGTTGCAGAGTATCACTGGAAGAACGAAGAGATCCTGGCATGAAAGGTTTGACCCAGATCCTATAAGATTCACAGTTATTAATAAACTATTGTATTTAGGTACTCTTGCCCTTTTTATTTGCAGCTCTGCATGATTTAATATGATTTTTTCTTCTGTGCTGCCCTCTGGAGTAGTACCTACAGGAAACCTCCCAGCTGTCTTGGAGAAATATGATATTAGGAAGCAAATGCCATTATTTAATACAGAGAAAAAAGGAAAATCTGAAAGTGAGCGGCTTGGAAGTCCAAGTGCCAGCACATTTCAGATCTAAGCCCTTCCCTTACAAATACAATAATTGTAAAATTCCCATTGTCTTCCTAGGAAGTGCTTTGTAGTGTTTGCTGGTTATTATTTGTGCAAAGGCTTTTAGTCAGGAGTTAAATTATCACTTAATGCTGGTTTTAAAGAAGTTTCATCAGAAGGAGTTTCCAGATGGAGCTTGTGAGGCAACGTGAGTTATGAACGTGAGAAATTGCAGGAGGCCTGCTGTGGTTCAAGTTTGTGTCTCTCCTACATCCTGACTGGATGTCCCCAGTTCTGGAATGTTCCTTAGGGGCTTCTCTATTGAGAAGCAGAGAAGGAGGTGGATTCACTTGGTGGCTCATAACTTCAAGCAATATCCAGAGGGGTGGGAACACAGAATCCTAGATCTGAGCATTTGTTTGATCATGTCTTAATTAGTGACCACTTGCCTTAGGTTGGAAATGGGGGTGTGTGTTCTACTTTTGTCAGAGGTGGGGCAGTTCTCTTCTGTCCATTGGCCAGTTTTTCTTTCTCTCTCCCACAACCAATCCTCTCTCCAGGAGATCTCTTCTGTTCATGGGCCATTAATTATCAATTATCTTCTGTCCATGGGCCATTCATTATTAATTATCTTCTGTCCATGGCCAGTGAGTGTCCCTGCATGGCTGATCCAATTCCATCATCCCATGGGGAGATGCTGTGCCCAGGGGAGGAGCCAAGCATTCCTGCCTGGATACAATCTGAGGTTTGGGACAGCACAGCAGCCTCTGCCCCCTGCATTGCCAGAGGAGCAGCTTTGTGCTGCCCTGCACTGCCAGAGGAGCAGCTTTGTGCTCCCTGCACTCCCAGAGGAGCAGCTTTGTGCTCCCTGCATTGCCAGAGGAGCAGCTTTGTGCCCCCTGCACTCCCAGAGGAGCAGCTTTGTGCTCCCTGCACTGCCAGAGGAGCAGCTTTGTGCTCCCTGCATTGCCAGAGGAGCAGCTTTGTGCCCCCTGCACTCCCAGAGGAGCAGCTTTGTGCTCCCTGCACTGCCAGAGGAGCAGCTTTGTGCCATCTGTCCTGGCACTGCAGGAGGGCTGAGCCCCCATGGGGTGGGGCTGGGACACCACCCTGACACACAGGAGGTCAGGGCATGCTCTGACTCTGGGAGTGTTATTTTAATTGTTTTTTTTTGGGGGGGGTGGTACTATTATTGCATTTTTACTTTTCATTTTCCTAGTAAATAACTGTTATTCCTACTCCCATATCTTTGAATGAGAGCCCCTTAATTTCAAAGTTATAATAATTCAGAAGGAGGGAGTTTACATTTTCCATTTCAAGGGAGGCTCTGCCTTCCTTAGCAAACACCTGGCTTTTCAAACCAAGACACTGTGTCTTTGATCATATCTTATTTTTGTTTGTGTTTATAGTGAAATGAAGATGCTCCAGTGTTAATTGGGAAGGGTCTTTCAGGCCATGCGGAAATTCCCTCCTAATTTAGAGCTCCAGTGTGGGTCAACTGGGCACTGATGGCTCTGCAGTGTGTGTCCACGTCCCTGCTCTGTGGTAAATATGAATTTAGCTCAACTCACAAAGAATGCAGGATAAACCAATTTAAATTTGTCCTGCCTGGTTAGTTCCTGTGAGGCAAATTGTTGCTCTTTGATAGTATTTTGATTTTATTGTGAAATCAACAGTTAAGTGTACAGTGTACATTAGCCCAAGCAGCTTGTTTGTTCCTACTCAGGACCTTAAATATTATTTTTGTTATTATACTTGTTAGAGAGTTGTTTTATTACACTAAATAACATTAGCTAAAATTATAATTGCCATCATTATGTTCTTATTGTATTAGCTGCTATGTTGTGATAATATGATCACAATATTACGGCATTATCAGTGATGGGGGTGGTGATAAAGAGGCAATTCTGTAAATTCTTTGTGCAGCTCAAGCCATGGTAGGAGCATGAGGGGATAAAGCCTTTAATGTTTACACTGATATCAGCTGAAAGGGTAAAGATCTAAAATTTGCAACCCAAAGCCAAACCTTGGAAATCTGAATGCTCAGGAAAACACATCTGAACTCCCTGAAGGAAGGACTTTTCTTTTAGGGCCATTAGGAAACAAAGGCTGAGGTGCCCAGAACATCACGTTGGTGTTAAATTTACTCATCAACCCTTCAGGTCAATTTGTACCTTTTGTTTTGCAACTTTTTGAATAAAGAGAAAACCCCAAGAGAAAATACTGTTGCTAAAATCTGCAGAGGGGCACAAATTCAAGCCCTGCCCTGTCCTTAGAGTCTTGACACAAACCCACAGTTCAATAAAACTGTTTTAAGTGCCCACACAGCCAAATCCTCTGATTTTGGCACATTTTGTGTGAGCCCTCTATTTCTCAATTTAAAAATGCACAGGATATTAATATATGAAAGAATTTAAAGGGTTTGCTAAGCCAACAAAACAGGTGAATTTGTGATACCCATTGTCTGTCCATTCCTGGGTAGTTCAGTGTGCTAACAAATGTTTGGACCACAATATTTCAGTGGCCCAAGTGATTGAGCAAGGAATGAGCAGAGCAATATTTCATCTTGAGGCTTTTTTTCACTCTTTCCCAGAAGATGCTGCTAGCAGCGTGCAAAAAAATTGTATTATGCCAAAATTGTACAAAAATAAATTCCCTCCCCCCAAGCCAATAGGTATTGTTTTACAGCTGGGAGATGGAAAACATATTGGTTGAAAGCATTACAATATTTAAAAACCACATGGAGTTGTAAAAATTGGAATGAGTCCTCTAAATCTTGGATAAAATGGTTAATCAGTTGATCCTTAACAACTGCTATGTACAGTACAGAGAGCTTATAATTCACAAATGCAGGTTCAAGCAGTGCTCCCCAAGGATGGGGAGAACAGATTGAAACACTGAAAAGGAAGGGGAAGGAGACAGAAGGAAAGAAATAATTAAATAAAAATGTCAAATTCTTCATTGGGATTTTTTTATGTTTTGTGTTTTCCCTACTCTTGTTCTCTGACTCTTAACCCTGAAAAAAAAATTATCTTGATGGAAATAATCAGTTCAATATTTTTTAATACTAATTATTAAACTTGCTGCTTTTTTCATTTCTTCTAAGAAATCATCTGTATTTTGCAAAATTTAAAGCCAAAGGCTTGCTTGTAGTGCAAGAAAGCAAAGATATATTTATTTTTTTTCTTTTTAATGACAGTCAATAGTCCCACAACTCACCAGTGCATTCCAAAAATTTCATGCTGTCATCATAAAAATCTGACTGTAGCAGAATCTGTCTGGCACTAGACAGAGCCCTAATGACCCTAAACTCACACACGATCCCTGGTGATCAGAAGAAGAAAAATACTGTAAAAGTAGAGAAATATGTAAACTGCTTAAGTGACAGAAAAATATCCTCTGGAGAATGTCATTCATTTTTTTTTTTCCTGTCTTTCACAACTGTCAGAGGTACCAGGTCTCTGAACTTGTCTTTTGTGTTGTTTAACAGGAAGCACTGGAGAATTTTCCAGTCACTTGGAAAGTAAAATTAGTGATGAAGTGGGGTCGTTCCCCCATTCCTACAGTTCCAGCAGCACATTCCCACTATTTAAACAGGAAGCCCAGCACAACTTTTACACAAAATATTGGGAGTCTCAGATTTCCCTCACCACACTCCTGTTTCCAAGGGTTCATTTAATGAGAAATTGTGTTACAACACAAACCAATGAACAAGGTTTTACTTGGCCATAGAAATCATGGAATAACAAATGTATTTAAAAAAATATAAGTGTTTTGTATGTGCTTTTCCCCTTTTTTTTTTTTAAATAGCTTGATAGCTGATTGATTTCTCATGTAGCTATAAATTAAGCAAGGAGAAATTTATAAGATTCTTTGAAAGTTATAAAGCATTCCAGAGAAATTATGCTGAAGAAACAAAGAATTTCATAGAGTTTGAGATATTTTTTGCCATATTGTGTGACATTTGATGTTTTTACCTCCAGCTTTTGAAATCAGCCTGATAGTGGAGGCTTCCTTCTGTCTCTCTCGACTGTGGAGAGATGAGACTGAAAATATGAATCATAAATGTGCTGACCCCAAAAAAAATGAGAAATATCAGCGTAGAGTTTCTTTGAATAAATTACAGGCACTTTAAAGCCATTTGGTGTTTAATTCATTGTGGTTTTTAAAGCTTGCAGTTAGCAGGAGCCTCTCTGTGCTCTGTTGTGTTTAGCTCTGCCACCACAATGTGTTTTACACATTTTCATGAACTCATTCATTTCCCTGTGATTGGGTCTTGCTCTGGATTTTGGGTTGGGCTCTGAGTATCATGAGCAGGATTTTTGTTCAGATCCTCCTTTTCTTCTTGTGGGAAATATTTGGCTTTTATAGAGCACTTTCGAGATGGATGAAGTCAAGCTTCCTTACAAATTGATCAAAAACAGAATTCTGGAATGATTTGGTTGGGAGGGAACTTGAAGCTCATCCAGTTCCAGCCCCTGCCTTGGTTGCTCCAAGCTCTGTCCAACCTGGCCTTGGACACTTCCAGGGATCCAGATCCACAGCTTCTCTGAGAAACTTCTGCCAGAGCATCCTCACCCTCACAGGGAAGAATTTCTACCCAATATCCAATCTAAACTTATTTTCCTCCAGTGTAACATGGAATTTTTTATTTTTTATGTACAAAAAAAAAAAAAAAAAAAAAAAAAAAAAAAAAAAAAAAAAAACCAAAACCCATAGGACCAAAGTTCTAAATCACAGTAGATTGTGATCCTGCATTAGGAGAGGAGGAGAAAAAACTTCTTATCTGCAGGTTCTGTCCTTTAAGGCTTGGAAATAACAATATTGGGGATTTTCCCTCTGTGGGAGCAGCAGCTGGGCAAGAGTCTGTCAGGAAAAGGCATCATTTTAGTTGCTGATTCATCAGGAATTTTGCTGTCTTAGTCTCCTACCAGAGAAGGTAAAAGTGGGCAAATCGTTGGCTTAATACAGTCCTAAGCTCTATTTCAGCCTGGAAGGTGTGTTCCCAGCAAAAATTGATTTCTTCCCATAAAAATGGAAATCTCAGCATACCAGGAGCCTGGAGAATGAGAAATGCTGATGCATAAATCCTAATTAAACTTGTCAGAAATCCCTGGGATCGTCCAAGGCCGGGTTGGACACTGGGTCTAGTGGAAGGTGTCCCTGCCCATGGCAGGAATGGGATGGGCTTTAAATTCCCTTCCAAGCCAAACCATTCTGGGATTCTGTGAAGGGCTGCACACCCAGGCTCACGTCAGCATCGCTGGTCCCACTCCCTCCTGCTCCAGCCGTGCACATCCTCACGTTTAGCTGGAACTTTATAGGCCTTTGTCCACATCCCTGTGGCATTGAATGCCTTGCAAATTTTTGCAGATCAAGCTTCCCAACATCCTGAGAGGCCTTGTCAGGAAAGCTTCATCTAAATACTTTAATCTCTCTCCTTGCAGTAGGACTTTCACTTCCCTTGCACACATCCTTTATGTTTGTTGAACTTGTATTTATGGGGCTAAGTTTTCTTAAACCCAAGCAAAACAGTAATTTATCTACTTTATTTCTTTCAAAATGGTGTTCTTGAAGTACATCTTGCAGATAGATTATCTGTCCCTCACAGCAAAGCCTCACAATGGGAGCCTAATAATTGCTCTTTTTCTAATTTCACTAAATGAGTTATAATTATTTTACGTCTGCTTTATGGTTACGGAATAGTATTAACCTAAGCTCTAATTATAATATAGCTTTCAAAGAAATGTATGGACACTGAATTGATGGACTGCCAGCTTATGTAGGAGCATCACATAAAGCAGATATACAGCTGATGGTTTAAGGCATAGCATGTTGAAATTCAGGGGCACAACTTGTTCATGAATAAGTAACAGGGTGTAAATTCATTGGCTGGTTTTTTTTTTAGTGGATCAAACAGAGAAGGGCACAATTAATCCTTGTCAAAATGCAAGTACAGTTGAAGTTGGGTGTGACTTACGCCAATAGGATTGGGAGACTCAAGCAGAGCCTGGGAGTCAGGTTAAGTCAGCATTGCAATGTTATTAATGGATATTTTACCTGTTTTCTACTGGTTTGCCATGTCTTGGAGCATTGGGAATGTTACTGCCACAAATTAACTCCTTGCTTCTATGTGTAAAGTGATCCTTGACCAAATATCTTGTAATTCCCTTATTGCCAGAGGTGATTGAAAGCCAAAATATTAAGAACGAAAGTGTTTAACATTTTCTTCTGCTTTACGGAGCTTCTACCTACCCCAGCCAAAGTGAAGTCTAGCTGCAAATCTGCAGCCATGGAGCCTCCTCCTGTGCATCTCTGGAGGATGATTCTGTTCCCAGCAGAGGAGACACACTCAGCTGCCTCCCCCATCCAAAAGGGGACTCATGGCTTGCTGATCTCAAAGTAGAAAATCAGATATATTTGGGCATTTATCACTTTTTCACTGGGCTGTGCAGCAGAAAGAGGTTATTTGTGTCTAAATCCCTTGAAGTGACCTTCAGGGTGGTTTTGCCTTTAGTATGAGAGGATTTATTGGACAGCACTGACCTTTTGCTGGTCATCTGGACCATCTGATGGAGCCACCATCCCTGAAAATGTCCAAAACACGAGTAGGTGGGAGATTTTTTATTTAGTGCAAGTGGTGGTGATCGGCTGAAGGATGGACCTGATGGTCCTGGAGGTCTTTTCCAACCTCAGCGAGTCCATGGTTCCACCTCAGCACAGCCACCAGAAGGATGCCTGGCCACCCTCCAAAACCAGGCACAGCAGAAATAATTGACAATTTCCTCCATAACAAAGGTGATCCCTCTCATTTGGGGTCCCTGACTATTTCTGACTGATATTTTAGAAGTCGGGTGCAAACTTGGAGATGAAAAGTGCTGCTTGAATGAACTTCAGACTAAACAAATTAGATGTGTAAAACACACCTGGCTCTTATCTCCCTCACAGCTAAACCTTGGGCTATGAGAACTAAATAAAACCCACCAGCCATTTCCTGGCCACTATGGGAGACTTCCCCTAAAGTTTATTTTTGAAGCCTCGGTGTCTCTTTCTTAATTACTTAAAGGTCTGTGGATTCGTTCTGTTGTATGAAATTTGATATAAATTGTTTACCAGACTTAAGGGGGCGAGGAGATTATGCACTTTCTTATTTTTAATATTTCTCTCTCCTATCTGCTGTGACCAGACAGAAATTTCAAGCAACAGTTCTTGGAAAACATACGGAGACCAGCCTGGGAATTTTGTAAGGTAAGGGACTGTCCATGATGCCAGGATGTCTGGCTGCTGCTTCTGCCTGAGCAGCTCTGCATCCTTCATATTTTGAAATTATCCTATTGTAACCATTTTCCACTCAGTTTCATTTGGCAATATATCCTTGTTTCTAAAGGTGTCTACACTTATTTGACTACAGAAAACATTTACTTTTCTAAAGGGCAGCTTAACCTTTGTTTAAATTTGAGGTGAGTGAAAGGGCACTGCAATTATCTGCTGTATTATTTGTGTCACATCTGAGTTACTATGAAGGCTCAACATGCATTGGCCTTTATTAGGGAACTGCTAAACAAAACCCAATATAACCACAGGTTTTGCATCCAGCAAATATTTTATTGAACCAAAGGCTTGTCCAGGAAACTGGAACTCTGAGAACATGCAAGTGGCAGAAAGCTGTCCCAGTGGATGGTATAGAGATGGGGGGTTTGTGCTGTAGCCATTTTATTTTAAATATCTTGCAGTCAGGTAAAGGGGAAATGTGACTTCAGTGTTTCCTGATACAGAGTGGAAAAACTCCAGTAGTGATGGAGGCTTTATAGATAAGCTGGATCCATGGGTAAGTCTCACTGCTTCCCCATAATATTCCCAAAATATAAGTTCCCCATTGAGAGGTAAGGAAGAAGAAATATTCAATGTGGTTGTAAGTTATAACTAAAAGTTGCATGGGATGTTTCAGTGACACTTCCAGGTGGGAGCAGTTATTTGTCCTGCAGAAAGGCAATTTAGGGCTGCTCCAGCCTTGTGGGCAGCAGGGGTGGCTGTGGGGCTCCTCCTCACTCAATGGAAATGTAATCCCCAGAGGCAAAGATGAGATCACCCTTTGGTTTTGTTGCTGTTGGTTTGTTGGTTTGTTGTTTCTGGTCTCATTGCTGCTTCATAGAATTATACAGAATCCCAGAATGGTTTGGGTAGGAAGGGACCTTCAAGCTCATCCAGTCCCTCTCCTTTTTATGAGATGTTACATTCCATAAATAAAGCTGCTGCCTCTACCTCGATGGGAAGTTTTTATCCAGTGAATAATGAAATGTTAATCTCATTTGAGACGAATACATCAGTGCCTTTGCCACAGAAATTGCCTTTTAAGCAGAGCAAACAAACATTTAAATACCCTTAGATTTGTGTCTGGTTGAGGACTGGAAAAGTTTCACCTGACAGTGTTGTCCCCAAGGGAAAATGAGCATTAAAGAAATCTTCAGGAGCCACAATCCCACTGGGAATTTGTATGGATTCACAAGTAGTATAGGAATCAGCATTCAGTAATACAAGTTAAATTGTGATGATGCAAAAAGGAAGTTCTTTAAATGGATAAAAGACATTACCAAAGACAGAATCACATTCTTTTTCCAGGTGGGAGCCTTGTTTGTGTCAGTAACTGATCCTGCTCTCCTACAGAGATTAATGAGGAAGCAGATGGGATTGTATTAGAAAAGAAACTGGAATTTGGTTAAGTCAGACAGGTGACTTTGTTAGCTGGGAATGTCCTTTCTAATCCTGGATGAGCTGCCCCTCCCAACAAAAATCCATGTCCCAGCTGCTCTGGTAGCAGAGATGCTCTGAAGAGCAAAGTGCACGTAGAGATCCAGCTCTGATTTAAAATCAAGCAACTTTGTGTGAATCTGTTGCTTGGAAAATATCCCAGGAGCAGCTTCTTGTGATGGACTGAGTGTAAATAATCAGCCCCTCCCAGGCTACTCCCAAGATAAAGCACCATGGCCGGGAAGGGTTATTGCTTCATCCCATCACTCAGCTGGGTTTATATCTCCATGGCAAAGCAGCAAATATATATGGATCTGGAGGAGCTTGATCCATGGCATGCTCAGAGCAGGGTTTTTGTATTTGTGTGTATTTATGGTCACTCGCTAAAGGAGCAGTGACCTTTTGATAGATTAATATAAAGTACTCCAGATACAGTGGCACAAGGAAAATGACTTTGACAGTGAATCCACTTGTTAGTGCTGGAGTTGCTGTGCAAGTATAGAAAATGTGAGGCCTTCAGCTTAAAAATCTCTCCTAAAAATCAGCCTGGCCACCCAAGCCCACCAGTACCCTGACTAAAGTACAGTTTACATTGAGTCAGCCCTATCTTCCCAGTAAACGCAGTTTCCTTTGTCTTTCAACAAGTTCCTTTTAACAACATCCCTTTGTAAACATCAAAGGGGAGACAGAGGTGGTGGGAGACAGGCAGGGCTGGATTGCAGAGACCCTCGAGGGTCAGGTGAGGGGATGGCTCTGTGCAGGGCTGGGGTGAGCGCAGGGAAGCAGAGGGACACCTCGGTGACCCTGCGGAGGTGCCCTGCAGGGAAGCTGTGCTGGTGGAGCACCAGGGCTTTGTTGCTGCACTGCTAACCTGATGGGCTCAGCTGGAAGCCGTGCCATTTCTTCCCCTCGTGCTGAGGATAAAGCCAAGGCTCTGCAAACACCAAAGGCTTTGAGAACATTTTCGGGAGAGCTGCCTGAGACAGAAGTCTGGGATCAGGAGATGCCTTATAAAAAATCCTGGGGAGGGTTGTTAACCCTTGGGGATGTGTCAGTCTTCCAGGGATGCTGCTCCTGCCAGGAAATCATAATTTATGGAGGTCAAGAGGGTTAATGGGCCAGACTATGTGCTACCAATTGGTGGACATAAAATATATTTAGTCCTGTGACAAACCTAAAAGGTTTTCAATAGAGGGAGGCTCATAATAAAACCTGTGATGAGTCGTTCTATTATTTTTCTTTGAGAGCATTTTTTTCTTTCAAAGATAAAGGAAAAAGGCAGAAAGCTGATGTTTAAAATCAAAAGAAAAAAAGCTGGGTAGCTGTTATGTTGCAGATGTGTGTTTTATAGTTTAATATTTTTTGCGTGAAAAAGCAGTTGGGATTCTAAGCAGACATGATGTAGAGCAATTTAAAATTAATAGAGCACTTCAAATTTTTAGGAGCACTTTAAGTTAGAAGTGATCTTGGTTTTGGGCAGGCTTGGTAAAGATGTAAAAATATGCAAGAGTTCCAGACATATGAGAACATATTGGCATAAAGGCAAACACTAATTCAGCAGATTAGGACAAAACAGATTATTTAAAATTCAACAAAACAAAAATCCAAACAACAAAATTTGTCTTACTCTGTTCTTTCAGTATAATTACTCAGCTTGCATTGTTACTTTAAATATCCAGTGAGAGATGAGGTGAAGAATCTCAGATAAGAATATTGAGAGTGAATATTACTGAAAATAAAGGAATTATGCTCTGAGCAGAATTCTGGGTTCAGAATCCCTCCCAGGGAGATGCAGATTTTGGGTCAGCAGTGGAAGTGTCTGTCTGTCTTTCCTAGGTGGAAGAGCAGAAGAGACAAGCTTGTTATTGACTCTCTCAAAGGCCACAGGGGAAGACTGTGCTAATAAATTCTCTTTTAAAGTAAGTGAATGCTCCTGCTGCCTCATGCCCTCCCCTCAGCATCACACTGCCTTTTCTGGATGCTGCACCAATCCCCAAATTTTCTTCCTCTGCAGAGATATTTTTTGTCCTGGGTCAAGTTAAACTGAGCATTTGGTTTGCTGTTTGCTTTGTGGGTGTGGGGTTTCGTTTGTTTGTTTACTTTGAAATTATTATTATACCATCAGCAGCATCCATCCATAGTTGGAAATAAATGGAATAAGTGGAGATTTGAACAGTAAAATTGTGGAGAGGTGGAGACTGGGGGGCATGGGTCAGTGATAGATTTGGCAGAGCTGTGGTAACAGTTGGATTTGATCTTAGACGGTTTTTCCAAACTTAATGATTCAGTGATTCCACGATTCCAACAGAACTGCTCATTTTGCCTGAGTGTGCTGTGCTTGTTTAAACCTCCCTGGAGCAGCCTGTGTTGTGGCAGGGGGGAGAAGGGAAATCTCTGGAGCCGGAGTATGCCTGGTGGGGAGCAGGGCAGGGGATGCCCCCAGGGACTAAAGAGGCTCTCCCTGGGTTGATGAAGGTTCTAAAACCAGATCAAATGCTTGGTTTAAAGCACAGCATTTAGTTAAACTAGGCCTGAATTGCCATTTTAATTAATTCCATCATCACCTCATCTGTCCAGATCAGTTGCTTCAGTACCAATACCCATCACGGTCCTGCCAAAACGCAGGAGCATCCGTCACCTGTCACACATTTGGGGATGGAGCTGTGAAAGGCACTGAGAGAATCCCTCAGGTGCAGGCTGGGGGAGAGAAACACTGACCCTGCTCAGCCCAGTGAAAGAAATTTGGGTGGTCTGTAGGGTGAGAGAGCAAATCTCATCTCTTTTTCCATGGGAAAACTCCAAGGTGCCACCAGTTTTGCAAAAAAAGGTGGGTTCTCTCTTTAACAGGGCCATTTTTTCCCCTAATCCTTTTTTTACTGAGTAACAAACTTTAAAGCATGACCCCAATTTATGGTGCATTGATCAAAACAAATTATATTATTAATATCAATACCTATAAGGATAAAGTATTTAATGGGTTTGAAGCAGCTCTCTACCAACTGGAGCACACAATAAATACCTGGATACACAGATTTTAGGCACTTAAAGCTTTTTATTGCATCAGAGAGATCAAGTGGCTTTGACTACTGCATCCCAAATAAGTTTATTCCTGCAGGATTCCTGTGAGTGATTTAGTGTGTAACCAGATATTTCGTCACTCCCAAGAAATTAAAGATAATGTATTACGTGTCTCTCCCATGCCTGGTTCGTTATCCTTTGGTATTGATTTGCATTCTTTGCCATTTTGACATGCACTTTTTTATATTATTAAATGATGTGTTTTTGTGATAACAATGGATGTTTGTAGCCCATTGGATAGGGCTTGTTGCAAAAGTGATAATGAAAAATGTGATCCCTCCCTCCAAGTCCTGTTCCCTCTACATTTATTAGGGTTGCATGCATTAAATGTTGTAGAATTTTTCAGTGTCTGTCTGTACATACAGACACTCATGGCTACATCAGAGATAAAAAATCCTCTGTATTTTAATAGTTGTGCCAGCCAGCAATGTTTTATACAAATAGCAGAAAACATGTCAAATTTAATAGACAATATATCTATTTCTTTTAATCTATCCCCTATATTTCCATATATGTGCTATGATTTTATGAGCTAAACTCTAGTGGATAACTTGGAAAAAAGTCTATATGAAATGGCAAAGAAATTTTCCCAAAGTGTTTCATTTTATACATGCAATATAAAGATATCATTTTGGGTGTGCACACTTTGTTTTTCTAATTCATAATAAAACTTACAAAAGGATTTTTTAAGCAAATGGTTTCAAATCAGACACTTGGGTTTATAGCTGAAGCAGAGGAAGAGAGCAGAGACTCTCTGCTTCTGCAGAACTGGGAAGTGCTTTATTATCCAAAGTCACACAAAATTATGTTCTCCATCACAGACCTTGAAATGCCTGACTTTTTCCCTTTCCCTGCACTCTAAAATGAACTGGTAAAAGTTTTCTGGAAAACCTTAAAGCAGAATCAAGGCAAACCTTAAACCAAGGTCAGTCTTTATGTGTGGCGCAAATAACGATCGCCGGCTGGGGTAACGGGAGATCTGAAGAGGTTTAAAAAATAAATAATTGTTCCAGGTGCCCCTTGCCTTCTGACATGAATCTCCTTATAAAAGACAAGTCGTTGAAGTGGTGATTTGGAGGACTGGAGCATTCCTACATGGGCAGGGGGAAAATCACCCAACAGCAAGGACGGGCCTCTCCTCTTTTTGCGCGATAACGCTCGCGCCGCGGCTGGGCCCGGCCTACGGAGTCAGGATTAACCGCCAGCAGCAAGGGCTGATTTGCAGAAACCACATGAGGAGTTCCTGAGCACGATAACAAAAATATTATCGATGTTGTTTACAGTGCAGTCGGTCAGTTTATTTCTCCCAGTGCTTCGTTACGTCCAAGAGATGCCAGCGATAGGCTCGCAGTCAAAATAAACAGGCGGAAAGTGTTCCACAGACACACTTTGGAGAGAACAGTTACTTTGCTATTTATTTAATAATTGACCATAAATGGAGTCAAAGTGCAAAGGGAAAAAAAAAAAAAAAAAGCCCTAAAAAAAAAGCAGCGCACTAAGGGCTTTTTGAAAGATTGATAAATAATGTGGAATCTCAATTAGGCTTTAGAAGGAATGCAGATATTAAAAATTTGGTCAAGAATCTAATTAGCTGGAGGTAATTAAACAGTCTCACACGGGGTCATTAATCTTTTCCACAGACCTTTGATGTTTTGCACACTGTCTTCTAGTCATTAATAAAATTCATAACACTCCTCTTTGTGGTGTTTTATCATCGTGTTTTTCTCTGTAAGAGCATAGAGCAAGTGTCATTGTATCACAAGGGCCTTACTTTAGTTAATTTCTTTTTTTCTGCTTGTTAGACTTAACTCTTTCTTGCACCAAGCATTGCCAATTCATGCCAGAAGTTTTAAGACAGGTTTTAAATCCTTGTTTTACCATTCCCCACAGCTTTCAAAATCTGTATGTTGAGAATTAAACCATTCTGATGCCTCTGGTCAATAAACAAAGTTTTATTCATATCCAGCTCATCTGTCCAGCGCTTAATTTTGCAACCTGGTTAATTTACAATTCACAGGAATGATAGAAAAAGTATTTTATTTTGCTTTCTTCCTTTACCTCCTGTTTCTCTTGATGTCCAGTCCCTGGGAGACAGAACCTGTAGTTTGTGGTTCATTTTATTGGTGTAACCAGAGAGCTCTTGAGGATGGGGCCGTGATAGAAGTGAGGAATAATTATGAAAAAAAAAAACAAACCTAAGTAAAATGGAAATTTGTTGAACGTGACTGATTTTATGTACAATCTCAGTGCAGTACTTCAATAATGCATTATCCTGAACTATTTCAAAGGCAAACTGTGCTCAAGAATAGCTGAATTTTAAAGGCAAGAAAGCTACAAAGGATGCCTTTGGAAGATAAGGCTGATTTCTATTAAAAATATTAATAGCCATACATTTTTAGCCCTTGTGTGCTGTGTATTTACGGCTGTTTGTATTACAAGATCGTGTTACGTGGAGTTGTGTGAGTAGTTAGAAATAGAGGGAGATACAAAGGGTTTGTTAATGAAATGTTTGTGTATGGATGGAGATACTTCACATTTTTAGACAAATTTATTTCTGAAATAGGGAAATTGTTTTGTGTAATTATTTGTGGGGTTTGTATTTTGGTCAGAGTGTTTCAGGCATTTTTTTGTAGCAAGAAGGTGTTGAGTCATTAGAGGGTGTGGATACTGAGATAGCACTTCAGGTAAGAGAACAGGAATTGCAATATCTGCTTTAAAATCTGCACCTTCCCTTTCTCAATAAAAAGGGGAGAGGTGCAAAACGCTCCTTAAATGCTGTTAAAAATGGCAACAATCGCAAACATCGGTGGGGATCATTTTGGTGTTTTTATGACCGATTTGCACAGCAGATTTCTGCCTAAAAACCGGGTGATCTTACAGGCAGTTTCAAAAAGAATTCCCACTTGATAGCACTTGGGGAGTAAGAGGAATTAATGAGAGACAGGAATGAAAATCTCTGGCATCCAGAGCAATCATATCCTGAACTTGTGAGCGTTGTTTTGTTCATCTCCTCTGTCCTCCCCTTGCACATTTGTTTGATAAGTATCTGCCACTACTTGTGGCTGCTGCTTTCTGCAGCATCTTCTATTAAGTTCAGATCCAAAATGCAGCAGAGACACAGACTAGAGGAAAAAAAAAAATAAAAATAGAATGCACAGCTCCAAGGCCTTGGGTAAAAAAAAACCCAAAAAACAGTTTCTTTCTCAACTGAATTTTAAATATAAAATGCTATGTGTCATTTTCTCAGAGGAAGGAAGTGATTGCAGTTATTTTATTTCCCCATTACTGAGCAAAAATGTTTCCCTCTAAAAATATCAACCCAACAGCAGAATATTTTGCAGAGTGATCCACTTAAAAGTGAGTGGGAGACGGCCAGCAAGGATTGTTCTCTTTTGTGTTTACTTGTAATTTATAAACAAGTTCTGTCAGTCTTTTTTTTCCCCTGAAAACATGAGGAAGGCAATTTTTATGCTTTTTAGTCATATTGAAAGATTGTTTCTTTTTTCTGTTTAAGCCTATTTTTATAGCTGGAAAACTGACAGACACCTTTAAAAGATGAAATGATGAAAACTGAGCAGTTGCTAAGAGAAAGTCCTGCTAAAACCGCATTTCTTTTTTCTTTTTTTTTTTTTTTTTCCCTTAATGCTCATGCATTTTCAGTGACTAATTAACTTTTCAAAAGGAGTTCATCTTTACTGATTTGACCTCGCTTTCTTTTACAGTGTGAGCCACCCGATAACCTCAGGAGTTCCACCAGGAAAACAAAGGATGGATGATCATGTCCCTGTTATTCTAAAGTAAACAAAAATAAAATAAAATCCCACAACAAGCAAACCAAACCGAGCAGAGTTCTAAGGTCCTTAAATTCTCCTTTTAACCATGAGAAATGCACTAAAACAATTTAAAGACTCTCTAAAAAAACGTTATTCCGATGATAATTTAAAAGCAAATTGCAGCTGTCACCTTGTGACCTTTTTCCAAGTGATGCTAATGAGATCCATAGGTGATTTCAACTGCTTAATAATAATGAGATTGATACAGGGAACGCTCAGATTGGCAACAATTTGATAATTGTGTGAGCAGGAAGAACTAGCCCTCCCTGGTGGTTTGAAAACATAGCTGAGATTTGAGGAGCTGCACAGAGCTCTTATTTAATCTGAGCAATTCTATAATGATGTGAAAAGGTAAGTGTTTTTGATTTAGTGATGTCTATATTTCAAGAGACAAGATGTTGGTGATAAAGGAAGAGAGGGGAGGAAAAAAAAAAGGCAAAAGATGAATGGCTGGTTTCTGGAGACATCTTTTGGCTTAATATCTAACACCACGTCTGTCTGTGCGCATTTCTCTCTGTTTTCCCACTAGGAAAATAGAATACTAATTAGATTTTGATTACAGGCAGTTTTTAAAGTGTGGAAGGCACACTCACATTTGTGCTGTTAAATTCTCCTTTAATAGCTGGACACAAGGCTTTGAATTTGACGTGCTATCAGGGCTGATCAGCTGGAAAGAAACCATGTACACTTCACTTAAAACATGCACTTTTTATTTTTTTTCCCTGTGATCACAATTGCCTGAGAACTTCCTGGTGATGAATAAAAAACCCCTATGAAACACTTATTTGGAAAATTGATAATTATTGGGGTTTTTTGGCTTAAAGGTTAGGAGGTGAGGATAAAATCCTTTGCTATCGATACCACAGAGTTTGAGATTTCTGTTCAAAGTTACTGGGGTTTAAATGGGTAAAGAACTGTGAAGATCAGTGTTAAAACATAAAAATACAACCTAGAAGAGCTCAGGGGTGAATAAAAGTTCCAGTGACTCTGAATTCAGCCCCTGAGTGCAGATTTTGCAGGTTGGCTCTCTTCTGTCCCCTGGGTCCCACTTTGGTCCTGCTGAGGAACCAGGAGAGACCTGGACAACTCCTCATCACTCCCTTGACCAGCAAATGTAATTGAATTTTGTTGATGTAGAATAAGAAATACAGAAATATACAGGAATATTTATAAATGTATATAATTCCTCAGCACAGATGCAATTTTTTAATATTCTAAATCCATTTTAGATACCACTTCAAACCGGTTTTGGGGTGAAAAAAAAAAAGTAATCTTAAAAGAAGTGTTGCTGAATTTGCATTTATCAGGGTGAAATTTATCAGTTTAGAAAGCAGTCTAAAATGCTGAAAGTATTTATTTTATATACATGGACTGCATTAGACATCTTTTAACTTTAGGGAAAAATGTTGAAAAGAAAGATGAAGGAGGAGTTTTCCTGTAGATGCAATAACTTTATAGAAATGTGATTATTTTATAGCAATAAGCTGTTAGAAAATGTGCAGTGTGGCTGGGAAAAATAAATAGCCAATGGATAATTTAACAGGAGCTTTGTGTAACACTGAATTTTAAAGGAATATATTGTCTAACAACAACTGATCTGAGCCAGATCCCACCTTTAGAAAGAAAGCACTTCCTCAATAAGGGGAGTTAAAAAACCTCCAGTTAAAGTTTCCCTGGGAAGCCCATAAATACCAATTAGGGTGTCCATTAGGTCACATCAAATATTTCCTTTGAGCCTTTCCTGGGCTGATTTTTGGGCAGTTTTTGTGCATCCCTGTGTGGAAGCTCCTCTCTGAGGAGTGAGCAGACAAATTTTGGGGGTTCAGAGCCACCTCCAGCTTCCCAGTTGGATATGAGGTCACCCCACAAGCAGCTGGGCAGGGAGGGAATGAGGGGCTCTGGAGCCATCACATCATCCTTGGTTTCCTCTCCTGCCAGAAAATGGCTAATAATGGGCTATTTGCATAGGGCAGGAGGAGAAGGCAGGCTGGAGATGGGCTTTAATGCTGAATTTCCTGCGAAATGTAGTTATAAAAACTGGACTAAAGAGGGCAGGAGATACTCTATTTAAAAAAAGAAATGCAGGCGAGCAGACAGTAAAACTCCACGGAGAAACAATAATATATATTTCAGTGTATAATAAAGTGATTTATTTTCAATAAAATCTGTAAAACTGCTTTAGCTACTTTGACACCTTGATTAACTGGAGTTTCAAAGATATTTGTGTGTGTGTGAACCTTCTTCATACCAACAGTCCCGAATACTTTATTGCATCTGCTATTGAATATGTATGTTTTAAAAGCATTTGCTACACTGTAGTTTTACTGGATGTCAGGGACAAAATAGATTAATATTAGACCTCAGCCAGAAAGCATTTCTGTGGCAGCACATGAAATGTAGCACTCTCCACTGCCGACGCTCTCCCTGACTCATTCCTGGGGATGCTTTATCCAGAGCTATGGGCTCAGGGAGAGATTTATTCCTTCTAAAATTGCTGATTACCATTATAAAACCCTAAAAAGTTTGCAGCCGTTGAGGAAATTTCAGAGTTGGCCGTGGCAGGAGCAAAAGGATTAGAGAAGGCTGGGTGCATTGTGTGTGCACGGTTAGAGTGATCTTCCCATGGGCTGGGCATCGGGGAGTGCAAAAACTTTATTCCTTGTCCCTGTGATGCCCTGGAGCAGGGGCTGGGCAGAGCCCCAGAATAAAGCAGGGATTCACTCACAGCATCTCCTCCATGGATCCACCTTGGGCAGCACCAGAGCCCAGCCAGGGCTGCACCCAAGATGAACCAAAATGGCCCCAAAATGCACGAGCGCTGCCGGGGTCTGTCCCTGGGATCAGCTCTGCTCCATTTGCACCTTGCAGTTCATTGTCCCATTGCAGCTTTAGCCCCTGCAGTCCCACCCTGCTTGTTTTTCTCTCTCCAGCCCACGGGGTTTGTTGTAGTTGAGACAGAGACAGCACAAAGCAACACACTCCATTTTCAGAAGGCTCCAAATGTGCTTTTTATACATTCTTACAAAACTCCCAAGTTTACACTTTATTCATTGGTCACAAGAAACAAACAAAATGCTCATTGGAATAGGCAGCTGCAGGTTTCTCTTATTTATCCTTCTTTCTTTCTTGGTTCCTATGTCAAAGACCTTGGTAGAAAATTCTTTCACAGGTAAAAAAGGATTCTCTTGTCAAACTTCTCTGTGGCTCACAGAAGCTGCTGGAAAACCTCTTCCACACTTGTTTGTGCTCTTGAGAGCACAAACCTGAGATTTGGGTCATTTGTCCTTGGTGCCCAGCTGGAGCAGGAATTGTTTTGTCTCCCTGCTCACCAATGCTGAATGTGAAGTTCAGAGCTGCACACTAAAACACCACAGAGTCTGAAACACAGAAAAGCCAAACCTGAGGTATCACCAGCGCCCCACAAAGCAGCACAGCACTGATAAAGAGGTTATGCTGCACTTTCCAAAGGTCCCAGAGTTTTTTCCTGAAGCCTCTCTGGGGGATTTTGGGGGATTTCAATGCCCATGACCTCACATCCAAAGGATGTGCAGCAAATACTTTCTCTTGCACTCGAGCACAGCAAGGAAAATTTACATCAGGAGGAAATCCTAGCATTGAGACAGGCTTTTTTTCCCTTTCCTTCAGACATGCAGGCTCTGTGGGAGCCTGTGCTTCCAGAGGGTGGAGGAGCCTGTGGGAAAAGGATTTCTCCTGCCTTCTCCTGCCTGGCAATGGGGGTAACCCAGGCGCAGAAATTATTTCATGCTGGGCACCCTTGGGGGTGCAAATCGCAATGTAAGGATGTGGGAGATGCAGGAACAACCCCGTCAGGATGTTATTTTCCTGCTCTTTTGGAGCACTTTTCTTCATACAAACACAAGGGCAGAGAGGACAAACTATCCTGGAATGGTTGGGGTTGAAAGGGGCCTTAAAACCCTTTCCCATCCCACCAGGGACACCTCCCACTGTCCCAGGCTGATCCAAGCTCCATCCAGCCTGGCCTTGGGCACTGCCAGGGATCCAGGGGCAGCCCCAGCTGCTCTGGCAATCCCAGCCCAGCCAGGAATTCCCAGTTCCCAGCGTCCCATCCATCCCTGCCCTCTGGCACTGGGAGCCATTCCCTGGCTCCTGTCCCTCCATCCCTTGTCCCCAGCCCCTCTCAGCTCTCCTGGAGCCCCTTCAGGCCCTGCCAGGGGCTCTGAGCTCTGCCTGGAGCCTTCTCCAGGCTGAACAACCTCTGTTTTTTTAAATGGATGACTGAGGGGCACTCAGCTAGATCTAGACCTCACCAAAAGCTGAGTCTCTCCTCATTCCTGTGCTTAAATAATACAGAATCTTTCCAGGAGTTTTCTGGTGCTGGGTGCGACCAAGTAACACAGCAGCATGAATTTGAATTCTACTGTTAAATGCAGTTTTAGTTTGAGTTATTTTGTCCAACCTGTGTGTATTCACTGACTGTATCTTACTGGAAAAAAAAGGTATAAGATGGGTTTATTTTTTTTATATCTACTTATAAAATATATAAATAATCTCTCTGTATATATAAATGCTTATATTGAAATAATTATTCTATTATTTTATTTATTCATTATATTTATTTAATTAAAAATTAAATTATTTATTTACTTTATTACTATTTAAATAGTAATTATTTTTATTATTTTACTATTATTTAAATAATAGTAATAATTGTAATTAAATAATAGTAATTATTTATATTTAAATAATTACTATTAATATGGCAACGAAACACACAATAAGTTTAATAATAAAGACTGTAGTTTTTTTTTTTCTGTGAGAAGAAGCAGGATTTATTTTAAAATGATTCAAGCCCCAACACCTTCAAGAATGTTGAAAATTTGCTGCCTTGTGTATATTGACAAGCTGAGTGGTTTGTTTCTGTTTGAATACAGCAGAAGTTTGTTGCTGTTGTTGGTTAAGTGCTTCCAGTGTGTTCATCTCAGACTGTATTAACAAGGAATAAACAAGACCTCACTGGAGGTTTAGAGAGCCAGCAGTATTTATGTGTTCAGAGCTCTTTTTAAATAAAGACCCTCTTTTGGCCATGTCAGAGGGACAGAAAATCAGGACCACAGGTTTTCCCTGTTTTTTTTTTTTTTTTTTTTAACTCCTGAGCTTTTTAGGTTATTCCAGCACGGAGCGTGTCAGTCCAGGGAATGAACCAAGCAGTAAAGCCACGTTCTTCTTGTACAGAAAGTCTGGGGGAGAAAGTCCAAGAGTAAACAAAGGTTGCACGATTCCCTTGGGAAAACACTGAAGTTCCTGCCATGTGTTAAATGTCCCTGCAAACCTCACCGTGCTGGCTTGAATTTCATATGCTCTGTGACACTTTTGTTAATGTATCACCACATAAAGCTGAGAGGGGAGAGACACTAAAAATGTACAGACAACTATGCATATAAAAAGAGCATTAATAACTTCCTGGACTTTTTTTTCTGAGGTTGGTGATAATTTACTCCACAGAATTAAAGCTTTTTTTTTTTTTTTTTTTAAGTTGTCAGAATGCTAAAAATGAAAAGTATGCAAAATTATTCCGGTTTGAGATGGAAATTATGCTGCCAGAAGGATGGGTGATGTATGTAATGGAAGAATTAGGTCTCTTAGACTAAATCAGATTCTGGTAAATCATAAAATATGTAAGGAGTCTGTGGCCAATCCTGGATTTGCTAAAATGAATATAAATGTGAGGAGCATCTGATGGTGTGATGACTTCTGCTGTTGAAGTTGGGCATTTCCACGGACAGAAAATTCCCAGCAGCAGAGAGACACCTGAGCTGGGGACCAATGCTCAGGGTGTCCACACTCACCTCTGAAGGAGTAAAATGACCTCTTTTTATTCTTTTGCCATTATTTTTTAGTGTTCAGCTGGGTGTGGTGGAGTTCCCATCCCTGGAGGGGTTTCGAAGCCCTGTGGATGTGACACTTGGGGACAAGGGGTAGTGGTGGCCTTGGCAGTGCTGGGGAGTGGTTGGACTCAATGCTAAACCTTAATCTGGATTCTTGGGTGTGGTATTGTCAGGGTCCCCAGGATGGAGGAGGAATTGAGAATCTGACTCCATGTTCTCAGAAAGTTTATTTATTATTTTATGACATTATATTATATTATATAAAAGAATGCTATGCTAAGCTATACTAAAGAATACAGAAAGATCACTTACAGAAGGCTTAACAAGATACTAATTAAAAACTCATGACTCTCTTCAGAGTCCTGACACAGCCTGACTGTGATTGGTCATTAATTAAAAACAATTCACATGAAACCAATGAAACAATCACCTGTTGGATGAACAATCTCCAACCACATTCCAAATCAGCAAAACACAGGAGAAGCAAATGAGATAATTATTGTTTTCCTGTTTCTCTGAGGCTTCTCAGCCTCCCAGGAGCAGAATCCTGGGCAAAGGGATTTTTCCAGAAAATATGACAGTGACATTTGGGCTGTGATGACCATGAGGAAATCACTGTCCACCACCACCTGGATGATGGACAGGAGGCATTTCCCTGTTTGCTCTGTGTAAATGGCAGCCAGGAAGTTTTTTTAACTTTTAAAAATGCCCTAAAGCTCAAGCTTCTCTTACCAGGCATTGAATAAATTCCTTTAGTCTGTGTTTATATCTGTGACATGTGTGTATACACAGAGATACGTACAGAATCTAACTCTTAACTTTCCTTCATTTGCTTTTTCCAAAGGCTCGGGAGAGTTTGCTTGCCATCATCAGGATTTTCTCAGATTTGGGTTGAGTTCACCTCTCTCATATTTGTAAACTGGAAAATAAAGTTACTTTGGAACCTTTTGACAAACTCCTTTCGTTAGTATCATGGCTTATAAAGTTTATTTTTGAGAAATGAAGACATGGCAGTGTTTATGCCCACAGAGTGAAGCCAAGTTTCCTTCTTTTTCTTGGCACATAGAGCTCAGGTTCAGTATCCTCAAGATGCATAAATTATGCAGGTTTGACCAGAGAGCTCTAAAGAATTGGCACCCATACCGTCCATGTATGGATGATTTCATTTTACTGTCATGTCTTCTCAAAGTTCAATCTCTAACACAGCTTTTGGACTCTCAAGGTGTTAAAATTTGCTTTCTGTTCCTCCAGGAAGGCAGAACCTTGCTTGGATGGCACGAGCAGGAAGCAGGATGGTGTCAGCTTTCTGACCCAATTCAGCTTTCTTTTGCACCACTTTCCCATTTGGAAGTGGCCAGTGAAGAATTATTTTAAAAGGAAAATGCTGGTTTATCCTCTTTATCCAAAACGCTTTCCCAATTTTTGCAGCTGCGGTTCTGCTGCAGCAGGGATCCTGCACAAGGGGGGAGTTTTCCTCTGCTGCTCCAGGGCTGCTGGAGATGGGCCTGGGCTCCCTCTGGCAGTGCAGGGCAGCACAAAGCTGCTCCTCTGGGAATGCAGGGAGCACAAAGCTGCTCCTCTGGGAGAGCAGGGAGCACAAAGCTGCTCCTCTGGCAATGCAGGGCAGCACAAAGCTGCTCCTCTGGGAATGCAGGGAGCACAAAGCTGCTCCTCTGGGAGAGCAGGGAGCACAAAGCTGCTCCTCTGGCAATGCAGGGAGCACAAAGCTGCTCCTCTGACAATGCAGGGAGCACAAAGCTGCTCCTCTGGCAATGCAGGGAGCACAAAGCTGCTCCTCTGGCAATGCAGGGGGCAGAGGCTGCTGTGCTGTCCCAAACCTCAGATTGTATCCAGGCAGGAATGCTTGGCTCCTCCCCTGGGCACAGCATCTCCCCATGGGGTGATGGAATTGGGTCAGCCATGCAGGGACACTCACTGGCCATGAACAGAAGATAATTAATAATGAATGGCCCATGGACAGAAGATAATTAATGGCCCATGAACAGAAGAGATCTCCTGGAGGTAGGATTGGATGTGAAAGAGATAAAGAGAAACTGCCCAATGAACAGAGGATAACTGCCCCACCTCTAACAGATGGAAATAGAATACACACATTTACAGCCTGTGCAGGGCCAGGAGCTGGACTCCTGAGATCCCTGTGGGTCCTTTCCAGCTCAAGACATTCCATGGTTCTCTGCTCCATCACCCTGCACAAGGCTCCCCCCAGAGCTGAGTGCCGGCGTCTCGCACGCTCCTCAAACCTGATGCTCTGAAATTGTCATCCCTAATTTGCTTCATTTGCTGTCTGGGAAATATCTGAGTGCTTTAGGAATGGTGGTTAATTGTCAGGACCCCCTGGTGGGGAGAGTGATTTCTGTGCTAATAGATCAGGAGCCAGAGCAGGGGGATGTCAGCAGAGAGCAGCTCCCCCAGGGCTCCAGGTGACACCCAGATCCTGACTCCCTGTTTGGAGCACATGTCCCTGCTATCCAGAAAATCAGGCACTCAGAAATAACAGCCTCCTGGGAATAGTTTGGGTTAGGAAACTTCACATCCCACCAGAATCTGTGATAGAGATGACGAATAATATTTCTTTTCTTATATACTATCCAGCTTGTGCAGTGAGGCTGATAGAAATTAAAGATAACACATACAGTTATATACAAAAAATTTGTGTACAGTTATACAGATTATGAAATTGCACAGGTAATTCTTTCTATTTAATCTTTTTTTCTCTCTCATCTTAATACATAGAGCAAGTGTTTGCTGTGAACTGAATAAGGAAAGGCTTGGAAAGGAGTGACAAGCAAATTTTGCATCATTACAGGTATCAGGGTACAAAGTTAAAACTGGCCACAGTTCTTAAAGTCAAAACACTGGAATTTTAGGTTTGATGATCTTTTGGCAGCCTGTGGGTGAAAGAAGGGCAGAGACAGGCAGAAGGGGAAAAGAGAAAGGGTCTAATTGCTGCAGCCCTTCTCGAGTTCAAACTCATTGTAATTAAGCGATAATTTTTCTTAAATTAGAAATTATTAAAAACCTGTGGCCAGGGTTGTAATGTGAGCTGATCCAAAGAGGAGGCTCTGCTTTGAGTTGCAATCTGAACAGAGTAAATGGCTTGTAAATACATGGAGTAATTTGGAATTAATGGAAGCTGTTGTGCACACACTGCCCAGGCCCCTCTGGAGCTGCAGAACTGGACTGTCATTCACAGATCTGATCACAGGAACCTGGGTTTAAAAATCTGTAAAGAGTGGGAAACTCCTGGTTCAGAGCACAAACCAGGAGAGAGGCAGGGCAAAAATATTTTTCTCTGGGCAAACTATTCCATAATAGCTGATTGGAAGGCTTTGGGCTCCCTCCAGGAAACAGCCAGCAGTGGGCATTGCCAGGGAGGAGGTGCAGCTCTGACCTGGTGCTGCTGCACCTTTGGCATCCTGTGATCTGCTTGTGCAAGGCCCTCTCATTATAGAGGAGAAATTGCCAAATAGATTTTAAGTTAAAGCAGACAAATACCTAGACAGGTTCCAACATAATAGGGGAAAGATCAAATTCTAGCCTTGCTTAAATTCAAGCAGCTCATTAGCATTAATAGGGCTGCCTGTGTAACTGATAGCAAAATTTGGTTAGCAAACCTTGAAGGAGTTCAGCTTAAAAACAGATTTTTATGTACAGGCCAAGGAAAAAACCAGCTGAAACTGATAAAATGCAATTTATACCACCATAACAACAGTGCCTAGGAGTAAGATGTGGGGATTTTTCCCCCTTCAAGTGGGTAAAGATTGTTCCCAGACTGAAGCCTTCATCACAGGCCAACTTTTAACTGCAAGGGAAATGTCTGAACTGGTGAGTTAAGCATTGCAGACCTTTTTTTTTGATGTTGAAAACATTACTGTGAAGTCATGTGGTGTAAAAACCACCGTGGTGAGTAGTGGTAGTGTGCTGTCTGCAAAACTGGGAGGGTTTTTGGGATCATTTCTGTTGTAATTTAACTTTTAAATATATTTTGGAGTATGGGGGTTTCACTGCTGGAAGGTATCAGACCTTAAGTGTTACCTTCATAAATAAAACGTCTCAGTTTTAACTCTGCACTCCTAGAAGCGTTTTAGGGAGGTTTAGCTCAGATATAAGCAGAAATTCTTCACTGAAAGGGTTGTCAAACAAGAGAGATGCCCAGGGCAGTGGTGGCATCCCCATCCCAGGGGGATTTAAAAACCATCCAGAGGTGGCACTTGGGGACAGGGGTCAGCGGTGGCCTTGGCAGTGCTGGGGGTTGGATTTGAAGGTCTTAGAGGACATTTCCAACCCAAGTGATTCTGTGTTCATCATGAGAATGTCAATGTTTTTTGTGCTTTGAAGGAGTTTTGGGATTGTCCTTTTGTGCTTCCACCTCAAAGACAAACAAACATGAGATTGCCGTTTTCACCTAGTGGCAGTTCTGGGTCAGAAATATTTCCATTCGTGGCTCGGGGAGTCACCATTTTAAATACCAGAAATGTGTGAAAGAGTAGAGAAACTACTGATAAAAGAATTCTAGCTCCGAAAGTACAATTTATTCCAGAGCATGAGACCCAAAACCTGTGAAATTTTGTCTTTCCCAGCTTTGTGCACTCCCAAACACCTTTATGGCCCCTTCAGCCCAGGTTTTGCTGGCTGCCTGTGCCCAGAGGAAAAAATTATGGTCTGAAGATATGGAAAAAAAAAAAAAAAAATTATTTGCTTTATACAGTAACAGCCAAGGGGCTGAGACTGCTCCTTTCCACACTAAAGGTTCTTAATTATTGGTGCTCTGGTGGCAGTTTGGGTGAAACATATCCCTCACATTCCCAAATACCAAATGCCTAATGTACAACACCAAATATAATTTGTGGCCCTCAGAAGAGTCTCCCAGAGTCCCTTTTTGTCCCCCAGAAACTCAGAGCTTGGCCAGGTCACTGAAAATCAAGTGCGGGACTTGGCAGCGCCTTGCAATGCCTGCAGTCAGGAATGACACTTACTCAAAACTTTACAACATCCAGCACAGAGTGGTATCTGTGCCACCCAATCAGCTGCTGGAAAAAGTCACAAAATGTCAGTTAAAACAAAAAAAATGGCATGTTTTTTGTTGCTTTGTTGTTTTTTTTTTTTTTTTCTTGTGAGCAATAAAAACCAGGTACTTCATCAAGGCAAGATAACTCAAGATCTGATGAATAAATAATACCCCGTGGGTGAATAATTTAAATGCAGTGTCAGATGCCTGGCACAATCTTTATCCTTGAAACAATAAGATGTGACCATGTGCAGGTGGTGTGCCAGACAGAGAGGGTGGAGGATTTAAACCTTTAAACCCTGACTTGGGGACCGGCGCTCCAAAATTCCAGAAGATGTTGAGCAACATCCCATGCTGCACTTTGGAGGAAGCGGGAACACCAAATTCCCGAGGTTTAGGTAGGACAGGTGGCTTTTCCCAGGCTGTTGTGCTTTCCCTCAGCTGCTGGGGATGGAGGGAAATGCTGCCAGGTGAAGCTCATTAAAGTATTTCAGCTTGCAGGGAATTTAAATCACAGCTGACGTACAGGTGAGAAAAATTTTTCCCAGGTTTTTCTCCTTAAAAGAGAATGGAGATGCTTCACAGGGCAAAGGAGCCTATGGCCACTCTGTGCTTTATTTAAGGTGCTTTTGGTAGTTGGAAGTCCAGGTTTAGAAATTTTTCTGTTCTCCTCCTTGTGTCCACGGTGTCCTTGCTGCTCTCCAGATCTGTCCCCATTTCAGGTAGATGGCTCCTCTGCGGGAGTAAAAGGAAAAAAGGTGAGAAAAAGCTTTCCCACGTTTTTCTAGTTTTTTTTCCTTAAAAGAGATCTGAAAAATTTCACAAGGCAAAGGAGCCTTTAGCCACTGTGCTTCATTTAAAGATAACCCACGCTGGTGGTTTTGCTAGTTGAAAATCCAGCCTCGGGAGTTTTTAAGTTCTCTTCTTTGTGTCCGTGGTGTCCTTGCTGCTCTCCAGATCTGTTCCCACCACAGGACATGTCCTGGTGTCCTGGGTGAGTCTTGTGGTCAGGGGTGGCTTTGGATAAATGTTGGGAATTTGACTTCACTCAGAGAAAAGAGAAAAAGAATGAGGTACTCTCAGAATTTTTATTATCTGGTTTATTTCAAAAGTTGTGCCTTGGTTTGTTGGTTTAGTTTTTTTTTATTTTTAATATAAATGGAGGATTTTTTGGAAAATGCCCCCAAGGAAAACACTTTTCCCTTGATTTTTCTTGCTGTTCTCCACCTCATCTTCATAAGAAAAGGGTTTTTAAGGTTATCCGAGTAGTTCCAGACTGAAGTGTTTCTCTCTTGGGAGATACCTGTAGGCTAAGAAACTGTTGCGGGGAAGGAAATTCCAGGTGTATTGTCCTGCAAGGAATCTATTTGTGGAATTAGTGTGAGAAAAAGGGAACACAAGATCTTCTTTAACCTGGTGTAGTCTGGAGTGAAAACCTGGTTCTGCTTTTATGAAATTAAGGATTTTGGCACATGTTGTCTTTGGGCTTTGATTTGAAGTGTTAATAAATACAATGGAAGAGTAGGGAAGGAGAAATATTTTGTGTTTGGTGAGGAAACTTTGCTGAGCTGCTTGTGCTGAAGGAGTTTAAAATGAAAACACACCTTGTGCCACGACTCCTGTGGGCACAAACTAAAATTGAGCAAGGTTTGGGGCTTTTTTATCAGCTCACTTTCCCCACATAGGCTGAAATACCTCCTGAGTATTTTTTACCACTGGCAAATTACCAGGCTTCTAATAGTAGTTAAAATCTTATTATCAGCATGATTAATATTTTATTTATGTTGTTGTGATGGCTACCAAGATGTCTGGAGCTGTGATAATATTTTTAACATTCTGAAAGTTACAAAAGTGCCCATCTCATTAAAAAAACCCATCACCTGTATGATGGAAAAATCATAGGGAGCAGGTTAGGGAGTGGAAAACTGCCTTTATTATATTTTTTCTCCAGTTTAACCTTGGGTTTTGTTTCCTCCTTGTTTCTCCTACTTGTGCTACAGAAAAGATCTGGATTTTGTGACAGAGCTACCAAAATTAATTTAAACCAGAGAAACGCCACTGTTCATTTATATCTACACAAGCCAAAAGGCAAATGAAAAGTTAGTCTAAATCCAGCATATTTCTTGGTTTTATTTTCTTCTTATATTTCCACAAAGCCAAAGAATTCTGGATCAAGGATTATATGGAAAAGTAAGATTTTAAACTTTAAAGAAGATACATGGAGTGTATGCAATATTATAGAGTTAGGAGAAAAAAAGAGATAAACTTCAGGGGAGTGTGGAAATAGCCTGAACCTGGTCAGAAATATTACTGAAACTGGAATTACTGGGATTTTAGCAGGTAAAATCCAATGCTAGTCAAGTTTCAGTTCTCTGAGGTCCAAGTTGCAGAGTTTTCTACTTTGACGATCACACCCAAATGTGCTCCTTGATTTCTTCTTGTGATTCTGAAACTTAGGATGTAGCCCACTTGTCCAATCCACCTGGTTTTTAATTAATCCTTGTTAATGAAACAATTTTAAGTCATGATGTGACATTTGTGGAAGAGAAGAAAAGTGTGGTGTGATGCTGGTTTTTAAAATTTTTTTTTACTTCTGCAAAAATGCAAATTAAAATTCTCTGTGTGTAATTATGGAGTGGATAAGAACACAGAAACTTGAGTGAAATTGTGTGTGCCTTGGGGCTCTGTTCCTCCACTAAAGATCCAAGGATTCCTTGATGCACAAGTTGTATTATCTCAGATCACAAGTGTAACTGGACATCTAACCCAGTGATTCATCAGGGCTCCAAAATGAGCTGTTCCCCTCAGCTTTAGAGAAGCAAAATGACAAAATTAAATACCCCCCCCCCCAAAAAAAGAAATACTTTCTCAAAAAAAATTGAGAAAGTCACACAAGGAGAGAGCTCATGGGCAGGTTTTGTTCTTTGACTGCACTGTTTCAGAGGCCAATTTGTTGTTTTCTTCTTTTAAGGAGCATTAATAATTCCTGAATCAGTAATTTCTCTTTACCTATTATGTCTTACACAAATTTCTCTCATTTTGTGGCAGTGGTTTGGGTTTTGATGGAGGGATGGTGTCAAACAGAAGATTGTTTCAGTCTGATTCAATTCAGGAGGATTTCCCATGGAATTTAACCCACATACCCAGAGTAGGAATGTTTTTAGTCTGAAAGGACCTGCCCAGGCTCATCATCTGCAATGTGGGGTCCTGGCAGTGATGGATGAACCCTCAGAACCCCCTGGATACACCTAAAACACCCAAACCAGCCCAAAACTCTCCTCCCTTCCCTGTTCCCCTTAGCAAACTCAAACTCTGCTATTTTAAATATTAAAACAGCACAGAAAGGTAAATCTTCTAAACAACAAAGGAGAATTAAGCAGGCAACTTCTCTGGGTAATAACAAAGTTTTGCAGCTAATTCTCTCCACATACTGTGCAGAAAATGAATCCCATAAAATAAAAATAACTTCTCCCTGAGCACCTGTAGCTTCTTGCTAATATTTAAAATTTATTTAGGTTTCATTTAAATAAATTTTAAAATTGCAGCATGAGCTCCATGCGCTTGCATGTCCATGCTGCTCCGGGTGAAGGAGCGGCTGTGGCATAAAGTGGAAAGCTAAAAAAATAAATCACATTTGTCTTGAAATGTTGATGCTCTGTCCTGCAGTCTGTCCACTGTTTCATCCTGGGGTTGTTAAAAATAAGAGTTTAAAGCTGAAAATAATCCTAAAGAGTGCAGGTTCAGAGTAAAAGAGTGAAAACCTGGGACAAGAAATAAGTGGGTTTGGTGTTGCTTTACAAATACAAAATCCTTAAATTGAGGTATTTTTAATGAGCTGTTGTGGGTTTCTTGTGTTGTTACCCACTGGATTCCATTTTGTGCTTGCCTTCCCCAAAGTCAGGGCTGTGTAGAGATGCTGTGCAGTTCGTGAGATTTAATCTCACCGCCAGCACCAGGTGAGTCCAGCTCCTCAAAGAAGGGCAGTGCTCACAGCATCTCTAATTTCCAAGAGAGTTAATTTCTTAATTCAGTGATTTACCTTGGTTCTGTACCAAAAATCTCTCTGTGAAGGTCAGGAGGGAATGGGAGCAGAGGGAAGGACATTTTCCTTTCCTTTTTCAGTATGCAGTGTGTGGGACAACTTCGTAGCTCTGCGTGTACTCCATGAATTTCTTTCTGTGTTTCTGTTGGAAATGAGGAAATCTTGTAGCATCTTTTCTTATATTTTTTTTTTTAACAGAAATCTTATGGTAGACATTAAACCCCATCCCAGGAAGTGTCCAAGGTTGGACAGGGCTTGGAGGAACGTGGGATAGTGGAAGGTGTCCCTGCACATGGCAGGGGGTGGCACTGGGTGAGCTTTAAGGTCCCTTCCCACCCAAATTATTCTGTAATTCTGTGATCTCCTTTACATGTGAAAAAAAGTATGTGCATAGAAAGCACAGAAGAATACAATAAATGCATAAATTGCTGAGCTTTGTGTTCCCAGCCCTGTTCAGATGAAGTGTTAAGATGGCTGATGTCATTCTAGACTCAGTTTTAATCTTGCCCAGGGTAAGGTAGGCTCGTGCTTTTTTTATTTGACCCTTCTTTTATGTTGCCTTCAGTGCTCTGGTACAGAACCAGCCCAATCTAATTCAATTCCCCACTACTTTACCCTTCAGTTAGAGCAAACCTACAGTGAGCACACAAAGGCCACTGTGATGGTATCTTCTTTGATCTTCAGCTTGCTCAATCTACTTCCTACTGTGCTGGCTCACAATTTCATTTTAATAGTTAAGTAGTTTGGACATCATTAAAAGAACTGTGTCTGGAGGCAGTGATATGGCACTGATCAGTTTGTCAAGTAATTCCATTAAAAAAAGTTCACAGCTCTGTCCTGATATGATGTAGAGAAAATGTCTCATTAAAAACAACTTTTGTAAAATACTTTCACCCATTTCAACTTAAAAAAAAATGAGGATAATTTCTGGAGACTCGCTCTTTCCAGTCTAATACATCATCTTCTTTTAATCTCCACTACTTCCTGTCTTTTTTTTTTTCCCTAGCAATTATTAATAATTTTGTTGCTCTGCTTAATTTTCGTAAGTGGGCTCAAATATATTTTTGGAAGCTCTGCTAACGATGGCCTGGGTTGTGATTTGGGCTAAATGCCTGTTCAAGATGAAAAGGGGGTCAAACATCAGCCTCCAAGCCCTGGGCAAGATGAACCCCCATTCCCTCCAAAATTGGGTGAATTCCATGTGCCCTATAGCCTCACCCCATGGCTGTGTCCACCAAAGGAGCCAGTTATGTGTCTGCCCATGAATTTATCCCAAAATCCCTCTGGATCCATGCTCCATCCACCACCCCCATCCCTACAACTCGCTGAGCTTCTTCCTCCAAGCAAAAATTCCTTGTGTGCTCATCCTTGGGACTTTCCTCAAAAGTCACATAAATATTCTCAACCTGAAGCTTTTCTTTACATGGTCTGATTTCTTTGCAAGTGATTTTCCTTTCTCTCAGCCATTATCCAAGTGGTGGTGTGCTGGTGAATTATTTCTCTTATGAGCTGGTGAATTATTTCCCTTCCTGCCTGAGGTTTGGAGAAGTCAGCCTGGAGATGGTGACCTGTTTTTTCATTGAATTTGACCTGATTTGAGACAGGTCCTAAAATCTCTTTCTGAAATATCAAGACATCCTTTACATATTCTGGGTTGGAGGGTGGCTTGTTTGCTTGGTCTTTATAAATCTGGAGAATTTGGTGAGTTGGCTCCACTTTTAGCGTTCCTTAATAACAGCCAGGTTACCAAGGCAGGGAAACTTTGAGCTAGTGATTTTTTTGATCATTTGTGCAGGGAGAGGGCTAAAATCTGTCCCCAAAATGCAGCCTGTGGTCCCTGGGGCTGCTGGGCTCCAGCAGCAGGGCAGGATGAGATGCTGGCTGACGTGAGGAGGTGTTGTGGCTCTCCAGGAGCTCCATCCCTGCGGAGGAAGGAGAGGAGCAGGAGGGGACGCAAAGCAGCTCCAGAGCAATTTGCCTTGAGATGTGTCACTCTGCTTTTAGGTTTCTGCATTTGCACTGGGACTTCAACCTGTCTTTTACATTAGCTGAGGGTCTCACAGACAGGGGTGAGAGCGGAAAAGGTTTTAGGTGGGCACTGGTGTTTGCTTTTCAGCAGCTGTTTTATCTGGGCTGAGCATGGGGAATGCAGGATGAAATTTAATCTGCAATTTAACATTATCAGTCTGGTTTTGGTAATTTTCACCCGGCACACGCCTCTAACAGGGTGCACAGGTTCAGTGCTGTAATCTGACTCAGTTGGAGACAAGGTGCTGCCTGCATGAACACTGGGGTTGGGTTTTGATGGCATTAAAATCAGTTTAATCTCTTCACCCACATTCTCTGATGAAGTTGTTTTGCCAGGTGGAAAGGAATAGATTTGAAGGAGTTTAAGTAAAGTAGGAGCAATTTATGTCCAGCAAATCCTGTAGAAATAATAGATGTTAAAGCAAATGCAGGACTCCTATCCAAGAGTGCTGGTCAACAGTGTTTTTGTATTTTTAAGTACCTCTTTAAAAAATTCCTTTAAAAGCAGTTGTAGACTTTCAGCTTTATAATTCTGATCAGTTTGAGCAGGTATGCTCAAACAATTTTCAGTGCATAAAAGAATGTGGCTCTCCAATTTCCCACCCTGAGGAAGGTACAATAAAAAAAAAAAAGGCAGTGAGACAAACCCACAGAGAATACCTCGAGCCCTGGTATCTCTTAAAATAACAGATGAAAAAAGAAATTTGAAAGCAAAACAAAGAGATGAAGAAGCATCAGGCGCTGAAACCCCTTAGGTATTCTACCTTCCAGTGTGCACCATCTGACTGACACACTTCTCCATATGCTGGGGAGGAGAAAGAGCTATTCCCAGCTAACCCACAATTATGCCTTCATTATTTCTTTTTAATCTCCTTGGAGTTCCCACAGGGCCTCGTATTTGGTTAGATGAATGTCCCTGCAACAGCCCAACTCCGAAAGAGTCTCCCAGAAAACTTTGGTGTTCCGCTTCGCGCGGATTTGGTCCGCAGCTATTTTTATCTTCCCCTCGCTCTCTTTTTTCATCCCGTCATTAAATAAATTATTTTCAGGGCTGCTTTCAGTCTCTCTCATGGTGCTGAAGGATTTATTAGGGCAGAATAGGAATACTACATATTTCAGTAATTTTTTTCCCCCAATGGTGTTTTTAGAGGTATTTGTATTTAGATTTTTTTTTTTTTTTTTAAGATATACAACAGGATTTGGACCACTTATGTAATTCTGTGCCTGAAAATCCCTGGATTTCACTGGAAGCAGTAGTGTGACCTATTAGTCATGTTGAATATACTTTATATATTTCACACCCTGCTCCATGCAGATCTGAGATAAAAGGATATAAACAGAGATAAGTATTTTTGCCTACCTATTCTGCCTGTAAAGTTATTTTGCTTGGGGGCCCAAAGTATGAGCAGTATAGTATTAATATGGTGAAATTGCTACAATTATGTTGTACTCCCACATTACCTTTGATGTGATATTTTGCAAATTGTTCTGTGCAGAATTATTTTGCTATGGTTACATTGTAAATGTCATTTTGTGATGAGATACTTGGAGATGTATATAATGACTTATAATAAACTTTATGGAAGAATCATAAATAAGAGATTAAAATCTTATACATTGTAATGGGTTTTTTTTGCATCCTTTTTCTGTACCACCTGTCCTGGTTGCTTGGATTTGAGAATTATCTTTCTTTTGCAATTCAGAGTTTACTTGGTGAACTTAGTGCTGAAAGGAGGTGATGGAAGGACAGGGCTGGCTCTTTTCAGTTCATATCCTTGATTTTTTTGTTCCTACTGGGGGTTTTCAAGTGTTAGACTGACCAGTAAAACTCTCAAATCTTCCTTTAACTTCCAGATGATTATTTTTGGTTGTTAAATCCATCAGCTTCTGTCTCTGGGTCTCAGTTTTCTGTCAGAATTTTGTTTTCTCTTGTGGGGGGGGGGTGAGAAAATGAATTAATGACTTGTCTTACATTTTCTAACTTTAAGGTGTCATCTTGTATTTACAGACAGATGATTCATGCTTAGAGAATTAATCTCTGCAGGTTCTCACCTGGTCTAAGAGTTCTCTCCTTACTCCCTGTTCATTTTTAATACAAAAAAAAAAAAAAATTAAAAAATGCAGGAACTGCATCCCCAAAGGACGCTTTGCATCAAGCAACATGAAAGCCCAAACACAGTGAAATACAGGGAGTATTGACTGGAATAGTTATGTGAGGAGGAAGATTAGAAATAAAAAAAAAAAAAAAATAAAAGAGCAGCAATTACAGTTTATTGAAAAGACCACATTTCTGCATTTCCAGAAACTTAAAGAAGAAATCAAAACCACGTTTGTGGTTTTGCTGCTAACTGGAAGCAGGAGAGCATCACTTCTCTGGAGCAGGGTCAGACAGAACCTTTTACTGTGGCTTGTGGATGAAGGCTGCAGAAATACACTTAATGGGCTGAGAAAGAGGGTGTTGAAAATAGATCCGTGAATGATAATTTGAAAAAGAAGTTGCCAGTCCCAATAACTTTCTTAAAGCCACAACTTGGAAAGCGTTTGTGCTATTTTTGGAGCATGATGAAGTCCATCAAAAAGTGCAATCAGCTTTGAACGCAATAAAATAAAAATCAGGTTTGCAATTATGGTCTGGTGAAAATCTTCAAAAAGTGGGGAAAGTTTCTCCATGAGACAGAGGATTTATAATGGCTTTTGTAATGGAAGATGTCAGTAGCTATTGGTAATCTTTGTATTTCATTAAGAGTAATTGTCTCAAGGTGTTTTACTGTGCTGTCCTTAGTAAAATTTTTATTTCATTCTTTTCAAGTGCATTAAAGCCCTTAATTTCAGTGTTTAACGGACATTTTATTCCCTTAGATACATACTGAAAGCATTAAAGATAAGTCAATGAAATCAAGATGTGTTTATCAAACCATGAGAGGATGTTAAACACATCATGGAATGCTGCTAATGAGGGAGGAATCCCAATCAGTCAGATATAAAAACTCACTTTTCATAATCCCCCATCCCAGGACACTGAGTCACAAATTGCAATTATGGGACTAAATTTGCCAATTATTTTTTTTTTTCTTACTGCTTTGGAAGGCCCTCATGTCTGTCTGCAGCTTGGGTTTGTTGTGTTGCTCATGAATTCCGCACATTGGACTTGCCAGCTGGGGTCTTCTCCGGCAAAATAAGAAAATAAACAGGAGGAGAAGGCAGCTCCATCCCAGGTATTTGCTGCCCACCAGGTTTTTGCACCTCTTCCTCTCTCTGCTTCCCAAGCTGATGAGGTGCTGGTGTGGAATTTCTGGTTTGTATAAACTGGGAGTTATTCAGGTTGAAGGTGGTGCAGGTATGGCTGGGCTGGCAGGAAGGCTGGTGGTTTCTGCTGTAAACTGCTGTTTAAATGCCATTTAAAATGTGTGTCACAGCACCCCTGGGTCCTGCCTTGCTGCTGGCCCCAGTTACCTTTGGGGAATCTGGATTTTGGAAGCTGGTGTTGTCATTATCCCTGTGGTAACGTTGGACATGAGCACTGCCAGTGGATTTTGGGGTGACAGAAGGCTTTGGGAAGCCAAACACAGCCATGCAGCACTCCCTGAGCTTTGGGTGTGTGTGATTTTTGGCAGCTTTGCTCAGGTTTTGGGGTTGTTTGGTGATGGTGTGAATGCAGCAATTGCTTTTCTTGCAAGTTCATTCCTGCCCCCAGGCTCAGCCTCGTAAGGACGCACTGTGAGGTGATGCTTAATTAACCACCTGCTCCCCATCAGAGCTCACTCCAGTGCAGTCCTGAAGGGCTCCTGATTGAGGAAAACCCATTTTTTAATGTTATAATGACTCATTTTATATTGTTTCAGCACTCTGTGTCACAGGCAGGGTGGGGCAATGGTATCTCAGTGAGATTTTAGCTTAAGTTACAGGTGTTGGAGGTGAGAGTGGACCTTGAAGGAGTTAACTAAGACATGCCAAGTGAATAAAATCAGATCAGTTTTTAAATTATGATTATTTTTTCTTTGTCATGAAGCAAGATTGCCTTGAAATTTACAAGTCCAAGCTTCAGCCAAAGAACCACAATCTGTGGGCTTTAAACCCAGACTCCTGGCTGTCGGTTTAACTTGTGACGGTGCTCACAGGGGTCTTATGTTGAAGGAAGAGATGAGGATTTGACTCCATATTTCAGAAGGCTGATTGATTATTTAATGATATATATTACATTAAAACTAAACTAAAATAATAGAAGAAAAGGTTTCATCTCAGAAGGCCAGCTAAGCTAAGAAAAGAAAGAGAAAGAATGATAACAAAGGCGGCTGTCCCAAACTCTGTCCGAGCCAGCTGACTGTGATTGGCCATTAATTAGAAACAACCACATGAGACCAATCACAGATGCCCCTGTTGCATTCCACAGCAGCAGATAATCAATGTTTACATTTTGTTCCTGAGGCCTCTCAGCTTCTCAGGATGAAAAATCTTAAGGAAAGGATTTTCATAAAAAGATGTCTGCAACACTAACTCAAGTTTGTTTAAGGCTGAAATGCTCCAAATGAAGTGGCCGCAGCAAAATTAAGTTTTCAGACCTGGTAGTGCAATAGATTCAATGGAATTTCTGTTTGGAGCTGTGCTGTGAGGGTGGTATTATGGGCTGGCATCAAGTGATACCTTTGTGTTAGGTAGTAAATACCATTTTGTGCGGCTGAATTTTCGGGCACGGCCATCACTCAGCAGAAGGGAACGAACACACAAAAATGATGCTCGCAGCTAATGATGCCACTTCCTCGGCCTAAATACCTCGGAATCCACAAAGACAGCTCCCAGACAAAGGGGCCACCAGCAAAATCCCCTGCAATAGATTTCTCCCTCCGTAATGACAGGAACATCTCCCTCAATATGACTCAGCTAATGAAGGAATAGATCTGCCGCCAAGTTCCTAGGAGGCTCATTTTCCTGAGTACAGTAGTAAAAGTTAGCTGATGGATGGCCTGAACTGCTTAATGCCGCTACTTACAACTTCTGAGCAGCAAGGCGTAGCTGGGAGAGAGCTGAAGGAGTTATCCTCGGGAGGCCCCGGTGTCCTTGTAGGTTGTCAGAGTCAATGAGCCAGGTTTATTTCAAATGGCTCCTTAAATGAACATTTATTTTGTGCCAGTAACACGTTTTTGATTAACAGCTCCTTTTGACTAATTTGCTTCCCAAAACAGCCCAATAAAGGACTTGTTTAAAACGTAATTAAAAGCGTGTTATTGCTGGTAGTTAATACTGATTAAAACAGGCATTAAGACAATTATCGTTGAAGGAAAGTAAGCACCCCGTAGTCAGGATGGAATCCATCCTTACAGTTTTTATGCATTGCATACACAAGTGGGCTGCCTGCCAAATATGCAGGAGTTCTCATTCTGCACAGAATTGTATCAAAATTTGATTCCAATTATTTTATTTTTTTCATGGGCGAGCAGCCTGGCAATATTTGTGTTGACCATTTGAACTTAGGTTTTCAGCTGAAGTTCAACTTTCTCTTGCCTGCTTACTCAATTAACTGGTAACAAAAACTATCCCTGATATTGTGACTTGTGCTGAGACTTTAAAAAACGAGATTTCTTAAATGGACTTCAATTTTTGCATCTTTATTTTTGGGTCTCTGCAGCGTCACACTCTGAATTAATTCTTTATTGTTTTAATTAAAAAGAAACAAACAGACCAAACTATTGACTGATAGAAGTGGGAGTTATTTCAGGTGCAGAAATAAAAACTAGTCATAAAATTGTAGTCTTAATCTTTTGGGGTAGAATTTTTTTATTTTGTGCATTTTATTTTTTTTTTGTCTGTGTTGCCTTTTCTTTTTTGTTTAGTTTTTTTAAATTAGGGTTTTTTGGAGGGTCTGTATTTTGAGGTGCTTTTTTTGTCTTTATTTTTTTGGTAGCTGAGTGCACAGGCTTTCCTTCAAATATGACCTGAACGCCTCAGAAAATTCACATAGAAATAATGTCATGCACGCCTTATTAAAATAATGCAATATTTTTCCATAAGAGTGAAAAATTAAGGGTAACTTTTTAAGATCAAGGGCTTTAATTATGACCCTGTAGCTTTTTATACAATAATTATATCAAAAGAAAACACAAAGATGTGGTTTTTGCCACTTTAAATTTTTATGTGAAAATTCTACTTGTCATTTCACACTTGGTTTTCTGCTTTGAACATCTTAATTCTTTAATTTCTCAGCTGCATTTTGGATCATGATTTTGCAATTTGCAGCAAGGAAAAATGTGTATGTCCTGTAATACAGTTTAATTTAATAAATTTCTTAGAATGGATGAAGACTTCTGAGGTTATTTTTTATGATATTTCATCTGAGGTTGAAAATTTTGAGGGATTTTAACTAAGAAGTTCCTTCCAGCATTGATTTCAGCTTATTCTGCCTTACCTCAATGTAGCATTACTATTGGAGAACAACCAAAATTATTATACAAGGTGTTTAAAATTGACTCAAAGAAATTTTGTTCTTATTTAGAAATGTGCGTTTGATTATGTCCCGGTTTATTTATAATTTTTTTTAATTAAAAAAAGGAATTTAAAATATACAAGAGGTTATTTAGCAAGTAGTTTTACACCTTTGGCTCTAGAGGTTTTCACAGTATCAGCTAACATAAATCAATGTTTCCCTCAAATTTTAGCACTACCGGAACTAAGGCAAATCAAAGCTTCACTGGGCACCCTGTGCCAGGGCATCACCAGCCTCACAGGGAAGAAATTCTTCCCAATATCTCATCCAAACCTCCTCTTTTCCAGCTTAAAACCATTCCCTCTGTCCCATCACTACATTTGTTCTTCCTGAAGCCAACCCACACAAACCTAAAATTTTGGTTCCACTGTGGAACTTCTCTGCTCTCCCTGGCTGGAGGCTGGGCCAGTGCTCCAGGAGGAAAGAAAAATGCATTCTGTTGAAAAAAATTATAACTATGACTTTGCATATATTTAAAATCTCATAAATATTTCCCCCCAACACGCTTCTTCTTCTGAAAATATCAGATGTGCATGTAATCCTCTCAGGGGAACCAACATCACTCTGTTTATCTGTCTTAATTAAATGTTTGTTAATTCTTGGGCATAAAGAAGGGGAAAGGAAAAAAAAAATTATTCATCTCCTATAGTTTAATGGATTTTTAACAATGACAGATTGAAAAGCAGCAAAAATAAATAATACAGTTGTTAAAACTAATAATGGAACAAAGGTAAAATGGCATCCCTGTAGGCCGGGAGAAGCATTAACACAAAGAGACAAATCCCAACAACCCTGCAATTAAAAACTAGCCAGCTTTCTTGTTTTCCCATTAGAAGGCCTGGCAATTAATAGCCCATTTGCAAGAACATCTGAGGAGTGCAGGGCAGTAAGGGAGGAGAAAAATCCCAGGGATTGGAAGTTGTAGCAAAGAGGTGGTGGAAGTTGGATTGAATTGCGGGTTAGATGTGAAATTTGGGGGGTTGGTAATAAATTATAAATGATGGGTGGTTATAGCTCTTGCAAATGGGCAGGAGGAGAAGTGGGGAAGGGAAATGGGGCTGGAAGAAATAATTTGAGATTTTGGGGAGGAATGGTTTCAGCAGACTGCAGGGATCAGGTGATTTCCATGGATAAGAGAGGCAAACATGGATCTGCCACCAGCACACAGGGCTGGAGACCTGCAGAGTTCCCTCTTGCCTTCCAGTGGGATAAGGAATATTATTGTCACTGCTTTCAATGAAGAAATGGGACTTTTTTCAGGCTAGGAATGATTTATTGCTCAGATAAACATCAATCTCAGAGGCTGTGAGATTTTAGAAGAGCAAGCAGTCGGCCGTAGCTCAAGAGCAGTCACAAGTTCTTTGTTGCAAGGCAATATAGAACTTTCTAACCCAATAGACAGCTGCCAAAGGGTTTATTTTGCTTTTCTGACCTATCATATTTTCTTAATTCTGCTGCACTGTGGGTACTTTTGTCCAATGGTCTTCTGTCTCATGTGCACACGTATCATTCTATAACTTCTAACTTCTTGGCTTACTCTGTACAACCCCACCCCTACATTAAAAACTCTTCACCATCTTACCAATACAGTTTTTTACTTAAGGTATATTCTTACTTACAACCACAGAAAGATAAGTTTGATTTTTCTGCTTAATGTCTGTGTGCTGCATTTTTACATCCACCCAAGCTTCTCCCAAGACTGTGGACGAACCCTCCCGTGTCTGTGGAAGTTTCTGTTTTTCTGACTCTCACAGAGGACGACAAACCCAGGAGTAAAATGAACAAGAAATGGAACAGAAAAGGTTATTTTCCATAAGAAAACCCATGTCCCATTACCTGTGGGGGCAGGAAAAGCCAAGAGAGTGCAGAGGGGTTTTTAGGGATGGGGACAAGCTTGGTTGGCCTTGGGAGCCCATGGAATTGTCAACGTGGGGTCCCTGGGTGGCACAGGGAGCCCAGCAGGTCTGGCAGGGTGGCACATGGGCACAAATGTCTCCACACATGCCAGGAGGAGCAAGAACCGGCCAGGTCCCAAAGCTGCCAGGATCATTGTAGGGATGAGAGAGAACTGGCAAATTTTCCTGCAAATGACTTAAATCAGATGAAATAAAGCCCACAAAAAAGGACAGAGAGAGACAGTGGAGCAGAAACCTTTCTACTTCAGCCCTGCCTGCCCCAGACACTTTGAGCTCTCTCCATTTGAAAGTGAAATTTCTAATTTTATTCAAATAAAGCCTGGCTTTCTTGTGTTTAAAAGACTTTTGGTCTTTGGGGATCTCGCTGTAGGTGATGGCTTCAGCAGATCCACTTCAAAGCTTTGGCGGATTCAGTGTCCAATCAGAGCAGATACTAATTAGTGGAGCTGTGGGCCCAATTCCTGGGGGACAGAACCCAACAGATACAATAGAATTATACTGGAATTAGTCCCCTAAACGAAAAGAGTAAACCTGCAGAAGGCAGAGCTCCATGGCAAATTTCCAGTCAATTCCAGTAAATATAGGATTGTGACTTAATGAAGAGCTTGCAATACAAGAATAACCACAGATTTATTTTATTTTTTTTTCCAAAGAAAAAGAGCTGGAGTCTTTTACATCAGAAGGAGAAGAAAATGTTTGCTTAGCAGCTCTCAGCATTGAGAATAATAAGGCATTTTTGTATTTGCTCAACATAAAAGAAAGCAGGAGATGTATAATGTGTATGTATAAACATATAAAAATGGGATTTCTCACTCACGTACAGAGAAGGAGGGGGAAAAAAAAGGAGTAATCTGTGAGAGGAAACAGGTGGGCAAAAATGGTACACAGTAGAATAAATTCATTATTTGCCACTGGAATGTGTGGCATTACTGCTGATGTCTGATGCATTTAGCATTTGCCAGTCTATTAGGAGAGAAAATGAAGAGCATCTGTCTTAAAACTTCCAAGCAGAAACAGCAAGCTCTGAAAGTTTGTGCTTTGATACCTTTGCTTCCCCAGCAGCCAGCAAGCAATTGCACGTTGGAATGTTTCAGATGTCCTTGCTGTGGCAAGGCTCCCCAGTTCCTTGCAGGCTAACAAGGAGATGGATTTGTTGATGTATTTCAGGAGGAGATTGTGTTTGGAAGGAGAAATTGGATGCTGAGCTTTTGTTGTGATGGCTCTAAGACTCTGTACTTTGGCTTGGAGTTCTAAGACTCCATTTGAAGGAGGGGGGGAAAAGGAGAGAAAGCAGCAGAAATTATTCAGGTGTCAAACAAAAGTTTCTTCCAAGAATAAGATTTATTTCGCTCCGTAACCCCTTGCCAGAAGTTTGTGTTTTTGGGAAATGAAAATTTCTGTCTTGGTGGTATTAGTAAAGCAAAACCAGCTGAGCACATTCAAACAATGGACAGAGTCTGTCTCTGCTAATTTTGAATTTTCTGGCTTTTGTCACTGTATGTCACAACTATAATTATTATTTAAACATAGAGGTGAATTGCAAAACAGAAATGAAACTTTAGCTGAGAAATGCTGTATGAAAGAAAAGTTCCTGCTAGGTTGTGCAAAATTCCAGCGCTGCTCTGTGTTTTAATTTATCCTTGTTTAAAATTCTGCATCTGCCATATGCAATTATGCCATTGAAATGTTTATTTACCAGTGAAAAATAAGTTTATGTGGTGGTTTTTGGGGAATTTGGCCACTTTCAGAGCCTGAATGATGAGCAGAGACTCTGGTGCTCACCTGAGAGCCTGGGCCAGTGCCAGGGATATCTCCTTCTGCCTTCCAGTTGGCAGATCACTTCTTCCAGTCAATGTGCAGCAGGGTTTTGTGTTTCTCCAGTCTGGACAACTTCACATTTTAACTAAATTGCAGGGGAGTCTCATTTTTTTTTTTTTTTTTTTTTTAATGCAACAGAATAACCCACCTATAACAGCATATTAAAAAAAATCATCAATGTAAATGAAAACTTTTCTCTAAAACTGGTAATTTGGGATAATAAAACTTTTTAACTGGTTTCACATTGGCTTTCTGACACAGCCAAGTTTGGTGTTGGGAATGCTGATGGTCTGCACTGCTTGCTACTCTCAAATTTTGGAATGTTGGTGAGAATTCTTCAAAATATTGCAGGTTACAATTTTGTTGTTCCTACTCTGCAAGTCCAGGGCTCTTTCTAGTAGCCCCTGTTTGCATAAAATATTCCAGATGTGTATGGGGCTAATCCCATCCCTGATGGACTTGTGAGGCTGCAGGAAGGAGGAATTCTGTCCTGGTGTGCAATTGAAATCCTAATCTGGGCTCCCACCGCCACGGATGGATGGGATTTTGGGAAGGAATTCCTGGCTGGGAGGGTGAGGAGGCCCTGGAATGGGATTGCCAGAGCAGCTGTGGCTGTCCCTGGGTCCCTGGCAGTGCCCAAGGCCAGGCTGGACGGGGCTTGGAGCAGCCTGGGGACAGTGGGAGCTGTCCCTGCCATGGCAGGGGTGGGGTGGGATGAGTTTAAGGTCCCTCCCAACCCAAACCATTCTGTGATCCCGTGATTTGCTGCAATATCTTCCTGCCTTGCTTGTGCTGAATTCTGAGCTGATCATTTCGCTGTGTTTTTTGCAAACATCTCTGTAGAGTGTTTCATTTCTGAAATTAGTTCCTCATCCTGTAAACTCTAGTGCATATACTTAAAAACAAGGTTAAATTGGAGTGAATGAATGCTTACTTTTGATGTTCCTACAACAGGACAAAATAACTCCTATTTTCACTTTTCAGCCATAAGCAGGTGTGACGTTTTGCTGCTGATCTTTCTAATATAAGGATTTTTATTACAAACATTAGGGGAAGACCAATGGAATGATTGATGCAGGATTCATGTCACCTTTCAAACGCTCTCATCTACATAGGTTTAAAAAAGATAAAGGATTTTTAAAACTAGGTGTATTTAAACTTACAGTTATTTTTTAAAAAGAATCTTTTTAAATTAATTTTTTTGTCGTCCAGAAATTTCTGTACTGGGAAAGCAGAGCACAATTAAAGACTTGAGAGTCGTGGCTGGGGTTTAGCTCTTAACCTGGGAAGTGTAGGGTTACTTCTGTGTGCAAACAGTGTGGTTTGGGGATGGATTAGACACAGGATCCCCTTCAGGAATCATCACATAATGACGTGATGTGCCTTCCTTAACTGGACAACAGTGTGGCCTTTGGGTGGTTTTGTAAAAGCTGCTCTTACCTTTCTGTCCATGAAAACAGTTCATATGCCTGTCCTCAGAAATACCCTTTTGCTTTATCTGACATATGGGTTCAAATAAGATTTCAAATGTTATAAACCAGAATCCTGCATAACGGCAAAAAATTCTATTGGTAACAGTAGGCGGTGTGGTATTAAGTCAGCTATGTTCATACTCTCTGAATCTCTTGTATTTCCTTTTTTCCCCCTCTGGAACAAACTAAAAAGGCTTTGCCAAGGCGGGACCTTACAACATCAAACCCCACCAAAGGCAGATTCCCACAAAGTGCTTGCACAGCACAGAAAAGTTGGAGTGCTGGCACCGAGACAGGTTTGTGTGGTACAGAAGAATTCTTATATTTGAATGTTTCTATCCTAGGAGCCTTTAGATGTCAAACTTTAAGTGGAATTGACTGTTTATCCCAGTTGATTTTGACTAGTGACGCCTTCCAGGTTGGAGGGCGCTCCCTTCACTCTGTTTCCCATCAGCACTCCTTGACTACTGGCATGTGGTGCCAATTTGTTCCTTCTGTACAGAGAAGAAAAGAAGTTTGGATTTAATTTTAAGCCTTGACACAAGGTTTAATTTGCTAAAAAGGGGAGCTGTGCCATTGTAAATCTTGGAGGAGACACCAAGGTTGCAAAAATTGTCAGCCCAATCTGTTTTGAGCGCCATTTCAGGCGTTCTATTAAAGGAACAATATTCCTTTTCACAGCTTGTTCAGCTGTGTCAAACCACACAGGTTAGAGTGGAGCTGGCTATTTATTGTACTTTTTATTGCTTTCTGATCGAGTTTTTATGCTAGGAGAGAAATTTATGTGCTGGGAATGATTTATCAATAGTACAGATGGGAGAGAGTAAAGTTGGGTTTTTTTTTTCAGGTGAGTAGAGCTCAAAGCACAGCAGCTTAAGGCTTTGACAGGGAGATTAATAGAAATTTATAGGAAAGTGATTTTATTCTATCTCCCAGAATTACAGAATAATCACGTGGTTGTTCTGCTACCATGTTTTTGAGAAGGAAGCTCTGGTAGAACATGATGTTGGCACTCAAGCCCTGTTTTATTCCTGCTGTTGACTCAGACCACACTCAGCCATAAAGGCTCTTTGGCCCCATTTGCAGACATTCTGATCCTGCCCAGGATGATGTAAAATGTCCCTCTGCCTTCACTGCTCACATTGCAGCAGAGGAGAGGCTTTAGCACGGAACTCCACATCTCTGCTGACAATGTGAATTTGGTCGTTGGCTTCGGGTCAGGGTTTCAGCCTCTGTCCTAATTCTTTGTAAATGTTTTCTGAGCCATGATGATATTACCAGGGAAGGGCAGTATGGCGTGATGGGATTTGGTAAATATTTATTTCAGCTAGTCTGGTTTTTTAAAAAATAATCGTTTGGAGCTGGTTAAAACCCAGAAATTTCAAAGTATACCAGCAAAGCTCTAATACATTAATGTATACCAAACCCCACATAGTATCTTGCTTCAGACCTTTTTTATTTTGCTTTTTAAGAAATGCATGTCTGACCCAATAGTTCATTTATGCTCATCCGTCACATAAGTCCTTTTTATTTCTTGGATTAAGTGCTACAGACCTAATAAATCATTGCTGCTCTTCTGGCACCATCCCAGCTCATGTTGTCAATCTGGGCAGTGTAATGTTCTAAATTCTGCAAACCAGCAAGTTTTTGTCAACTTTAACTCTATGGATCGCAGAGAAAAGAGGAGAAATAAGAGGTGAGCCATGAGCTGCACAATTTATCAAAAACATTGGTTTGGGGCGTTTAGAACTGGCATGAAATGGGACCTGAATCTAAGTTTGCAGCGGATTTTTTCTTTTTTATTAAACAAAACAAGCACGGCTAAACGCTTTGCTGAAGCAGAAGGGAATGTGGATCTCATATTTTCTTTTTGCATGAGTAAACCAGGTGGAACTGAGGAGGGTGGCGGCCATGGCTGTGTCCCTGTGAGAGCTTAGGAGCAGGAGGGCCAGCAGGAGTGTGTAATTCAAATATCATCTCTTGCACCCCTTTTGATTTTGCACAGCATTTTGATTTTTCCCAAACCGATGCCCGTACTCTGTGTTGTACATCATATCCCTGCTCCAGAGGTTGGGATTTATGGAGAGGAGGTGTTGGGTGCTTTGTGGGAAGCTGTGTAGCCAATTTATCTGTGCACAGCTCCTGACTTCTCAGCTCTGTCTCCCAGATCTTTTTCTTATAAGGGGATGGTTACTCCTCCTGAAGGTGAGGGAGGAGTGCAGTCAGATCCCCCTCTCCAGTTCCTCCTCCTGCTGCTCTCCAGCTCCTCAGTGTGAAGATCCACTTAACCCTTGAGTGGGAAATCCTGATTTCTGAGTTGCAGCTGTCACTGGTGTCTGACATGGTTTTGGTGTAATTAAGGAAACTGTTTCAATCTCACGCAACAAATATAATTTTTAAACAATATGTCACATGTAAAATTCAACATGAATTTATGGTGTCTCCAGCATTTCAGTGAAGATGGATACTGCAGAGATTAGGCTGTGACTCATCATCTTTCTAGAGCTAAGTTTACTACAAGAGGCTTTCTGCTCACGAGCATCATGTGTTTAATTTATCCAATGATGGCACCATGGGTTTCAGTGCACAGTCTGTATCCAGCTGATCTAGAAATCTGCTCAGATCTGAGCCTGAGCAAACCTGGTGTCAGCTGCTGCTGAAAAAAGCCCGGTGACCCAGGGCCAGCCCTCCCTCAAAGCCAGGCACAGGATTTAACTCAGCTGCTGGAATCCAGCTGGAGCCCTGGGAGCACTCACCTCCCAGGAGCAGGAGATGCTGTTAGAGAAGGGGAGCTTCTCCTAGGATGCCTCTCCAAGCTTCCTTCTTGTTCCAGTTGCCCTAATATTTCCATTTAGGGCAAGGCAACAGCTCTGTTTGGGACTGAGGTGATCTGCAGGGTCTTGTGATGAAGCAAAATGTTGTTTACCTGCAACAAACAGAGAAATCCTCTCCCACGTGACTGCTGGGAATGTCTCAGGCATCCTCTGCTGGTGCACACACACAAATTGCATTCAGAGGCACGCAGTGTTTGTGCAATTAATCAAGTCTGTTCTGAGGCCAGAATAATTTGGAAAGATGACCATTTATAGAAGATTTGTTGTTTGCTGACCGCAGTTACAATTATCTACGAGACCAGATAGGTCAGATTTATTTAAGTTGCTTTTTTTGGTAAAAGCAGTATATTCTGTTAAAATTGGCCAGCCAAAAGATTTGTTTCCACGTGGGTGTGTATTTCAATGCTGCGGAAAAATGGTTATTTCATAAGCTTGAGCATCAATCTTTGGATTTACACAAATTTAAAATTATATTCCTAAGAGTTCCTAGCGGCAGCCAAGAGTTATTTTCTAGTTATTAATCTTTCTCCCCTATCCAAAAACATCCCCAAACTTTGTTTAGCTGTACGGTCTCTTCAGACTGTTGATTGTGCTGTACTGGGGCTGAGAATGTTGGAGTTTATGTAACCAGTCTCTCTGTTTAAATTTCAATGACAGATCTTTTCATTTTGTTTACGGCCAAATAACAATGCAAACGTGTCACGCCACGGCCGCGGTGTGCGGCCATCGCAAAGGGCACTCGCCAAGCTGATTCCTTGATCTTATCCTCTTAAAAACTTATTAAAAGCGTTTCATTGTTGTGTGCCTGCTATTAGTGAGCAAAAATAAGGTTTCCTTATTTACACAAGGATGATGGCCGTGTCTTGTGGGTTATTGGTTGTTTGGTTAATCACAAAGCTGTGTTATTCCAGCCCGTTTGGAGTTTTGCAGCTAGGCAGAAAAGCCACACATGGCACAACGGCGAAATGTTTCACTACAAATACACTTCCATAAAATCATATCTTTAATCTGTTTATAGCCCTGCAACATTGAAGTTGCTCGCATGGCTTTGATTATAAACTTTTACGTAGATATCGCCGCGCTGGAGTATTCGGTAATGCGGACGTCAATGCGAGGCAGATTTCTGGGCATAATTAATGCTAAGTGATAATTTGCGAGTGAATTCGAGGAGGCTCTTCTGGGTTTCCCATCTGGTCCTTATCATGCAAAGATGTCCAGTCAGCAGTGCTCAAAGTTGTTCGCCAAATTCTTCCCCAGCATCTCCAGGCACAGAAAAGTCTCCTTCCATATCCTCCATGAGGTTTCCTGACCTCCCTAACTTCTGTTTGCTCTTAAGGGAAGTATAACAACTTCCAGTTGCTATATCATAATTAATTTCAGTGTTTCCCTAGGAATTTAACAGATTTTTGAGGTAGGCTAATGACGCAGGCTTAGCTTAGGCTTTATTTTTGCCTGCTGCAAAAAAACCAGCTCAGAACCTAAAATCCTGTGCAGAAAATGTATGGAAAGTGGTTGAGTTTTTTCCTTCCTTTGCTTTGCCTGTGGGGTGGGGCACTGAGCAGATATTCAGGAATGATGTTCCTCTTTTGCTTTTTTCTGGTGTCCAGCCTAAACTCAGTGGCAGTCAGTTTATACCGGTTTATATCCATGCCAAGACTGAAATCTCTTCTTCATTTACCTTTCTGTCCTGAGCTCTCATGTTCCTCTCCTGCCTCTGTTTTTCTAGGATTAATGTGCCACCTTGAACTTGTACTTTGTATAAATTCCATTTATATTAATCCGATCTTTGTACTTTGTATAAATTCCATTTATATTAATCTGATCAAGGACACATGACACATTTACAGGACATACTTCCACCTTTCTGGGTATGGATGATACCCCATAATTTTTATAGGACTAGCAAACTTCATGCTCCTCTTTAAGGCAAAATCATAAATGAAATGTAAAACCTTATTTTAAAAGTCTTATTCAAGGAACTTCTCCAGTATCTCTCCTCCAACTCAGGAGCATGACATATTGAAGTAGGTACTTCATATTGTTTGTTTTCCACTCTCATTTTGCTGCTTTCTGCCTCATTTTTCTTCCTTCCACCTGAATTTCTCTGTGGTGAGTGTTGTGTTTACAAGAGATTTTCATGGTTCTTACAGGATTGATATCACTGTCTCATAAAAACATTAACCATCTCTCTTTTTGCAGAAATAAAGGAGCACAGGGTTAGCATATGTTTTAACATTCCCCAGATAAATCTGTATTTTTCTTTTTTTTTCCTCCCCACTTAGAATTTTTTTAAGCGTGAAATTCAGTGACTTAAATACATTTGTTCAGGATTTCTGGATATTTGAGTACCTGGGGAAAGCAGGAGATCCAAATGGTCCCCTGGACGTCTGGAAATTTCAGGAATTTCATCTGCACAGAACAAGTGGTGTGGGGCTTGTGATCCCAGGAAGGGTCCAAGCTGCATGTTCAGGAATTGTGAGTTTTATAGCCCATATCCAACACAGTGAGTGCACACAGAATCCTTTTAGAGGAATGTGGGTGATCTGGGTGATAATTGTTAGTTATTCCGCTCTGCACGTTCTGGAAAAAAGAAAGAAAAACTGTTTCAGTTTGTGCATTGCATTCCCACTGCGGAGTTGAGGAACGGATGGGAGTGAGTATTTCCAGATAAGGGAAGGGGGTTTAAACTCAGTTAACTCAGGTTAATCTGCTCAGTAAACTCTGAATTTTACCTGATTTGGTTGTTCTAGGAAAACTTTGCCTGTTCTACAGAGAATTTTTATTTGGGTATTATCCATTGGGATGCAGCTTCAAAACTGTTCTTGTAGCCCAGTGCAGGTGTGGATAAAACCAAGCTCTGAAATTCAGGTGTGGGCTTAGGAGCCTTAGTACCTTCATAGAGTCATAGAATATTTTGTTTTGGGTTAGGAGGGAGCTTAAACTCATCCCATCCCACCCCTGCCATGGCAGGGACACCATTCCACTGTTCCAGGGTGCTCCAAACCCCATCCAACCTGGCCTTGGGCACTGCCAGGGATCCAAGGGCAGCCACAGCTGCTCAGGGCAACCTTTGCAGATCTCTGGGTGCAGGGTTTTATGTGTCAATAAGTCAGAGGTGAACTCCATCCTCATGCTGAGAGAGAGACCAGAAGCCAGATGGATGAAATCATAAATGAGAGGCAGTGCTGTGGAGATGGCCCAAATAACAAAAACTCGATGAGGGGACTGAAGAAAACTTGTCATGCGTGGATATTGTCAAATTCCTTCAGCTACTGGCCAACAGATGATTATGTGCACCACCATTATATAAAAAATATTTGCAGAGGAGCCAAAAATCTGTTAAGTGAACTCAGAGAAAGTGAGGAAGAACATGGCAAAGCTTTTGAATAAAACACCCAGGAAACAAACTCCTCAGATTTCCAAGAAACACTTTTTCTTTGGAAAGAAAATGCAAACACCCCCGACTTTCTGAACAAAGTGTGAGTGACTAAAGGATTAATTCTTCCCCTGCATAAACCCAGAGTGAAATACCCAAATTCTCAATTATATGAACTGCTTGGCACCTGAGAATGCTTAATAGTTATTGGAAGGGGAAAATGTGTAGCAGAACTATCAGGCCAAGAGAAATCCCATTCACATGCCCGAGAAAACTTTGGGCAACGTCTCGAAAGGGAAGTTTTGGAAAAGCTCTGGTAAGAAAACAGAAGCTGTGAATCATGCCATGTGGTATTAAAGAATTTAGAGAGCACACTGAGAAGTTCCATATCAATGCTTTTTCTTAAATATATTCAACAAAGGGCCTATTTCCCTTCAACACTTTCACATTTCAGCTTTCTCTCCCTTCTGCTTTTTAGCAGAAGAACTACTCAAAAAAAAAAAAAAAAAACCAAAAAACTTGCACAGTTATAGCTTTTACTCTAAAATCCCTGGATTTCTTGCCTTTTTATTTTTCTGCCTCTCAATTGGTTTAGAGAGAATTTTAAAGTTATAGCCTAAAAAGGGAATATTAAAAGAAAGAGATTATAAAAGCAATTGTAGAAAAGTTTGGAACTCATAACTTGTAACTCTTGCTGCAGCTACAGCAGGGCTGCATATCAGAATGTGTCATTTTGTACTCCCACGGTGCTCCAGAGTGGAAAAAAATAACCTCCTGAATCTTTGATTTTGTATCAGTGCTTTGCTGATCCATCAGTACAAATTTATTTCCAATAAGGATGGTGGAAGAAAGAAATTCAGACTCTCGGGCTCCTTGAATAAAGCATTTTAGGAGCTCATTCTCTGACCAATTTAGCTTGAATTTCAATTAATATCTGTTGAATCTTGCATGTCTAGAAGTGCAAATCAGTTAAGGAAGATGCTCTGGGATTCTTTGTTTCATCTGAGTGCTTGGAATAGTCCGGGGCATTGGGATTGAGTTGCCTGGAGCAGGCTGAAAATGGGAATTCTCCAACTCTGGTTTGGGTTATTTCCTATTCCTAATCAAAGCTCACTGCTGTGACCTACAAAAATGGAGAGGTTTTGTTGGTGTTTCATTTAGTTTTCTGTTGTTTGTTTGTTTAGGTTTTTTTTTTGTTAAATGTGTAATAGAAAATGATTACTGTGGGCCTGGCTCATGCAGGGGTTGAAATGGATCATTCTAAAGTCATTTCTACCTTGAAATATTCTCAGGGAGACACACAAGAGCGGCCCCAAATTTCAGGCAGATCAACAGCTCTGTCTCCCTTGTGATCTTTTTATTCCATTTGCAGAATATGTTTAGTTTCCATTTTTCTTATAAGATCCAGTGAGATCTTTAAAACAAATGTTCAAATGAAATTAATGACAAAAAAGTAGGTTTTCATAGGTTTTTGTTCATTAGACACACAAAGCCCTGCAGCAGTAGAACTGGAAGTGGTCTCCAAAAAATTGTGTTTTCCTGTGCACGTTAAGTGAGCTTTCTATACTTTGATTTTAATACTATAACAAATATCCAGAATGAACCAACATTTAAGGGAAGCTGCATTTAAACTTCTCTGGCTTTTCATCTGCTGTAATAGAGGGGAATTTTCACTTCTTCTCCATCCCCTCAATTGAATGCTGTAAAACCTGTTAGTGGCACTGCAGATTATGTGGGTGCTTCTGTGGAGAAATTCAGGCTGCATTTTACTTGTGGCAAATTGTTAAAAGTGGTGTCACATTTTTTTAGTCCAACTGGGATATGGGGATCTCAAAGTTTTTCCCAGCCCGGGTGTCCTTAATGGGATACAATCAAAAAATAAAAAAAATGTCATTGGCAAAAGGCACACATTAATTATATTTGGTGCTATTAGTAGAAATAAGTAAAAATTACTCAGTAATTAGTAAAAATTAGTTTAGGCTGAAGTTTCACTTCGAGTCTCTTGTCACTCAACAGGTATTATAAGGAAAAACATCTTAGGTTAATATATTAAAACATTTTAATTATTTTCCTGTATAATACTCCCTTTTTATATAACACTGATGTTTTAAAATTTTTTTCTCTTCTTCTTTGGGTTCTTTCCTCTCATTTTATTGGTGTACCAGTTTAAAAATAAAAACTGTGTAAGCTGACTTTTTCTTGCATGTGGGGCTTTTATTAGAAGAGGTTCACAAGTGGATTTTATTAGAGTAGAAATCTGTAAAGTTGGTGACACGTTAAACTGTGCTTGAGATGCATCTTTTTGTCATAAAACACTTATGTCTCTCTGAACTGTATTTTTCTCAGTAGGATATTTAAAAAATAAAAGCACAGCTTAATTTTAGTTTTAAACAGGTTTAATTGAACTAATGATATGGTACTTTACTACAATATTTTTATATTTTGAGTAGTGATTTTTATTAGGCAAGACTTTTTTGAAAATTCCTATAGATCTGTCTTACTTTAATTATATTTTCTGCCATATCCATAAGATGTTGAAAATATCTGTTTTTCCCTCAAAGGTTTACTGAATTATATCTTACTTTTAGAATTGCATTAAATGGCAGTAGGTACAACAAATGAGAGCTGCAGCCTGAATCATTAATTATCACTTTTAAAAGAGTTTCTTATTTTTACAGTGATTTAGTGTTACTGTATGATGTGGGATTACCGGTCTATTAAAACATTATTAAGATTTCTATGAGGAATTCAGGCTATTTTTATTTTTTCCCCATTGTGAATCAATGGGAAAATATGTACACAAGGAAAACCACAAACCCTATATATGTGTGCTTTGCAGGACTAAAAAATTGGTTTAAATTCTGCTGAAATTCATTTAAAAGAGAATTTTAGGCAGAGCAAACCGTGCTGGCAGTCACTTATTATTTCCTTTCACATCAGTGCTGTTTATGGTGTCTGTTTTTTCCTACAGGCTGAGGCTTAGCAAATATATTTTCTGTTTTAGGGGTGGCTAAAGTAGAGATTATTTAAGCAAATTATATTGATAATTTCCTTAAGCAGGACCGGGTGGCAACCTCTGGTGTAACCACAATTTAATCCTGGGGTGTATTTAAATACAGAAAAATTATTAATTTATATCAGCACAAATCATTTCAACATGATAGATACTGGTAGTTTTTGTTTTATTTTTTGTGTTTGGCAAGTTTTTCCTCTCTGCATATTGCAGTGGTGCATTTTTTGTTTGTGCAGCACTTTGTAATAGAGATAAAAGAGATATCAACTTCAAGGTCTCTGAGCATGTCCTGTGCTGCTTTCCTCTATTAAGTGACTTTTCTTACACAAATGCTGAAGTTTTCTACTTGTCAGTGCTGCTGCAGAAAGAAATTTAATGTGCAAACAATTAAAACCAAGATAATTATGATACCTAAATGATGTTATTTCTCTAAGTTTTGAACTTGGGCTCTGTCTGCTGTTGCTGACGCTCCCACCAGAGTTTGGCCTCTTCCCCCTGGCCAGAGAGCATTTCTGGAATTATAAAATACATTGGGCCTATTTTTCCTTCCCCTCAACAGGCAAAGCTTAACAAGCCCAAAGCCTGCTGGACAAATAAAAAGAACTAAAGAGTTGAAAGAATTTGCAGAAAAAGCAGTTTTTTTAACAATCCACAGATGCCAAAAGGCACAATAAGGAGGAGATTCATATCAACAATGTGACAGATATCTTTTATTCTGTGGTGATGCTGTCAGTAAAAGCAATTTAATATGGACTCTCCTACACTCTCTGCCATCTCATTTAAGTGTCCAGGTGACTCAGTAATGCACCCCAGGAAAATTTATCTTCAGATATTTACAGAATCTGTAATTTTCTGGCACAGAGAAATGCACTGTGCTGGAAAAGGTCTGAGCAGACACAGGGCTTGCTCAGGGTAGGGGTTTTTTTCCAGGGTATGGAAATGACAGGAGGGGCAGCATTGCAATATTTTGGTGATTTTTGAGAGGTTTGCAAACTTATTTATGATTATCTTGCTGGTTGAGACATAAAAACCAGCATATTTTGTAGCATTTATTCATTTAAAGGCTTTATGATGATGCCTTGAGAAGGTTGAGCTAGAGCTGGGCAGAGCCCCAGAATAAAGCAGGGATTCACTCACAGCATCTCCTCCATGGATCCACCTTGGGCAGCACCAGAGCCCAGCCAGGGCTGCGCCCAAGATGAACCAAAATGGCCCCAAAATGCACGAGCGCTGCCGGGGTCTGTCCCTGGGATCAGCTCTGCTCCATTTGCACCTTGCAGTTCATTGTCCCATTGCAGCTTTAGCCCCTGCAGTCCCACCCTGCTTGTTTTTCTCTCTGCAGCCCACGGGGTTTGTGCTCCTGGGCTGAGATTTGGCTCATTTGTCCTTGGTGCCCAGCTGGAGCAGGAATTGTTTTGTCTCCCTGCTCTGTGCACAGAGCTCAGCAACGCTGGATGTGAAGCTCAGAGCTGCTCACTAAAGCAGCACAGAGCCTGAAACACAGAAAAGCCAAACCTGAGGCATCAATAGTAAAGACTTCCTCCCTCCAACAGCCAAGGTTATATTCTGTGCTCTGAGAATTTGTTTTTATGTGGCAATCAGGGGAGGAGAGGATCCAACCCATTTTTTGGGTTCTCACCACGCTGGTCACTTCCCTCCATCCCAGCCTCTCAATAAACCCTTTTTATGGGACAATTGTCCCTTTTTATGGGATAACCTCTACAGATCTTCTCTTTTCCTAGTGCTTGAAACTGCACTGATTTTCCAGCTAATCCAGGTGCACTGACTCTCAAACAACACATAAAGAACTTTTTAGATACAATTAGAGCAGAACACAAGACTTTTCTTTCTAAATTAATCCTCAGTGCTTGAAAAGGGTCTGATTTTTTTTTTTTATTGTCTTTAGGAGGTGGTGACTGAAATAACCAAACAAGTGATTTGCAGGATCTATGGAGAAATATAAGAATAGAGGAGAGAGGTGTAGGCAGAGCTGGAAAATTCTTTGGGATGCACCTAAACCATCTCCTTTCAACTAATTTTCCTTCAAAGGCACTCATAGGATGACCAAAAAATACGTGTCTGAAAAATTATGCTTTAAGCAGTTTGTAAGAGAGAAGTTATTCTCAAGCCAATATAAAATAGTATGTCAGAATTAACATTGATTACTCATCTTGCTAGGCACAAATGAATGTAAAGGTATATAAAGAATTGCAGTTTAGGAAATACTTATTAAGAAAAGGAGTCATCAAAAAAAAGCTTTAAGTTCTTCTATCTGAAAGAGAAATCTTTGCTTTCATTCCTCTTTAACTGGGACAGAAAGGTTTAAAAAATTGGGGTAAATACTCAGATAAAATCCATTATAACACTGAATACCATTAAAAACTTTAACAGCAAAATTGATTTTTTAAAATTAGTTATCAGTTTAAATTGTCTCAGACTTTATTTCTGGTTGTTTTCTTCAGTGCTAGGTGTATATTCTGATATTTTGACAAAATAAAAAGGTAAAAACATTTTGAATTTAAATAGATGAACAAACAGATGCTGCAACAATCAAAATTATTCTGTCTCTCTGAGGATTCTTCAGAGGAGCTGCACCTACATGTGTTTGTCTCACATTTGAGGATTTTAAGAATAATTTCTGATTTGCTTTGGGTTCTAATTGAACTCAACTCTCTTTTCTCATGGGCATCACTGATCCATGATCCCCAGACCAGGTAGGATGGGCAAAGTGTCTTTTTCCTTAGATTTCCAGAAGAAAAGTTTTCCCCAGAAAAGAAGATTTTTCCCCAGATGGGGGAAAAAATCTCTTTTTTTTTTTAGATTTCCAGCCTTATTCCCATATTAAAGATTACTGGAGAGTGGGCAGGGAGTTTCTTTAGGCTGAGAGAGTCAGTTCTATGATATTTTTTGAGTTTGTTTCCACTCCTGTGGAGCCCAGGCCACACCAGCCCGTGGAGTTTGGTGCCATGGTTGGATGTCAGCTTCTGGAAAAAACAGGGATTATCTGGGAAATGCACTCTTCTTTCAAACTTCTCTCTCCAGCCCTGTTTAATAAATGATGTGTTCATGATCTTTTAACATCAGTAACAATTTGTTAGTCATATTACAGCGCAGAAGAGAGAGACTGGGAAGTTATCTGAACCATTTTAAAACTTAAATTAGCCACCATAAAGTGCAGAATAAAATTATAAAGACTTTCTTGTAATACAAAATTCATAGAGACAAAACTCTAATTTCCTGATGGATATATGATATTAATGTAACGGATACCTCAGTGTAGTTAAATTGCATTAAATGGTTATTAATGCTTGAATAAACTTCAAGGAAGTGGGTACTGGTTGAAATGGGATAATATTTTGTTCTGCTAAATTATACGTTAATTGGTATTTCCTCTCTTGTAAAAGGACCTAAAGGGCTTAATAAAATATGTGGTAGAAACATTAGTTTTTCTTCTGGAGATGTGAAGTCCAGAGTTTAACTGGAAACATTTCAAACCATTCCCAGAAAATTCATTGGCGCTCATGGTGACATGGCTTACAGGACTTCCCCAAATAAAAAATTTTGGATTTCAGAAAGGAGTGCACAGGGCAACAAGCAAGGAAAGGGAAGAAAATCCATGAGTGACTTGTTTGCTGTTTTATTTTTTATTTTTGAAATTATACTTTGATTAGATGTAGGGAGCTGCTTCCAGTGGAATATAGTGAGTGAGGAAGGTTCTTGGCATGGGAGAGCACTGCTAAAAGCAAGGGACAAAAAGGACCCTCAGTGCCCATCTCTGCATAATTTAAAGAGGTACCAGCAAATCAGGAGGAGATTGCTTAATAAAATATCGTTGAATAGTTGAAACTTTCCTGGAGTGATTTTTTACTCCTTTTTTGTTCAACTGCTTATTCATTTTTGTGTCAGAGCTGACCAGAATTGTTATTTGAGGACTAGGTGTGATATTGTGATATTCCTGCATGGAAATATCATATATGGGTACAATTTTATTTTGGGAAGGAAAAACCCTCCTCCTTATGAATATATGTGTTATTTATATTATATTTGTATATATAATAGAATAGAATATATAAATACTGTATAATATAGAATGGTATATTTTATATAATTATAATATAATATTCATATATTTTAATATTTCTATATTATATTTTTATATTTTATTTAGGCATATATGTATAATATTAAATAAAATATGTGAAATATAAATATATATTATAAAGAATTAGATAATTATTATAATATAATTATAACAATTATACATATTAATATATAATAGATATTATAATATACAATGGGTTATGTAATATATTATATGTATTTCTATATGTTATGTATAGAAGAATATATGCCCTTTATATATATATTCTTATATGGGTTTATTGGTATTATGGATAATCTTTCTTTGACTTATTTATCCAATAATACTGTGCTTAATAATTACCAAAAATTAGCAATTTCCAAGTTTTCTTCCAGCAGAACTTTAGTTGATGGCTGACTAAATGCCTACAGAAAATTAACTACAACTGTAAAAGGAAGAAAAATTATTTCCTTAAAGGCACAGGAACAAGAGAGGATGTCTCAGCCTCTGGTTTCATAAAAGCCATTCATGTTTTCATTGCAATGTTGTTGGGTTTTCCAGGGTGGATGTGCAAGGTCATGTCTTCTCTTCTCCTCTTGGCCTCCTCTCCATATTAAAATCAGACCCTTCCCTTACAGTGTTTCTCATCAATATTTTGTTTTTCAGGTGATATTTTCTGGGAAGCACAAACTGAGATATTTTTCTATGTAACTTAAAGCAAGTAACAGAAGAATGAGGTTAGCCAAAGTTTTTGCGCTCTGTGGTTTTTCTTAGAAGGAACACACGATAGTGAAACCAGATACTTTTGATGCAGTATAAATACTTTCATATTTACAAAGAATGGGCAAGTTCCCATTTCCTGATTGCTGAAAGAATCATGTAGCAGACAGTGCTTTTGTTTGCAGCCAAGTGTGATCCCTTTCACAGATTTAATTCAGACTCTGGCTACAACTATTTCTCTCTCTGGGCCTTGTCTTTTCTCTGGGCCTGGTCTTTTCTCTGGGCCTTGTCTTTTCTCTGGGCCTTGTCTTTTTTCTGCTTCTCTGCTTTTCTCTGCTTCTCTTCTCTTTCAGCTTATTTTTCCCCAAGGCACATTTTAGACAGTCCCAGAATGGTTTTGGTTGGAAGAGACCTTAAAGCTCCTCTCGTGCCACCCCTGCCATGGGCAGGGACACCTCTCACTGTCCCAGGGTTCTCCAAACCCCATCCAGCCTGGCCTGGGACACTTCCAGGGATGGGGCAGAACTGATTCTAAACAAAAAGCATTTTATAAAAGCCAAGTGCTGTAAATCCCTTATTGTAAACTCTGTGTTGGCTCATCAGAGGGAATTGAATTATTTCTGGCTTGATATAACTTTTCAGCAGTGTAAATGTTTGGTCGTGGAAGAATAAAGCTATTGACTGAAGAAACTCCTCTGAGGAGGGAAGAAAACCTGCATACAACATTTTATTCTGTTTATTTTAAGTTCTGCTCATCCCCAGTGGTGCCAGGAGAACACGTGGCTCTTCGGGATATGGTTGAGAGCTGGACTTGTGTTGGGTTTATGATCAAATTTGATGGTCTGAAGGGTCTTTTCCAGACTCCTCCATCCCAGTGAATCCCTCCCACAGGTTTGTCTGGTTTATCTGGGAGCACTTTGTATGCAGTGGGAGAGAAAAACCTGAGCCCTGAGGGACTCAGAATTGCTGAAGATCCCTTGGACCTTCATTATTTTTTTGTCTACCAAAGCATGGTGTGAGGGAGACCTTGTGCTATTCACTGTGGCTGCCTAAATTCCCTCCTGATGGGGAAAACCAGAAAAAAGTAAAGTAAATTAATTATACTCTTAAAAGTAAAGTAATTCTACTCTTAATTTTATTTTTTTTTTAATGAGAGAAAAAGGGAGAACTGGAATTGAATGGTACCTCTCATGGTATTCTGAGTGCTGTGAGGTTGGAACTGTTGGGTGTTGCTTGTTGGGGCTTGTTGGGTGTTGCAGGGTGTTTTTAAGGAGCAAACTGCTGGTTTTGGTGTGTTTTTACCATTTTCTCCAGAGCAGAGGCAGCTCAGAGCTGAGCCTTGCTCTGCCAGGGAGGAATGATTTATTGGATGAGCTCCCTGAGCTCCCAGCCTTTGCCTTCCCATCTCCAATACCCTGCACAAGAATGGAAACCCTTCATGGGCTTCGTCTTAATAGGGGCTCCCCCACTACAAAACAAGATCTTTATCCAAAGATTTTAATTAATTGCAAAAGTTAAAAATAAATCGTGCTGGAGTACCATTGATAATCCTCCTAGGCTGGCTTTCATTCATGTTAATGTGTAATACAGCCACAGTAAGATTTAATTTTAACCATAATTATAAAAGTTTGAAATTAAATCTTACTAAGGATGTGTTCTCCATTAATATGGACAAAAACTGATCTGGGAGGATTATTATGGGGGACACAAGAAAGATTTCATTTTTAACTTTTATAATTAATTCACAAATGTGATAAAGGATTTTGTTTCAGGGGAGGGGGGAGTGCTCTCCAGACCACTAAGACATCCCAGCAGTCTTTCAGAGCCATCTTAATTACAGCCACAAAGAATTATTTGTTAGAGAATGGTGGTCAGGAGCTCAAACTGCTTCTTTTATTCAGAAATAAATGTGCAGAGACACTTGGAAACTTTCACTGAATAAAGGACTGTGGTTGGTGAGGAAAGAAGATCAGAGGGATACATACATATGTGCATGTATATTTATATTTTGTGTTTATATCTGCAAATACGTGAACACATGGAGATAGAAATGCACATCTATGTAAAAATGGATATAGATATGTAAATATACATTGATTTTATTATTAAATATGCATGCACTTTTATAAAAATTGTAGCAAAACCACATTTGTTCTTTACTTTTCTAACACTTCACACAGATGCTTGGACACGTGTACCTAAAGGCATGGATAGCAATTTTTCCTATTAAAAATGAGTCCCTGCAACAGGAGAAAAGGAAATTAATGGAAACCATTTCTTCCAATGCATGTGGCTGCCCTGAATCCTGGTGGAATTACCATGCTGCAGAATGGGCAGAAATCAAGGAAATTTCCTGAAAATTTTCCATTCAGGATCAGGTTTTGATAAAATTAAGGATGTATGAAGATGCTGGAAAGGAGTGAAGCATTAATTTCACAGGTACATGTTTGGGAATCAGTTTTGGCTGTAAATTCCAGCTGTGCTCTGCAGTACCAAGCCCTGATGGTTTCAGGTTCACTTGGTGTCTGATTCCACATCAAACACTCAATTTTCCAGTGTTGGATTTCTGAGTCCAACTTGTGGTCACTTCCTTTTCTTTTTGCTGCTCATTTTGTTTTTCTTTTCTTCCAGTGTGGAAATTTTAACATCCAGTCTGAAAATTCAAGAAGATTCTTTCCATATGATACTAAAAAATAGGATTTAATGCTGAGTCTTGGTGAGGATGCTCAGAGAGTCAGGTTTAAATCCTAATCCTGACAGTTTCTTATCTACCAGGGTTCAACTCTAATTGGGTTTTTTTGTTTGTTTTTTTTTTTTTAATTTTTTTTTAATTTTAATGTCATCATTCTTTGTATTAGTAATTTTTATTATACTATTAATAATAACCTTTATTTTATTATTGCTAGTGTTATTTTAATTTTGAAAGTTGGGTTTTTTTTTGCATTGTCTTATAAAACTAACAAAGATTTTTAAACAACAAAATAGGAGAATCATGACAAAATTTTAAAACTTAAAAAAAAAAAATCCCTAAAATTTTGGAAGCATGAAAAAAAATACTCCAAAAGAGTAAAGTAGGGAAAGTATAAATATTTTTGCAAAATTCCACATCTTTGCAAATACATATCAAGCTAGTCAGATTCTTTCTCCTCAACTTAGTATTTTTAGAAAATATATTTGTACTTTTGTCTCCCCTTTTATTGTAAAAGTAAAATCTGAAAAACTTCATCTTCTATTTCTTCATTCAATGTGATGTTTAATGCAGGGTTGGTTTTTTAGGTTTGTTTTTTTTTTTTTTTTTTTTTTTTTTTCCCATGGATATTGTAGGGTTTTTATGAGCATCTGCTTTCATCCTTTATTGTCCTTTCTATGAGTAATCAGGTTTGGACCACGCTGTAAAAGACATTATTATGAAATTTTGCAGTTATAAAGGGCAGATTCTTCCTGCATTAGCACAATAACCACTCCTTGCTGTAATTTACTTTAGTAAATGGCTCCAAGTAAGTAAAGAGTGCAAAAATTGCAGTCACAAACCATTTCTTTTTAGTATTATTTGTGACAAACAGCTGCTGTCCTTTGCAAAACTCTGGGATGATAATGATGATGAAATCAAACTTGAGGAAAATGCTTTTTTTCTTTCCTACAAGGTATTTTTTGTGTTCTGTTAGAGGCTGTTGGAATGTTCAGACAGTTTGATAAAAATGGGGAAAGCCATGGGATGACTTCAGTGGTCTTTGGACTAGCCCATAATTAATATTTATTTTAAGAATCATATTAATATTGGGAAATGCTGAAAAGTAATTTTTTAATCTTAGGGTGGAGACATCCTCTTAAAACTAAATATCTGAGGAAAACTTGCTTTCATAACCACTTATCACTGTACTCACTGAAATCTCTGTGCTGAATGAATGAAAATTTGAGATCTTTAGTAAATCCTGAGGATCCAAAAGGTCTGAAATGGATAATAATTGTTCTGTTGGTAAACAAGGCATTGAATTGATGTTATAAATTATGGAGTGCATTTTAGACATAGTGGCAACTCCATTTTCACTGTATTTTCATTGACACATTGTTTCATCTTGTTGTGGCAGAACAAATGTAATAGGGTGCAACTCTATTCAAAATTCCTGGATTTCCAAGTTCCTTCCAAAGAACAACTGAAACTTTTCATAAAAATGTTAAAAACCATGAATTTTGAAGTCTATGTGTGCCATTGGAGATATTTTAGGTAATAACTGGCTAATTAAATTAGGTTGTACATGATATATACATTTAGCTGCCTAGCAAAATGGAAATGGTGTTCTCAAAAATTCTCCAACCTTGTCAGAAAATACCAAAGTGCTTCTAAATCTTTTCTGTTAAGGATTTTTATTATATTTATTATTTTTATTTAGATAAATGTATTTTATTATTTTTATTATTTTTGTTACATTTTTATTTAGCAGACCTATATTTATTACAGGTCTCTATGGCCTGGAGCCAAAGCACACTATGAAGGAAGACTTGGGAATGACTCCCACTCCTTCCACTCTGTTTCTTTGCCTTGGCTTAAAATTAATCACATTAAATTTTAAATATTTTTTAAAAAATAACATGGCAGACATTATGTAGTAAGGCCCATTTTTTGCTGATAATGTAAAAATGCCCAATGTGCCACCAGAGTGATGTCCCAGCCCATGTGGGCACCACGATGCCCTGCAGGGGTGATGGATGAAACATTGGCATTGGAACCTGGGTGTAGAACTGGCAGTGTGACAAATCTTTGTCATGGCCAAGCTAAAAAACTATTTTACAGTGCTTTGAGTCCCTTAAGGAACTTTGGTTTTGCAGAAATATGGTTTTTACTTTTAAATTTAAGAAAAAAAGGAAGAAGGAAAGGGAGGAAACACATTTAATTTAATATCCTCCATGCCACCCTCCCCACCCTGGCTGCTGGATTCAAGTCTTCCCACTGCATTCTCATTATTTCCAGTGGAATATCCCAATGTTTCCTAATTTATGGAAACACACAAGAGCCTCTCTGTGGAGGTGTTCTGTGCTTAACACAACAGAATTTCTAATATGAAGTTTTTGTTGCAAAGGAAAGCCTCTAAAACAGATTTACCCTACTCATATCTAGAAGATAGGGCAGTGCTCAGTTGAACATGAGGTCATTTTAATGATGATATTAGGTGCTAGATAAGCTTAAAATATATCCCAGCCTGCAAAAGCTCTCAAATAATCAGTGCTGGAGTTGAGTTGGTTTTGACTTGCTTCTCTTTGACTGGTTCTAGGAGTTACATATTGTGTTTATAAACTCCCAGGGGAGCCTTTGGGTATGAACTGTCCTTTAAAATTTCACTTTTCCAGGCCAATATTCCCTTTCCCAGTGTGTCTGCTTGGCTCCAGGTCCTTCCAGGGCTCAGCAGAAATGTTCTGTGTCAGGCACAGCCGGGAGTTATCACACCCCTGGGGAAGGCTGAGCCCTGGAGTTCCCACCAAGTCCTTCCCCTTGCCCAGAGGTGCTGAAGTGAAGATTTCTGGTTTCTTCCCAGCTGTTCCTCCCTCCTTCTCTGTTCCTCAGCACCACGTTGGAGATTTCTGCCTTTTGACCCAATTAATCTTCTCTCCTCTCGAGAAAAAACCAGCAGGGCACCTGGAATATTCACTTTTTTCTGCATGTTGGAGCCTTCTATCCTGTTCTGTTTTGTCAAAAGCAAGAAATATTTTTCTTTTTCTTAATTTTTCCTTTTTCTTCTTCTTTTTCTCCTTCTTCTCTTTCTCCTTCTTCGCTTTCTCCTTCTCTTTCTCCTTCTTCTTTTTCTCCTTCTTCTTCTTCTCCTTCTTCTTTTTCTCCTTCTTTTTCTCCTTCTTCTTCTTCTCCTTCTTCTTTTTCTCTTTTTCTTTTTCTCCTTCTTCTTCTTCTCCTTCTTCTTCTCCTTCTTCTTTTTCTCCTTCTTCTTCTTCTCCTTCTTCTTCTTCTCTTTCTTCTTGTTCCTTCAATTTATAGTAAGAAATATATTTATGCAAAACCAAAGTTCCTTAAGGGACTCAAAGCATTGTAAAACATTTTTTACCCTGACCATCACACAGCTTTTTCACACAAGTTCTGCATTTCTGCACATGTATCTTGTCTTTGTGTTTTTCTTTGAGATAAGTAAATCTACTTTTCTAAGAGATTAATTTAGGTAAAATATCCTCCTATTTTGCATTAACAATGTGAAAAAGAGCAATGACTTCTACAACCACAACAATGTAGCTTAAATCCTTGTCTAAAAAAATCAGTTTTGTCAGCAGAGTTTCCTTCCAGGTTTGTTGCAAACATGGAAGTGGGCTTTTTGGGATACCTTTAAGGTTTTGGGGTTTTTCCCTAATTTTTTCACCTCTCCTCAATAGCAGGGAGAGTTTTTTTAGGACACCCAGTGAAACTCGGTGATGTATCTGGTAGCAATCTAAATTGTGATTAGCCAATGGAATTCTGCATTTCCATTAAGGCTGAAGCCCAGTGTCCCTGAGATTTATATCCCTGAAACTCTCAATTGATTTATAACCTGGTAATCCTTTTATCCCCATTTATATGCAGCATAACTTGACATAAGTGCTCCAATATCTCCATTAATCGAATTCGAGAGTGTTGGACTGAGAAACTGGAGTAAAAACTTTTAGGCCCTACTGTAAATACACTTTGTGTCAGGGGAAGGCAGGAGGCAATATGTCCTTGAGTCCAGCTTTATGTAAAATGAAGGAGAAAGAAAAAAAATCTGACACCTTTTAATGCTATATTTAGAGTAGTTTTTGGGGTAAAAATATGTATTTTTCAAATTATATATATATATATATATATATATATATATATATATATACATACACATATTACATATCTATATATTAAAATATGTAAATATTTTATATATCTATATATAATATAGATATTTATATATTAATATATCAATATATTACATATATATCGATATATATGTAATGTATATTCATATATAAATATATATCTATTTATATATATATTTATTTATAAAACTATATTAAAATATATAAAAATATACATCCATATTTATATGTATTTAAATATGTAAATATAACATATATGCATATATAAATGTATATATTTGTAATATATATGTAATATATATTAAATATTATATAATATATTAATATATTATTTAATATATTTTAATTATATTTTTATTAATATATTATTCAATATATTGATAATTTTAATATATATATAAATATATATTTATATTTAATATAAATATATATTAAATATTTTTTTCATCCCCATTTCTCAATGGATTGCAATGCTATAGGGAGAGCAATATATATATTACATATATATATTTTACATATATTACATATTATATATTATATATTATATATTATATATTATAATATATTTTTTTCATCCCCATTCCTCAATGGATTGCAGTGCTACAGGGAGAGCAATATATATCTTAACATATATATATATATAATATTATATATATATGATATTATAGCAATATAATATATAGCACTATATATATTACATAGATATAGATATAGATATAGATATAGATATAGATATAGATATAGATATAGATATTATATATATTATATATTCCATTCCTCATGGAGTTCCTGGTTTGTGGAGCACAGAGGACAATTGAGGTCCCAAACACAATGCAGTGGTTTTGTAGGCCCTTCAAACCATTGGATTAACCAGGAATGATTGTCTCTGGATTTTTAAAAACATCGCTGGAAACCACTTAAGTCCCTACTTGCTATTGGAATATGTCTGAAACTGTTAAAAACCGTGAACTTTTCCTTTCCTTCCCTCCAATCCTTGCAAAATTAATGTTTCCCTTGTTGTAGAGCACAGGGGCGTGAGGTCCCAACACTGCTAATTTTAATTATGTGCTGGGAAATTTAGTAGTTCCAGCAGCTTTGCATTATTAGTGTGGCCACAGGAATGAGATGAAAACTTGCCCTAGAAGCAAATCCTTGGAGTTTCTCTCAAACAAAGGCTCCAAGCCCAACCCCTTTCCCAACCTGCAGAGGATGGGGCAGCCCCCAGCCACCCTTAAATCAAATCTGTGGCACAGCAAACCAAGGAGCTATTAAAATATATTTATTATTCATTATTAGCAAATTGCCTACGTGTTGTTTAGTGGAGAGCAGCAAACTTTGGGTTTTGTTGACTCATGGAAACTCTACGGTGCGGTGTCCTGCAAACCCCCAAATTTGTATTTATAGCATTAATTTTAAAGCTCCATTTAAGCAATTGCATCTATGCATGAATGAAAAAAATGCAGAATAAAGGTAAATGTTGCAGAGTGCTGGAAATCTGCTGGTTGAAAATGTCTTGAGACTGAGTGTGCTGTTGGGACAGAACCTGATTTAACCCAGAAATTTACAGGTGAGACTGTGGAAGATAATGTGTGCCACTACTGAAGATGTGTTAATAAATTATAATTCTGAATGCTGCATGCATCCCAATTGCCTCTTTAGTAAATACTTAACACATTAAAGGCTGCCAGGAAACCAGATGAAATGAAACCAATTTAATTCCTTAATTTGTATTATGTTATGCAATACTACATCATGTTGAGGCCATAGAAACAAGAAATTGATATTTTCTGAAGTCGATCTCCTGTTTCTCAGCACTTTGTTAATGTGCTGCTTCTCCCTTTAGGGACAGAATGATAAGAAAACTTTCCATCCATCTTTTGGGTGTAATCTCATTTTATGCTGTGGGAGAAAAGGAGATGTAAATAAAAAAAAAGGAGGGACATCATTCCTACCCTCCTTTTTTATCATGAAATTACTTTACTGCCAGAATAATTCCAATAATTTGAATTAAATTCCAAGAACTACCACTAGATTGTTATATTTAATGCTAAAACTCAATGTTTTCCCATCATACTCCTGCTTAAAATTTGCTGAGAGCACTTGGGATGATGGAGTTGCTCAAAATGAAACATGGGCATGAACTCCCATGTTGTTATTCAGCAAAAATCTGGAATTAAAACCAACTGACCACAAGCCTTGAAGGGGAAATGCTCCTCTGCTCACTTAGGGATGGGCTGGGCAGAAAGGCCAGGAGAGATCTGGGAAAGGTGATGGACATCAGCACCAGCATCATCAAAAAAACCAACTAATTATCTGGAAAAATGACCATGTGAAGGTTTGGATAAACATTTTTGAGAAGATAATTCCATTAAATTTAGGGACAGGTTGAAGAATGAGCTATTTGTGAACATTTTGAAAAAGTCCTTAGTGATTTTCTGAATTTTGAAGGCGACTGAGTAGAGTTTATAAAATTCTTGGGAATTCACTTGAAAAGCAAAAAAAAAAAAAAAAAAAAGGTATTTTAATAAAATAAAAAGGTATTTTAATACAACAGTTTTAAATTTCCTCTGTAGTGGAGAGGACTGGGACTGCTGTGGGTGTCAGCAAAGAAAGTGAGAAAGGAAAATGAAATTGAGCCTGGTCGTGACCTGGAATGGCCCTTTGGTGGTTGGGTTCAGCTCTTGGAGGGAAGTGACAAAACTATTTTTTGGGTATCTGATGTAACCTGATAATAACTCAATAGTTTTTTTTTCTTTTTTTCCTGAATGGAACCAAGAGAATTTTTCTGGTCCTACCTAAAGGGGAAAGAATTGGTTTTGCAATACCCTGGACAAAAAAACAAACAAAAAAAAACGACCAACAAAAAAAACAAAAAAATTTCAAAGGATTTAAATATTACCTTAATTTTCTGAGAGTACTTTTAATATATTTTGTTGGTCGTAAACTCATCTGAGTGGCTATTTAATGATTCATAATTTGGTTTTCTAGTCTCTAAAAGAAGCCAAAGTCAAAAGAAGAACTGCCTTCTGTGTTTTGGCTGTGAGCTGTATAAAATAATTGACTGTCTGCTGAAAAACTGTCTTGTCATATTTTGTAATAAAATAATATTTTTTGTGCATAACTTGACCTGTCCTAGTGAATTATGCTGCTCATTGTTTCACAGTAACAATTTCCAATGGGGTTTTAATAATACTCCTGCTTTGCCATCTTGTACAATGTAAGCTGTTACATTCAATTTGTGAGGAAAATATTCAGGTATAAAACTGGATAATCTGTATCCCTTTAGAATCAAAAGTCACTTTGCCAAAATATTTTAACACATGAAATTGCTTCTTAAGAGATGTTTGCTATGATAAAACGACAGAAAACTACATTTCCATTATAATTATAACTGACTAGTGGTGCTAAGTTTTTATAATTTAAAGGTATTCTCAAATCTGACAGCTCTTCCATGTTGAATTATGCATTTCTGGCTCTTAAATAGTTCTGCTGGCATGAGACAGCTGAGATGAAGTTGTCTTTCTAAAATAATTGCTCCATGGAGCATCCATTATACCTTCAAAAAAAATGTATTACTTGACTTCTACAAATTATAGACTAGCCTATAATGGGGATTTTTGACAGCTATTAGCTTTTTAAAAAAAAAAAGAAAAACCTGAGCAGTAAAATGAGTATTGATATCACTCTGCCGTGTCTTGCATGTTAATACCAACCTTTTCTGGGCTCCTTTTCTCAAGCATGATGTAATCATTGGTTACAATAATATTGATGTAATTGCACTCATCCCAAGCTCCCTCCTGTAACAGCAACGTGTGATTTTTATGGTTTTTATTTTTTTTTTTTTTTTACAGTAGTACTCAACCCATATTTCCTGTTCTTTGAAAAAGGAAAAAAATCAAACCCCAACACTTAAGCAGAAAATTCTGTGTTGTGTTTTGACATCATCACTGCTCAGGATGAAAATATTTGTGAGTTGAGTGGAGAGCTGGAGCTTTGCTGTGTGGGATTGTGCTGTGGGACACATCCTGGGGCTGATCTCACTTTTAAAGTCATGCAGGAAGAGGCAGGATGAGATGTTCTGCTGTCTGAACTCCTTTTTTTGGATGTTCAGATACCTCTCACTGATATTTCTTCCTGCAGCAGCCACCAGAGCTCATGGATTTGCCCCTTCAGGGTGGGTTTGCAGTTTCAGACCCAGCTGTAGTGCTGTGTCAGTTTGTGCTGTGTTGATGGTGGCAGTTCCCAAAATGTTAAAAGAGGAGTTCCTGGGGCAGGGGGAACAGAAAAACCCACTGAACTTACCAAATAATGTGAATTTTGAGTATTAAATATATATTTCTCGTATTTTATCTTGTATCTAGGAAGTAAAGAGTATGGTATGGTTTGTAGCCAAACTATAACAACACAATTGTATTAAAAAAAATAGACTTTCCTAATTACAGCTGAAGATATTAATTTACAGTATAATTTACTGAAGATATTAATCCTTTTCTTGGATGTTCAGACTCCTCAAACAGATATTTCTGTCTGTAGCATCCACCAGAGCTCATGGATTTACCCCTTCAAGGTGGATTTGCAGTTTCACACCTAGCTGTCATGCTGTGTCAGTTTGTGCTGTGTTGGTGCTGGCAGTTCCCAAAATGTTTAAAGAGGAATTTCTTGGGCAGGGGGAACTGAAAAACCCACTGGACCTACCCAATAACATGAATTTTCTATATTAAATATGTATTTCTCATATTTTATCTTGTATCTGGAAAGTAGAGAGTATAGTATAGTTTGTAGCCAAACTATAACAACACAATTGTATAAAAAAACGGACGAACAGCCTGTCCTAATTACAGCTGAAGATATTAATTTACAGTGGTGCTCACCACAAAAACAAGGTTTCTCCAAGGTTTCCTTCACTCTGGCCGTCGCACATCAGTCCAGTGTGGTGGAACAGCTGGGCTGAGGCTGATCCAAATTTCAGATTTCTGGTTTTTGAGCGTTTGGTGCCTGAGTGAGAAGTGTGTGTCTGGGGGGGCTGCAGCATCTGCTGGCGTGGGGGAACAGGAGGGAGCAGAAGGCATGGCTGGAGGATCATTCCTGCCCCAGGAATGCTCTGACAGAGGCTGGATGCTGCTACCAAGCGTTGCTCTGTGCTAAACCCTTTCCTGCGCTCCTGCAAAGGCTTTACTGGGTAAGAGACACTTGGAGCAAAGGGTGGAATCGGATTAATTGAGGAGAAATTCACTTCGGGGTTCAATTTTCCCGTGTGCTGAGAACATTTGAAATTTAAAAATCCCAGTCATGAGATGCTGGTGAGCACGTGTGGCTTTAGTTCCAGTGGTGCACAGGGGCAGCAGATAAAGATATAAGATAAACTTTTGTTTGGACCTGCAGCACTGTGGGAAATGGATTTATAGAAAATTTTGAAAGTTTGATAGAAGGTTTATAGAATATATAAACGTGGAGATAAGAAATGTTGATTTGGAAATGTTATGGAATAGGGATAGGTATTGTTGAGAGAGAAATGCAATTAGAAATTAGTTTTAAAAGGTGATTTTATAAATAGAAATAGATATTTTGGAGAAATAGAACTGAGAGACGTAGTAGGACACACAAGAGATAATTTTAGATGATTGGTTTTAAGGCATTTGCAGCATAGTGTGGCAAAAGTTGATAGGCCAAGAAATGCTTATAGTGCATTGTAACTAAGAAATAATTGGTTTCTAATTGTAATAACAAAAATTATAACATCTGTATTGTCTCACCCTTCACATGAAACTAAAAATAGAAGAAAAATTTTTAAAGCACCTTTCAGTTATCCCATCTCTAAATCAAAAACTCCTCAGTGTGACACAGCTCCTTCCAATGCCCTCTGGTTTCTGGTCAATATTTCAAATGTCCAAATCAGCTCGTGAAGAGCAGTAAGAGAATAAGGCCCAGATTTCCTTGTCCACATCAATATTTCCCTTCCCCCCAAATCATGGCCACTCCAGTGCTTTGAAATAAAGCCATAATCAGGAATGTTCCCAGCTGTAAAATTCTCAGCGTGGATGGAGCAAACCCCGGAATTCCACTGGAATCCCACAGAATAGATGGGACAGGGCTGCAATCAGTGCAGCACAAACCGTGTTTAGAAGCACCAAATTATTACACAATACATCATGCAGACCCTCCAGAGATGTTTTTTCCAGAGATTATGGGCTGCTTTGGAAAGCCATTAAGGACCTATTAGTTGCCCAAGTGGTCCATCCATAACTTTCAGTAATGTCCTCTCTGGAGCATTATTTTCTTTTAACATGATATCTGTAGTAAGGGAACTTAAGTGTCGCAGACATTTCTCCACAGAAATCCTTTCTTTCAGATTTCTGTGTCTTCTGGAAGGCAGAGGCCTCAGAAGGGAAGGTAAACAATTGTTATCAGCTGCTGTGGAATGCAATAGGATTTACCTTGATTGGCTCATTTTCTATTTTTATAATTAAGGGCCAATCATCAGTGCAAGCTAGGGGACTGAGTCCCTGGACACAACTTTGTTATGGATTCTTTTCTATCTATTGTTAGCTTAGCTAGCAGCTCTGAAAACCTCTCTCCTTATTCTTTTTAGTATAGTAATAATGTATTATATATAATATCTTAATAAATATGCCTTCTGATCAAGATACAAGATTCACCGTCTCTCTCTCACCAGCCGCGCCCACTCAGGCGCGGTAATACTTAAGCTTTCAGCTCAGGACTGTTGAAAGAAAAGGTGGCCTTGACATCTTGGTTGTTTTATAGTTAATATATTTATTATACTTTTGAACAGCGTTTTTAGTTGTTTTATAATTAATATCTTTATTATACTTTTGACCTGAGTTTTACAATTATTGGAGGAATAAGTCAATATATCTGCTGACATTTATGTATTATTTTGTTTGTTTTGCCTTTTTATTTTTTTCTCATTCTCCATTAGGTAATTTCTGAAGTAAAAACCATGATATGTATTCCCACGTTAATGGAAATCTGCTGGGCTAAATATAAAATAGATAACGAGTTCAGAATTTGGCACAGGTTTGTAAACGGGAACAAAATATTGGTGCAGAATCTTTAAAAACTCTTTAAAACCCTTCTGTTGGTGAGTTTTCTTTCAGCGGGAATGGTTGAGAGGTTATCACCTCCTGAACACACAATGCTGAATACTTGATTACAAATTTGGAAAAAGCAATATTATTGTTTCATATCCTGTTGCACGAGGGGCTGCAGAACAGCTCACAGTTGAATAAATGGTGACTGCTGCAGCTTTTAAAACAAGCTGGATTTTTGAAATTTAAGCTCAGAAATTACATAAAACTGACAGAATTTGTGCCTATAAAGCAATATTCTTCATAGTGTTTGGTATTTCTGAAGAGCCTGATATTTGGTAGATCAGAAGCCTTTTGATTCCCATTCCATTCTCTTATCTGAGCATGAGAAATTTTGGATTCATTTGTGAGAGTGCCTGAAGTGGTTCCGGTGACCTCTTAAATGCTGTGACATGGATCTGATTTCACTTTCATTCATTCAGCCAATATCTGATTCCATGTTGAATAAATATGTGGAGCAAATGTTGTTTTCCACTGCCTGTAAAGGAAATTTGTTCACTAAGTAGTTCTGTGAAGAAATTCTTTTTACTGCAGTGCAAGAAAAAGCCATTCTTCTAAAAAGTTGATAATTGAATTAAGAACCTGAAAAATGCATTTTTGGAATGGTTGCACTGTTGCTAATACCTGTAGAAATTATGATATTATAATCCATATCCTACTGGTCCAATGGATGCAGAATGTTGGCACTGTACATGGAATTGAGGAATAACAAGAATATAAATAATTGAGGAATTGTGAATATAAATGCATTCATAAATAAGCTGTTGTACTTTGCTGATATAAAATAATAGACAATTATTAATGTTTTTATAGTTTTGAATATTGCATATAATTTTGCATTTACCTTACAAAAAAATAAATGACTGCATGTAGTGAAAGTCAATGAAGATCCAGGACCATGAGCTTTTCCAATCACAAAATAATAATTTTGGGAGTGGTATTAATGTTATTAATGAGGAAGAGTATACGGAATTTAAAATTCGTTTTGTTCTTTACCGTAGGTGTAAAATCAGGGCTGTTCTAGACCAAGTGGGCTCTCAAATCCTTTAATCCTGCGACTGCAGAGTGTACTTTGTGTGTGAGGCTGAGATTTTCCTTGGCCTGCACAGCAGCTCCGAGGTAATGTGTGGGATGCAGCTTGTCACCATTTTATTATTACCCAAAAATAATAATCAAGAAACGTCTGATTAAGTCAGAGAAAAGTTACTGCATTATTAAAGTGGGTGAATATTTTTTTTTCCCCCTTTCCTATGGTTTGTCAAATTTCTAAAATATTATATTTCTCTTCAGCTCGAGTTGCATACTGTGTAGCTCAGAGATAATCCCTATGGTCTTGGCATATGTTACTTAATTGTCTCAGAAGGAAATACCATAAATACCATGCTGTCATCTCCCATGGGCATTTGCTCATCTGTCACAGTGGGAGCTCCAGACTGGGTGAGGTGCTCTAAGACATTTCTTAAACTATGTAAATCACAGCCATTTCTCCTTCCTACCTCCCAAATGGTCAATTATGTATAAACATGTGTTAATAAAAATTTGCTTCTTTTGCCTCCGAGGTACACACCCAGAAAGCTGAGGATGATAAACCATAAAATGCCATAATTACGTGATTCAACCTATGACATAAATTACTGCTTTAAAGTGCCAGCATAGATGGGGAAGTCTGGACCCAAAGTAGGAGCAAAACAAAACCATCAATAAAAGTCGTTAAAGAAACGGGAGAAGGTTTCTCTCTCTCTTTTAAGGCAAGTGGTTTGTACCTACTTATGGAGAGAAAAGCAATTAGAAAATGATGTTGAAAGTGTGCTAAAGGCTATTTAACACATTTGCTCCTTACTGACCTCTGCACAGGTTCTGCTGCCATAAGAGAGAGAAAACCCAAGTCCAAGGGATGCAGAAAACTGCAGTGGAAATTGACCCAACCAGGTAAGAGAAAGACAGATAAAAAGGTGCCATGTGTGTGGCTGTATCAGTGAATAACCAGGGAACCCCAAGAGGTGGAAGGAAAACACCTTATATTAAAATAATCCATGTTTTTGATGTGGTTTTAGTCTTTACACCACCCCACGTCAAGCATCTCTTGTTTATCAGACACTTCTCTCCCTTGCTGAATAATTCCTGGGCTGTGCTTGCACAGGTCATCATGGGCATTTTCAAACAGAATCTCTGCTTGGATTTACACTCTTCCATAATTAGTGTAGGGGGGAAATGATGCCTCAAGGTTTAGCTTTTATATTTCTCAGATTCTATTCTGCTTTAGTGTGTGTCTAGGCTTCACATTCAGCCTTGCTGAGCTCTGTGCACAGAGCAGGGAGACAAAACAATTCCTGCTCCAGCTGGGCACCAAGGACAAATGAGCCAAATCTCAGCCCAGGAGCACAAACCCCGTGGGCTGCAGAGAGAAAAACAAGCAGGGTGGGACTGCAGGGGCTAAAGCTGCAATGGGACAATGAACTGCAAGGTGCAAATGGAGCAGAGCTGATCCCAGGGACAGACCCCGGCAGCGCTCGTGCATTTTGGGGCCGTTTTGGTTCATCTTGGGTGCAGCCCTGGCTGGGCTCTGGTGCTGCCCAAGGTGGATCCATGGAGGAGATGCTGTGAGTGAATCCCTGCTTTATTCTTTAAATCTGTCCAGTCTCTGTTCTAGGTCAGCCTTCACAAGGCGTCAATAATAGCCAGTCAATAAGGTATTAAAACTGATACCATGACGTTGATTAATGTTCCTTAAATACCTTAATGGTGAAACATTTCTGATGGGATGAGAAATTGGATTGGCCACACGTGTTGCTGCTCCAGCCATGGGGAGTACTAAACAAGTATTGGGTCACTTTGTGAACAATTTTATATTATTATTGTTTTTTTCCTGAGGTAAATAACTCTTGAGGAACAGGTGTGGGTAGGCCAAATATCTTCGGAGCAGCTCATCAAGACACAATTTCAGAGTCAAGGTGAGGAAGATACTGCATAGAAATGATGCAAAATCTTGGTCTGAAAATCACTTAGAAGAGCTGAGGTTGAGTCATTTGTAGGAAAAATGGAGCAGTGAAATTTCTTTGAGTGAGGAGAGACTTTCTATAGTTTTTGTTAAAAATAGAAGGTTTGAGCTGTAAAATGATGGTTTAAAAATGGGGGACCAGAGCATCACACCAGGAAGAGATGGAGTCAGGATGTGTAACTAATTTTGAATTGAGTCCTTTTTCCAAATCTCTAGTGCAAATCTGACAGGCTGAACATGTAGGAAATCCTCTTTCTGCCCATTCCCAAACAACAGCAGCTCCACTGAATTCAGGCTTCTCTGCTGGGGGTTGCTCTCTTTTACCCAAGCCCTTAGAAAACTTTCACAATGCAAATGAGTTTTTTCACCAGAGTGCTTTCATTTGGAAGAGGAGGGGGGGGGTGTTGGAAGGGGAGAAATTTAATTTTTTATTTCCCATTCATGTTTCATGGCTTAACAAGCATCAATGTGCTACTCTTTATTTTGTGGCAAGAGCTCTGTGAGAAAAGGATAAAAAGGATAAATTGCTGGAATTGTTACCTGTTTGGTACTACAGGGTCAAATAGTATGAATTAGGATGAATTTTTAGGTTTCTCCTTTAAAAAAAAAAAAGCTCATTGTAATATGAGGCATTTGACTTCATTACCATTTATCAAAACTGGTTTTTGGCAGCGTTTTATCACCACCAAACTCATTGACATATAAAAATACCAATACACGGTATTGTTCTGTGAAGCAGGGATGGAAACGTGATGGGAAGATCTCTTACATCACTTGAGTAAGAGTATTTTTTATTTTATTTTCCAACCAAATAAAATCGTAGCGGCGCCATTCAGGTTTCTGTAGCTAAAGGCCATCGTAAACCCCTCTTTTCATGGGGCTTTAGATCCTTTCTGAGCCATTAAAAACTAAACTACCTTTAAAAGTGGTGTTTTGTGGAGGGCTCAGCTTGGGAAGGGGAATGGGCTGGCAGATTTTTAAATTAGGAGAGATATTTGTCAGTTAAAAAGGTCAGGCAGCAAACATTTATTTACACTGCTCACTTTTGAGGCCATTGCACCTCTGAGTTCAAGCCTCTATACGCAAGGAGTTTTTTGAAGTGTCCATTTGTCTTTTTTGTTCCCAAAATCTAGTTTTGTGGGAAGGCATTAACTTAATGGCAAGATTTATTATGTCCTGATTGCACACAGACATGAGGTTATGCACAATTTTATATACTTGGAATTTTACCAGCAATGGAGGGAAGCTCCATCCATCCCTTCTGCTTGTGTGGGGCTGGAAAAGGAACATTTTTCTACCCAAAACCTTTTTGTACCCAGCACCTTTCACTCCATGGTGCACCAAAATATCTGCCATTGCAACTGCACTTTAATATGATAATAATGAATTGCCATAATTTTATTGCAAATCCATGGTTTGGTTTGCTCAAGTGTCTGCAGAGAGAAGATCCTTCTGTTTCTTAATGCTGTTTTCCAAACATCCCTCTGAATGTGGATTTTTTTTCTCCATCATTTTATAGGAGGTCATAAAATCTTCCTTTATTTTATATTATATAAAATATTTTATTTAAATTATGAGTCTTTAAATGCAGTTGGTATTGTAGTACAAGCAATATCTTTTCTTGTGAAGAAGCGGAGGTGTTATATTTGCTGTGGGAGGAGCAGACATCTTGAGAATTTTATTGTGTTTAAGTGATGTAAAATTATTAAACAGGATTGTCTGAACACAACATTTTCCATGCATGTTCCATGTAGAGAAGCCCATGTAATTCTAATTTTCCATTTCAGTCATTTTGTCTAAAAAGGAACTTTTATTCTGCCTTTCAGTGGCATCATTCACAGAATTCCTTGCAGTTCACAGAACTAAATCACCTAAATAATGAATAAATTACACATTAAAATGAATAAAATGAATAAAACACATTAAAATGAATAAAAATAAGGGTGGTGCCATGAAGAAGGCCCTCTGAACTGGGTACCTGATTATGGGATATTCATTCCTTAGCAGGGATGCAAATTGTATCAACTGCTCTGTCACCTTCAAATCCTGATTATTCTCAGGTAATAATATGCACCTGAGTTTTAAAATGAAAGTATGAGTTTTCATTTTAAAATGGAAGTTTTTTAATTGTGTGGCCTTGTGATTGGAGAGGAAAAGTGTCAGTTCATCACTAATTTGCTAATTTAAGTGCAGTTAAAATGTCTGATGAGCCATATAGACATGAACAATATGCTTTTTTATATATATTGTGCTGCAGTATGAAAAATATTAGGAAAAAATGAAGAATAGGTGGTAAGAAAAAGCTGGAACATTTAAAGTGAACTGCTTGTGCTGAGGTGAGACCGTCTGAGAAGGTGAGAGGGTGAAACAAGCAGGAGGGGATGGAAGGGCGTGCTGGAATCTTCATCTTTCTTTTCTATAAACTTTGGGATAAATGCAGCCGTGTGTGAAGACCCCACAAAACTGCTGGACATTTTCTTGTGGGGCCAAAAAAGCACAAGGTCCCTCCCTCAAAAACCTCCTTGGAAAAGTTTCAAACCCCCTGAGCTTGGTGTAAATAAAGGGTAAACCCCAGAAAGGGGACGAGTTCGATTCTATGGGTGTAAATAAAGGGTAAAGCCCAGGAAGGGGATGATTTCAATTTTATGCTTTTTAATTTGTACCTCAGTGCTTATTTCCCATCCTGCTGGCAGCAGTGTGGGTTTAGCAGAGCGCTGGGGCTTTGCCATGGGGAGTTAATGTGGGCTCAGAGAGAGCAGCACTGGGGATGTGCGTGGAGCCCCGTGCAGCACACGTGGAAGGAGCAGCAAAATGCACAAAAATCCCCATTTCTCCCCGTCCCTCCCCACATTGCTGCTGCTGAGGATGGATCTGCAATTGCCACGCATAACTGGCAGGATTGTGTTGGGTGTTAAAAGAAAAATATTTGTTTTCAAGCGCTTTCCTTTCGCGTTTCTTGCCTCACAGAGATGCTAGGCCTGTTTGCAGCTGTAAAAAGGCAGAATTTAGCACTCAGTGGTGGCTGCCAATGTTACCGAGGTGCTGGGGATGCTCGAGGGGCAGGGGAGGGATGAAATGCCCTTTGTGGAACTCCACCTGACTTGCAAATATTGTTTATTGTGTGGCTTTGTCCAGCAGCTACTTACTTCTCCTAAATAACCTCACAACTGCACAATTTCAAGAGAGAAATCAGCTTGCCTAGCTCAGAAAGCTGCATGTATATCTCATATAATACACACACACATATATACATAGATATTTTAATATTTTTTCCCTGCTAAAGCCCCTATAGAAGCACATTAGCACACTTGAAGAATACTAAAAATGCACCACATTTTCAGCTTCTCATTATTCCAGGATGAGTTAGCCTATCCGAATTAGATATACATTAGCAAAGGGATTTGGGTAGACATGTCTGTATGGATTAAACAGAGCTGCACTTTGCTTTCCTGAGGTTTTTATTTTTTCCTATTTTTTTTTTTTAATTTTTTTCTTCTCCTCTTCTCCCCTCCTCTCCTCCATCATAATGAGAGGTGATTGCATTTATTTGGACAAAATCCAAGCTGAACCCGGCAGAGGATATTTTCAGAGTTATCCTTTTTAGATATTTGCCGTATCAACCGAGATCTGTTTTTAGGGCCAGTTATTTAAGGCTGCCTTAAAGACTAATGAAATAGAGTGTGATGGATGTTACCCCGTTAAGGGACTTTAAAGTAAGTTACTTTCAGAAATAGAGGAAAAAAACCCCAACCCTATAATCTTCAAGCCCTGCTTTGGTCCTACTTTTCCAGATCATAAATTTATTTTCGGTAGGAAGATGCTCTGTGTAATGTATATGTTAATCTTCCAAAAAAAAAAAAAAAAAAAAAAGAAAAAGGAGTTGGTTCTGAATTTTCCTAACTAAGGAGAGATTTATAATCAAAGAGGAAAGCTAGAAAAGCACTTTAAAAATGCTGCTTTTTTTTCTTTAATTACTTGGAAAGGTAAGATTTTGCCAGTGGCCAAGTGAATTAGGAGCAGAAGTGGGAGTCCTCCCCCAGTTTGTGCCTTTTGAGATGTGACAAACGTTGTGTTATTCCCATTTTGTCACTATCTTCTTTGCAAAGCCAGATATATTCATGCTTGGAAACCTGCAATCCTGCTTGGTGTGCTCTGAAGATTACAATTTTTTAAAGTTATTATTATTATTTTTACAACATGATATACTTAAGAAAATAGCCTGAGATCAATTTCTCAATTTTTAGATCACTTTTGTATTATAGTTTTAGTATGACCCACTTATTTTTGGGAGATTTGTTTATTGATAACACTATGCAGTCATCTTAGGAAAATCCTCTGAAAGTAATAATTTATTAGAAATGGCATTCCTTTAAAAAAGATTCTGTGACCTTATATTTTTAAATTATGATATAAAATTCTTTAAATTTTTTAGCTTATACACTTGTCTTATAATGATATACAAATCCAGCTTTTTTTTTGCAAGATTATTTCTTCTTTATTTAAGCTGTGCTTTAATTTTGATGTTTCTATTTCCTTATTATAGAAAAGCAGTTTTTATTTATTTTTCTTAAATTTAAAAATATGGCACATATTTAAAATTGAGTGATTCCAGTGGTTTCAAGGATCTTTTTTAGTGTTCATTTGTATTTCAGTGGCTTGACAATTGTTCTGTCTCTTCTGTTCGAGTGCAAGCATTCCCTATCAGGCAGAAACATCTTCATGTAATGCACCAAAAATAAAATGGAATGAATGCTAACTTTGCAGAGAATAAAGTAAATAAGGATGACACTCCAAAAGCCTAATTTACACCTGAAGAGGGCCTAAAAATGAGGAAAAAAAAGTAAATTATGTCAATTCTGGGTGTTCAGCTCAACTGCATATTCATAAAGAGAAAACGCTGCTCAAATGAGGTTTAAGGATGTGACTTGAAAGGTCATGAAATTCAGATTTCCATCTAAAATTCATCGTGTTGCTCCTCGCTGTAGCAGAGCTCTTGTAACAAGGAGTGATGTTACTCACAGGGCTGCGCTCTGGAGGATGAACCCAAGGAATTCCTTTGGAGAACCATTTTATCAAACTCTCATAACTCCTCAGCCCGCCACCAAATTCAGGCTGTGTTTACACGAGCTTCTAAAATGGCCATTTTATATCTGCAATTTGTGCAATATAAATTTCGCTATTTTAAAACACCATTTCTATATTTTCCGCCTCAGTTGAAAGACCTAAAATTAAATGTTGCTTCTTCCTCACAGCCCAAAATCTTCATGAAGGAATAAAATGATACTTTAATAAGAAAACCAGGGAGTGCATTAAAAATTGCTCTTTGGGATGAATTTGAGTTAAATTTTTTCAGCTTTTTCTGAGTGTCTTTTTACACTGCTTTCTCCATATGTCCGTCTGTGAGTTTGGTGGAAATTTGATTCTGAGTATGAAAACTTTCTGGGTTTATTCCTGTGTAAAGTTTTGATTTTGACGGTTCGGCATTTTCAGCCGTTTTGCTGGAAAAATCTTTATGCACTTAACGCAAAAAGAATGAAAACAGTGATGCAGAGACTGATTCATTTAATACCTTTTTTTTTTTTCTCTTTTTTTCACATGCAAGGAGCCTTATTTGATGAAATTCAGCCCACAGTGTTCAAGAAACTGTCTGCATTTTTTAACTATTTTTGTCTGTCGCTGGAAGAGTCGTGGTGGGTGATGCAAGTGCAAAGTCAGTGCAGATTCTGCCATGGAAAAGAGGAGAAAAGAAGGAGAAATGGAAATAAAATCTCAATTGCAGAAATGAAATATTTAGTTGCGAAAGAGGAATTATCTATCTTGACAATGCTCTAGAAAAATTAACTACTTTTAGACTTCCTGTTTCTGTGATATCTGAGCAATTCGGATTTATTTTCTTCTGATTTTCTTTGCTCAGTCCTGAGCACAAATTTTCATGAATTTAGGACAGAATAATGTAATTGTGAAGTTTGGAAAAGATCCTTTGTCGAGTCCCACCATTAACCTAAAACCTTTATTTTCAAACCAAAATCCTCTGGCGGAGAAAGCAACTAAGCTCACCAATCAAATATTCAAAATCCAAATCATGATGGCAGTCCTCAGAGTTACAATTAACCTTTTGTCATTAAACACTTTTATCAACACCTTCTCAAGCAGCTCCACATCCCTATGTGCAAACAAATGTCTTATGTCTACCTTAATGTTTTAAAAATTGTAAAAAATGAATTCAAATTAGGCATTTAGGAATAACTTGAGGACACTGCAATAGGGGTCTGGTCTTTTTTACTTTGAATTCCAACTCTTTTATTCTGAATTCCAACTCTTTCTTTTTTATTCTGAATTCCAACTCTTTTATTCTGAATTCTAACTCTTCCTCTTCTAAACACATTTACCTCTTGTCAGTCTAAACTAAATATTCCTTTAGCAGAGGCCTCACGAGGCTTTTTTTTTTTTTGTCCACAGTGCATTGATTTCAGCCTTCTGGCTGTAACCAATTTGTTTCTGGTTGGATGTAATTCTTGTATTTAAATATTGGGTGTAGATTGCCTTAGTTAGCAGACTTTGTCAAGAAACAGTCCTGAAAATAATGTTAATCATTATTCTGCCTTCGTTTCGCCACATATTTAATTTACAATAGATTAGTGCAATGACTTCATTGCAGGTATTTAGAGTAGATTAGTAAATTCATTTGTGCTGATTGAGGCCACATTGATTTGTGATGATTGGTTCCATGGAATATACATCTGACCTGAAGAAGTACAACCGTGCCAGGGCTGTCTTCCTGTTCTAATTGTATGGGCTTCTTCATTGGGTTATGTGGATATTATTGCAATTGAGCTAAAATAGGTCTGTTTTTCACTGTGCACAATTTAGTCATGCATCAATACATTTTTAATTAAAAGTGTATGACAGGTACAATAGTAGAGTACTCCACATAATTTTCTAAAGCAGGCCGTTCCCTCAAAGACAAGTAATCAGAATCTGTCTCACTTCTGCAGGGAATGTATGATTTTTTATTAAGATATGTGATTAAGCATCGAAAAACTTTCTGCTAAACTGTCAGATTTTAGTTGTAAGCACCGTACTGTGAATATTTCAAGTTTATAATAGCAAAGTGAGGCATTCTTCTTGACAGGAGGAGAGGAAGAGCTCCCTGGACAAGGGGATTAGCTCATTTTTGTAGAAATAGTCAACATTTGGGTCACCTGGCTGGAGCCACAGCAGAGGGACCCAGGAATGGCATGGGGAGATCTTCTCCCAAGGTCAGCGGGACTGCCCTGGACAGGGATTGTAATTTCTCCTCAATTTTCTTACCTGGAATCATCTAAGGAGCTGAAGGAGAATATTTCAAGTCAAAAGGAAGAGAAGCATGGTCCATATCACAATGAGAGGAATCAGAAGTTGTCTCATGGGACCCACAAAGGATGTGGGCGTTCCTGGATCCCTGGAATGTCCAAGGCCAGGTTGGACAGGGCTTGGAGCACCCTGGGACAATGGGAGGTGTCCCTGCCATGGCAGGGGTGGATGGTATTGAAGGTCCCTTCCAACCTAAACCAGCCTGGGATTCTCTAACTCTTGTAGGGCAGATCGTGATCTACCTCAGGAGCTCAAACAGCTGTTGAAGGATTTTCCCCCGAAATTATTTTAAAATGTTCTTGTGAGGACGTAAAAGAGTTATGATGATAAAAAAAGCTTTGCCAGCCATTTGTCTTCTCCTGACTTAAATACCAGACCTTAATACCTGTTGAGAGTCTTGACATAACAGGAGATTGATAAAAGTTGGATGAGGCTCCAGAGTGTCCTGAGCCATGGCTGTAACACAGGAATAGGTAAAACAAAAAAAGTGATTCCATGCCCATTCATTCCCCTTGACTCTGGGTTGTCATCACAGTGATGGTAGAAATCTGGTATAAAGCAAAATGAAAGGTAAATATTGACTATGAAGGTAGAGGACATAAATGAGTATATATATATATATATATATATATGTCTAAATAAATGGAGAAATAAAAAGATTTGGGCACCCTGAAGAAAAAAGGAAGTTAATTAAAATTGAAATATTTTTCCTTAATACATTGAATGGATTTAAAAATCATCAAAAGCTTTTTTTTTTTAAGGCAAACCCAAAACTCTCTGTTCAGATTCATTGTTCTGATAAATGAAAAAAAAAAGGACAAACTGCCTATTTATCGTTTCTCCAGTTAACTTTTTCTGCAGTTTCCTTTTACTGTTTTGCCAGACAAAGGCAAAATGATGAGTGGTATTTCTGTGTCCTGATAGTTGGGCAAATTATGATATTGGTAGTGTGAGGGGTGTAGAAAAACCATAGCTACTCTCTCTGCCCACACAATATTTCTCTAGTTCTGACTGTTTAATGAGAGCACCCTGGAGGAGTTTCCCTGATTCTTCTAGACTAAGAGTCATGGGTTTTATTTCTATGTGAATTTTAACATGGTATCTTTATTCAGAACTTCACAATTTTCCTTATTTCTTTTTTTTCCCCCTCATTTGTTGTAGGAATGTTTCCACCACTCCCACTGGCTACCAGAGGCAATTGTGGGTTTCATCTGCTGGGTGAACCAAAAGAGGTTTGGCCATTTTCCTGTTGTTTACTATTTTCCTGCAATGAAAATATCAGGAATAAAGTAAATCACAGCCGCTGCTTGTTCATGTTTTAGGACGTCATGGTGGCATTTTTCAGATCAAGAAGCTGGTGTAAATTTTGGAAGAGTTTGAGGTTGGATGGGAGTCCAAGCAACCTGGACTAGTGGAAGATTGGTCCAGTGGAAGATTCCCTGCCCATGGCAAGGATTGGAAGGAGATGAGCTTTAAGGTCCCTTCAACCCAAATAATTCCATGACTTTCTGATTGGACTGTGCTAATTATGTTGTGGCCTGGAAGACCACAAGAAACACGACCAGCTGTGATCCGTAACTGCTTTAAAAAGCCTTCCCTGGCTGTAATTATACCATGGTGGCTGAGGGAAGCAAACACAATATCCTTAAAAAAATCACTTTCCACTTAGCTAAGTGTATAAACTCCATCACTCATTAATAGTAAATTAGTGGATGATTTTTGCAGGAAGTCGTTTGAGTACACACTTGAGGTTTTGCGTGGCAGACATTGCCATGCATGTCTGGGTTGTTAAAAATTCTTTCATTCCCATAGCTCTCAAATCAGAGTCTGTCAAGCAGATTCTTAAAAAGAAAAAAAAAAATACAAATGAAACACTTTGAATTATGGCTTTTGAATTCTCGATATTTGTTTTCTTACAGAAATGGAAGGTGAAAAATCACTGTAAGGTTAAATGAAGTATTTGACTTTGTTTTCCTTCAGTTTTCTGTATTAAAAATATTTCACTTTGAAGCTGTATTTTTTATAAGGTATCAGCAATTATTTTATTGATTTGCTTTCTAAACTGTAGCTCCCATTTAACATAATTTTGTTTGCTCCAGAATATACTCTCTAGTTCAGACATAGGAAGTGCAAAATGAGATTCCTTTCTACTCTCAGTTGTGCTGTTGTAGTTACACTTGAAATACTAAATATTTGGGTAGGATATCCTCTCTCTTTTTCTTTTTTTCCATGTACATCACACTGGAGAAAATACAGAAAACCTGGATTCAGTTTCACTCTGTGTGTGTCCACCTGTACCCACCACCCCAGAGAGCAAACAAACCCCCAAAACTCAGATCTGGATTTTTCAGAGAATCCTCTCATCAGCCTGGAGAAATCATGTAAGCTCCCCACGTCTCTGGGAGATGAAGATAACACATTATTTCTCTCTCTTTTTCTTGGTTTGACTGAAAATTTCTCAAGGCAGAGCTGCCCGGGCTGTGTCTGTGCAGAGAACCTCTCACAATGAATTGCCAGTTCAGCTCTGGGCATATCAGCATTTCTACAATGCAGATTAATATATTTTTTTCCCCCTTCTTTCATTTCTTTAAAGAAGATACAATCTACCTCTGCTTGAGCTCTGCCTGAGGTATGAAATAAGTGTAAAAGTTCACGTTTTTAGCAGCAAGATGTTTCTTAATTAGAGCTCTTCTTATCAGTCGACTTCTTTTAACCATTTACATTTAAATTTAGTCAGGGTCTCCCGTCTGCCATATTCTTTTAATTCCCCCCCTCTCCATTTTAGTGTATGTAAATTATGTGCATTTCTTTGTGGGTTGCTGTGCAATAATTCTTCCTCCTAAGTAATAATGGCAAAGGGAAGATGGAAAGGTACATTCTGCTCCTGATGTGATGAATATTAATTTGGTGCAGAGCAAACAAGATCTGCACTTGCAGGAGATCTTTGCCCATGACTTTCTGGAGTGCAGATAGATTTTCTACAGAAACCCCTAAACATGAAAGGACACCTCCCAGCCCCCCCAAGAGATCCAAGAAAACCCCTAATTAAATGAATTAGAATACAAGGGCTATAAAATTATGTTTCTGCTCTGCCACAGCAGAGTCCCCAACCCTGGGGGACATTGTGGAGCCAGTGATCAGAAGTATAAATGAACTCTGACTCTGATAACTTCGAGTCCTAACAGAGAAAGAACAGTGGAAAGTTTGCCAGAAAGGCCCCAGAGATAACAGTCAGAATTATATAATGTGCATATATAGGACAAAAAAAAAAAAAAACAAAAAAATAAAACCCAGCGATTTTCTCCTTGGGGATGACAGGAATCAACTCAGAACGTGGCTCCAGTAAAATTTGTTGTGATTTGGAGACAAAAATAATGACTGCTGGCCAAATCTGGACCCTTGCACGGAGGCTGCCTGGCTGGGGATTTGCAGGGATGCTGTTTGCAGGAGGCAGAGGCACATCAGAGCTGCTTTGTAGATATTGTTAAGCCCCTTAGTCCTCTCCGAATGAGGGGATTTGGAGCAGGGAATCCTTGGAATTGACACATTAATTTTCTCCTGTCCGTGCCCTGTGCTCAAACTTCTGCTTGGGGAGCGTAGAGATCTCTGCCTTTCCTCCTCTTCATGGGTCCAGGGTCTGACACTGAACAGGGTATTATCTTTGGGAAAATAAAAAAAAAGCCAAACCAGAACTGACTAATTCAAAAATTAAGTAATTTCTTTAAATTTTATTGAAGGATTTTTCTGCGAAAGATTTATGGTTTTTTACAGATATTTAAATTATGTTAAAAACATAATGCATGTTAAAATATATCCCCAAATACATACAGAATTCACTATTCCTTAGAATCCCAGAAGTATTGAAATGGAGGCAGTTATTTTTTGACACTGAAAACTTTCTGGGGTCCATCTGCCAAGTTTAGGGGCCAATTTTATCTTTGGATAAACAACAACCCAACATCCTGGGTTGTGCTAACCTGGAGGGATACAGTATGCACTGAAATCCAGAAGGCTGTCTTTATTTTGAATGTTATTTACAAAGCCCATGAAAAAAACTGACATTCATCAAAAGCTACGGCTTGGCCATGCTGAACATTTGCTTTGTTGTAGGGGAGAGTGGTCACTAATCCTTGATTGTCTTCCGAATTATTTGAGGACTTAACTATAGTTAAAATGTGACCTGAAACCAATGCCTTTGAGGGAAATGAAATTGCTTGGCTGCCACAGAAATACCAGTACAAGTCAAGAAAATCAGTTGCTTTCTCTAATCTCCTTTCCTTTGGAAACTTTGCTAATGAGATCAATTCCAGAGACAGTTGCCTTGATCCACCATGGTGAAAGTCCTTCAGTTGGCAGCTAAATAAAGCAGGATAACCCAAAGCTATGTTAAAAATTGGGAGCGTAATGTGAGGTGAACAGACAACCTGGCTTTGCTGAGGCCATGGGGAGCCCTGAGTGTGTCAGATTTGGTTTGACTGCTAGAAATGGCCCCTAACTGTGCTTTTACCACAGCATCCTCCCCTCCTGTCCTCTGCAAACCAGAAAACTCAGCCTTCATCAACCTGACGTGCAGCTCAGATGTGGTCCCAGCTGGTTCTGTAACTCAGGGGGAGGTAGGGGGGAAGAGAGCACAGAGAAATATTCCCTTTAGCTCAGTCTTTAGGGGCTCAGCTGAAAAATATCAGATCTTGGAGCATATTGGGGGGTAATTGTCCACTCAGTACCTTTCTGGGAGCTGTGCCACCAGCAAATGTTTGTTTCGAAAAACAGTAATAAAGATGTTTTATTCAAGGTGGGAAAAAAAAAATCTTAAAAAATCCCAGACAGATGCTTTGTTTTCCTAGGCTAAAACTAGGAGTTGGAATGTATTTTGAGGGTTGGAATTAGGGGATCTTTAAGGTGTCCTTTAGCCCACACCATGGAATGGTTCCATTAGTCATCAGAGGGATGTGGGTGCTGGATTTTGCCCCACACCAATCTTCCAGGATCTTGGAACACTGTTAGAAGGAGCAAAAGGAGCATGGGGAATAAATAGGAATTTTGAGCCTGGGCATCTGTTTGAGTGGCCAGTGCTTTTGTGTCAGGTCTAAGGGATTCTGGAAATCGTGCCTCTGGGACATCTTTTCCTTAGGAATTTTGCAGTGCAGGGAAGCAGAATTAAGGGTGTTGATTGTGGTTTTCTCTAATAGCAGCCCCTTTGTAACAATAAAGGTAACTCAGCATAGTTATAAGTATGAAAACCATATAAACAGGTTTTCATATTGAGTGGGCAAAAGAACACAAAGTCCTAATGACCTCATTCTTACCTGCTTCTATCATATAATTCTGTGAAAAATTTTGGAATTTACTTACTCTGCACATCAGCAATTCCAAACGAAAAAGGTGAGTTTTTCTCTTTTTGTATTTTTTTTTCCCCCCTCTGCACCTTATTAATGAATTTTACCTCATTAGGAAATCCTTTAAAATGCTTGGATTGCTGTCCTGGAGAATTAAGTCTTCCATTTATCGACAGGGCGCGTGCAGCTCTGGCACGAGGGGTGTAAATCCCCCACTGGCTCCTGTCAATGCTCCCTGCCCTGCTGGGGAGGAGCACATCTAGAGGGGACTGCTAGCAGGAAGGGAGGAAGGTTTCATGATCCCAAGAAATATATTTTCTTTGTTTTAATGGATTCGGGTACATTCCATAACCCTTTTTTTTTTTTTTTTAAGTTGGTTTTTTTTCTTTTTTTTTTTTTTTTTTTAAGTTCTGTTACATATTCTACAAACTCGTTGTAAGGTGACAGCGCCAACATTTTGGAAGTGTTCCTTGATGGTCAAGTGGATTTAAACAGGAATAATTTATTAATTTTGGAGCTGGTCAGGCAGGAAAAGTAAAATAGTAGCAGCTTCTGTCCTAGCCTTTGTAAAAGGGAAATACACCTAAACCCAAATTTAATGCAAATAAAAGCTCATACAGAATTCTGGGCCACATTCTCAGCCACAGGTAAATGTCAGAGGTATCTCCAAGGCTTTCAAGTTCCAAGGATTTAAATCCCCTTAACATCAGTTTAAAATTCCTCTGAGAACTCCATGGTTCAGGGATGCTCATGTGCATGGCTGAGGTTGAGTCTGAGCTGATTCCAGCAGTTCTGAGGAATTTCTACACCCCACTAAATTAATCACCAGTGCATTAGCAGAGGAAAGGAGCAGGTTTCCCAAGAAAATCCCCAAAAAAATGCTTGGATGGCCTCTCTGCTCTTTCTCAGTATTTTGGTTTTGATTATTGATTTTCTACTCTAAATAGACCTCGGTGTTTTCCTCTTGTCTCCTTCAGAGGTAGAAGAGGCTGACACAAAAAAATCCCCATGAATTCTGATGGATGTTTGATTATTAAGGAATGCAGAAGATTTAGGGAGAAGAAATTACCTAATTAAGACAAAAAAAAAACCAAAAGCTGAATTAAGTGGCAAAACTCACGTTTGTTACACCAGCCTCTAGGATTTGCTTTAAGCCACCCTTAAAATCAACATTTATTTGCACAGACCTTTGGGGACAAAGACTTCATTGGCCTGGTTTGTACTAAAACTTGGGAAAGCAAGCAGAGATATTTGTGGAGAAAGGGCAGCAGCTGAAAACAGACTGAGACATTTTTTACCAAGAGTCTGAGACCTGGGATGTAAACTTTGCTCTCACTGAATTAAACTGGAGCAACAACCTCGGGCTCAGTTCTGGAATTCTGCACAAGGGTGCGAATGAGGTGTTTGGTCACTGGGCCAAAGGAGAGTTATTTTGTGCTAATAAAGCTTTAATTTATTGATCAGCAGGAGACAGCATTGATCCCCAAATTGGCAGGTCCTCAATGTCCATATTTCTGAATTTCAACATAGATGTTAGGAAAATACCCATAAGCAGAAGAGAGGATAATTGGCATCATATGAGTTAGTAAATTTGTAATTGGGAAGACGTTTCTTATCAGTCCAGAGGTTCCATTTTGCTGTAAATTCAGGCCTATTTTGTTCCTGTCAGATACGAGCTCAAGGATTATTACATGACAGACCTTTGAGTAAAATGATACATTTTCCTCCAGATCAGGCTGTCTGGCCTCAGCAAGTTTATTCAGGCAGTGGAAATCCCTTATTAAATACATTTTTCAAAACTTCCTGCACTACTGTTTATTTATAGATTACAGGGGAGATAATCAGTGCTTTCCACTCATATTCGCTTAGTTCTTCCTAATGATACCTAGTCACACTCAGTCATGGTCATGCATACTCTGCTCCACTCACAGCAAATTCCATTCACAGTAAATTTGAATTCACACTTCATAGTCAATCATTTAACTCATTCACATCAGTCACACTGAATCAATACTCCCTCGCTCCCTTTTTTTTTTTTTTCTCTTTTTTTTTTTTTTTTAATGCTCATTCCTTTCCTTTCACATTTGCTCCTGAACATCTGCAATCATCCTCGTTTGCTCGGTGTCTGTCCTTAGAGCAAGAACGTGGCTGTCATTAATGGTAAACCCTCTGTAGACCAGAAATTAAAAAGGTTTCTGCAGGGCCAGGGAAGCTTTGGAGAATCACAGGTGCTGCTCAAATTCCTTGCTGAGGGCAACCAACCTCAGGTGATGTTGTGCTCCTTATTTTTGGGGTGGAAATCTCACCCCCACGTATGTGCCACCTCATTCCACACGGAGCAACCTCATGTGTGAGGTGGATTTTTTTGTTTTGGTCACCCTGAGGATGCACAATTAAGTAGAGCTGATGCTGCCTTTATTTATTTATTTATTTACTTTTTTAAATCCAATTTAATTTGATTCTAAATAAAGGTGAAATACTGTGAAGGAGGGAGGCTGAGGATGTTGCCGTGGTCAGAAATCATGGCAATGGGTTGTGCTCTGAGTATAACAGGGTTTATTTGATAAAAATATAGAATAAAATTATTTATAGAATTTTATAATTGCCAACTCTTTTGCCTCCATGGTACATCTGAAACCTGGCTCAGAAGACAACGACCCCACACCCTGTTCAGATAGATTTGGTCCAGTGTCTCTGGTCTCAGGGAGCTGTTGGATGCAGGACTGAATGGGGGGGGCAAATATTATATATTTGTGCCTTCTTGTCCTTCCAGCTGGCATCAGGCAACTCTTTTTCTGCGAAGGCTTTGATGTCAAAGTGCTAAAGACACCTTAAAACTCTAAATTTCCCATGGAATATTACAGCACGGAAGTCACCAGGAAGATATCTGGGTTTTAAGGGCTACGATGTGCAAGAATATTAATGCAGATGCTTTAGCCAAGAATTGAATTTACTGATGAGGAAGATATTCATTTTCTTTCCTTTTTTTTTTTTTCTCCTTTATTTATGCCTATATCCATAATTGACAGCTGGAAAAAACAGAGGTTGCATCTAACCTAAGGTCACCACTACTGAAAGCTGGATGAGTCTACAAAAATTGTGAGAAATGGGGGGAAAAAGGTGTAAAGGGTTTAGGGAAATTAAAAAAAAATACTAGAAGTACTGGTGGGCAAATCCTGGGTGTGCAGAGCCTCTCATGGCACCCACGAGTGCTCCAAAAGGAGGAGAGACAAGCCAGCCTCACTCATGGCATATTGTGACTTCCAGGGCAAGGAAAAAGAAACTATTGCATTGGATTAACAGCTTTGTGTTTGGGGACAAAAAAGACAAAAGTCTCATCCCATGAGACACAAAAGGATCTTATCTATCATCTCGAGATTGGCCTAGGAGGAAAGTGCATTTGATGGACTATTATCCTAATTTCTGTCCTGAAAATCATGGGCTGTGGACAGTGGAGCATCAGCTGTTACCTCAGAGTCACAAACCTGAAGTAAAAGGCTGTAACTGGGTTCTTTTTATTTTATTTTATTTTATTTTATTTTTATTCTGTTATTTCTCCTTAAGAAAGGAAGGAAAGAAGACAATTGCGGCTCTGAGGAGTCACAATGATCAATAGCAGGAGCCAGCAGGGAGATGTTTCTGGATAGCTGAGGCCTGAGGGGAAGGGAGCAAGATGCTCTCAGGATTTTGGGGATGAGCAGCAGAGCTGGGGAGCACCAGACCCGAACGTGGCACCAGGTATGGGGTCATGGCAGAAAGGTTCAGATGGCATTAAATTAAAATTTACAGGCAGGATATGACTATAAAGTTAACAGTGGAGGGTCAATTTGAGCTTCTTGGTCTCTAGGGCAGCACCAGAGAGATTTTATGTGTCTTTTTTTGCTCTCTTGGTAAATTTGTACCCTAGAAATGATAACAAAATGAGAGAAGAAGAACTGACCCATAGGCAAGAAGATGTGGAAAATTTCCATAATGTCTGTATCAATAATTCCTTTCACCCCCACCAAATTACTCTTTTCACCCTCCAGTTGTTTTGTTTTAAGGTTTGGGGTTTTTTTTTTTAGCCACACAGTCCTTAAACAAAGATTTCTGTGTCAATTAGTGGGGTGCATTCGGACTTTGGTCCCTCAGTGTGTGCTTAGCAGATGTTCACAGAAAAGCAAAGTTTACCCAAACATTTCTGAGGCTGGAGTTTGTATATACAGCCCCTCTCTTTTCTTTCCAAAGGGTACCATATTAACAATTCTTTTCTCGCCAGTATAAATATTTTTCCTGCAATTAACTGCATAATGGTGCAACACAGATGCTTGAGGAGGGTGCACTTACCCACTGCAATTTGAGTCATCCCTTTACAGTAGCACCCACCCCTGATGTATAAGAAATCAACTCCATTTTTATTGAAAAAACATCTAAATATGGGAATAATCCCCTAACCTGTTTATTTTGAAAAGTGCTTTGCCTTCCAACAACACGGCCGCGGCGAGCATCTATTAGCTTTGCTTTACTTTGTTTTCCTTCTTCTTTTCCTCTGAGTCACTCTTTGATTTTCAAAACATTTTGGTCATCCACAGACTCCAAGTCTCCTCGCAGGAGAAGCACTGAAGAATCAAGTGCATCTCTCCTTGCCTTTTAAAATTACCCTTCAGGGCAGTGCACACACGGAGTGACCCTGGCTTTTGACAAACCTTTGCTGAACAAAACGTAACAAGCCCCTGTATGTTTGGAGCAGCATTTTCTATTCTGACAGAGACAGCTCTGCAGCATTTGATGTCTGCTTGCTGGCCACAGATAATGGTGCATCCTGGGACCATTGTCATCCCTGTCAATAAGAAGGCCTGGGGGGACGTTCAACAAAGCTACCTTTTGATTCACCGTTTTCCCTTCCTTCCCAAGACATTTGTAAGCCCCTGGTCAGCCAGGTCACTTTTATTTCATCCTGATGTGCCTTGATAATAGCATCATGTCTGACAAAAAATTTTGACAGGCCGTCGATGTGTGTTTCTTTTGGTTCCTGGGTTGTTTTCTATGCCTCCTCAATGTCAAACGAGCTTTGAAAGCCGCTGATTATGTTTGTTTGGACTGAATTTGACAAGATTCCTATTCTTTGAAGCAATTAAGCTCCTGAGGACGGATCTTGGGATTTGAGCTAATTTTTTTTTAGCGGAGGAGGAAGCAACCAGAGCACATCCTATGCTCTGTTTTATTTTTTTTTTGTTGTTGTTCTTCTTGTTGTTTCAAGGTTGTGCTTTCTTTATACCTTTAGAAACACCCCAACCCAAAGGAAACTTTTAAGCTTTAGAAGAAAATCAGAAAGGGAAAAAAAAAAGAAAAAAGTGCAGCTTGAAAGTAAAAGTTTTGCATGTGTATATTTTATCAGAAAATGGCAAGTTTGGCAAGCTCAGGTGGTGAAATCTCTGCAGAATTTCCCTCTCCTGGGGCCACACAGGCTGTCCACTTGCAGAATAGGTTTCAGGAGCTAATCTATGCTTATGAAGAGATGGAAAAGAAAGAATTTTGCTCAACTGGCCACAGATAACAGCTCACAGCCTGGCTTGTTTATTGTTTAAATTAGTTGCAGGCAACTTAGCGTATTACAAATGGGAATTAGCAGCATTTTGAGTATTATCAGTTAGCTAAATTGTTAAACGGTGTTGTTGGAGTTCAGCAAAGCATCTCCAGAGCTGCACAACCTTTTTTAATTTTTTTTTTTTTGGCAGTCACAGATGGAAGTTTGCATCCTGCCCCTGTAGCAGCACACACACTTCTAATTGGGTGAAGGATTTTATTTTTTTTTCTGTGGCAAAAAAGATGAATTTATCACAGTTCATGTAATACTAAAATGGGCAAATGGTAATTTCCCATTGCAGGAAAAAAAAACCCACAAAAAAGCATTTCTGTTCTGTGTTTTAAGGTATTTTTATTGCATTTAAATATATTTAACTTGAATATATTGTATTATATATATATATTAAATATATTATATTTAACATTAAATATATTTAACTTTTTCACCGCACAGTGGAAAGCATCTTCTGTTTTATAAATAACCACTAGGGAAAAGTGGAAAAATGTGAAATGTTTTTTTCACATTTGAAGACATTTAAGGTCAGATCCCACCTTATGAATGAAAATCTGGAGGTGCCTGGAAATTTCTCAGTCTGACAGCAGCTGGGCAGGGATTTTTGTCCTTATGCTGCAGAGAAGCTTCAGGAACGTCGTGATTGGTCCAAATCCACAGGGACGAGCAACCTTTGAAGCTCAGCTCTCCCTTTTTTCTTGGGAATCATCAATGGAAGGAAATAAATCCGAGTTTAAATCCCAAAGATGGAGCGAGCAGCTGATGTTCAGGGTGCACCACACCTGCAGGGCATTCCTGTGTCCCCTTCCACCAACACCCAACCCAACATCCATCATCCTGGCCTCTCCTTCCACCTCAGTTCTGCCTCTATGACCAAGGGAGGCCAAATTCCCTGCCTCAGTTTCCCTGGAAATGGAGGCAGGCTGTAAATTTTAATCTCCTTTTCAGAGGGATTTGGCATCTCTCGTTGGAAGCAGCACAGTGGGTAAACGTAAACCAAAATGTAAATTTACCAAGTGTAAACCAGACGCTTTTCTTTTTTATTAGAGTTTGTGTTTGGTTTTAATATTATGACTGGAGTGACAGCCTCTCATTTTCATACATTTCTGCTTTCATTCCCAGTTATTATTTAGGTTATATTACCTTCAAAACATGTTTTTATGGAGTTATAATCACTACAGATGAAAACGCAGCTAATGGCTACCTACTGCAAATTTATGCATTTTTCTTGCTCAGAACCTATCAAAATTGCAAATTTTCCCAAGGAATTAATCTCCTTTTGTATTTTGGCCAGGATCTTCCTTTTCTCTGCTACATTCTGAGTCAGGATAACAATTTCTGTCCTCAGAATGCCCCCAGAGCTGAGTCTGAATGCTCCAAAAAAAAAGGGAGCAAGATGTAGAGGAACGGGTTGCTTTTGTTTTCTTTTCACTGGTATTTTTTTTCAGGAATACAGTATTTCCTTGGAATTATTGCCAATGCTTTTCTGTCTTTCACATTCAGTGCCTTTCTGTCAGGCTATCTGGAGTTCTTCAGGGTAGTATCATCTAGTTATTCTTTCATATTAAATGATTGGGTTATTACTTTTACGTCTTTAGAATATTTCATTTTGCTGATTTCTCCATATTAAAAAGATGATAAATTATAGCAGCTATTAAGGGCCCAATCCTGAATTCTTAATGCAGTCATTTCCATTAAAGTTCCCCCTGACGTAGATTTATATGGAATCTGATAAATTTCTGCTTGGCAAATTCCTGGAGAAACTACAGAAACCTGAATTAAATTAGCCTGTTAAAATAATCAACACCAGCCCAATCTTGTCAAGTGGGGGAGATGAGTTGTTCTGTTCCTTGCAGGACAGGAGTTAATGACTAATTATTAAGCACCAAGATGGGAAAAGTGCAGTGGGATTTCCAGGCCCATGAGGGATTTAGGACTGAACCCTATTTTTGCTTGAAGCCTTGCTTGTCCACAGGGTTTTCCCCCTCAGATTTCTAATCAATTTTCCTCTACGATGAGAAAAATGTGGAAAGATTAATTTCTCTGTTAATGACAATTCTGGAGCAGTGCAGGACACAGAATGGGCCCTCCTTGGATGATATTTGGGAATGGGATTTGTGGATCCCATGGTGACACTGACTCACTTTGGGTCCCTTGGGCTGGACCTGGAGATCACCAACATCAAAACGAGATTTTCCATGGCTGACACAGGCTCTCACTTTGGCCTGTAAAGAAATCTTCTGGAAACATCTAAAGCAACTCATTGCTTTTTTTTTTTTTTTGGAGCAAACCTTCCCAAGCCAACAAATGGATGAACCTCCAGAATTCAGGTTTGAGAGAATTTTTTTCCCCCGCGCTATTAACAAATTGACAGATTAATGAGCAAAACCCACACTGTCCATTGTGAGATGCAATAATGGTGTGATACCATTGAGGCAAAAAATCCCTAATTTTTCTTCCAGGTCATTTCTTATGACATCATGAATAGTTTTTTAAACATAAATATCAACCCAAAATACAGTAAGTACAAGAATTCTTTTTTCTGATATGTAATAATTCAAATGCAAAGCACAGGTGACAAATGTTGAACTCTTGTGCTAGAACCATACTGGCAATAAATGCATTTTATGAACATCCTAAGGTTCTTTTAAATATATATTGTCCTGCCATGTCTTGCTCTACATAACTTTCTAAGTAGCAAAATCTTGTTTTCAAATTTCTTACAATTTTTTGATGACACAAAGGTTTTAGCTGTAATTTTCTATTTTAAATTTGACTTCAGTTAATCTCACTGAAAGGTATATTAAATAATATATTTAACCAAAAAAAGCTTCTAACTGTATTTTATAGACTATTATAATATTTCTCCTTTTCAATACTGTATTTTTATTACTTGGACTATCCAGTTTTTCAAGATCATGATGATTTTCTGAAAACTTCCCAGCAAAGTAAATTCTGTGTCCTTTGGACCTAATTCTGAGCAATTTTGATCAGTTATGCTTATTCTGCCATTTGATTTTAAGTTTTTTTTAAAAGATGAAATTTCTCATTATGCCCTTTTTACTGTTGTTTATTTCACAGGAAATTTTCTGATACTTCATAATAAATTGGCCACTTAAAACACATCAGGATAGAGCACAGGGGACAGACATGGATGAATTAAATACTTTTATGGGTAACAGTGTGCTGTAGTTATTACTAGAAAACAAACAGGAAGACAGGAGATATAATTGTGCTTGTTACATTTAAAAATAAATGCTTTAGTTTTTGAATATTTAAAAAAATAAAGAGCTTGTTTGGCCTAAATAATATTTATTTTAAAAATAGAGATTTTTAAAATATATTAAAAAAAAGAGCTTGTTTGGCCTAAATTGTATTTTTTTCACCCTGTTTTGCTACTGAATTGTAGAACAAACTCTTTACTGATCGCTATTTATGAATGTTTCCTCTATTTAATGTTTAACTTTGCTTCAGAAGGAACAAAACACGAAGGTAGACTTAGCAGTTTGTCAGTTTAATGAAGTATTTCATTTAACCTAGGTTTCTTAGAAGGAGCTAAATTTCAAGAAGAAAGAAAAAAGTCCCCTCCAGACTAATAATTGTCTGTGGCAGGAAAACCCTTGGCAGTGGAAGTGGGGATTTATCTTGAGTTGGAATGAATTTTCTCTGTCAATTGGCATCTGAAGGAAATTCGGCAGGGAGAATTAAGTGACCAAATAGTTCTCCAATGACTGAAACAAATGGATACTTTAACAAAAATCTTTTGAGTGTCACTCAAAATTGAGTCCCTGGCATGGTGGCTCAGGTTTTATAATGTTGTACATATGTGGTGCTGGGTTGCTGTTTTTTCCTTTCAATCTAAGCTGAATTTGAGGTTTTGTTTCATAAAACTATATCCCATATCTATTTAACTTACTTTGATCAGTTCCAAATGTTGACCCTATTTTTGGTGTGCTCAGGAGGAGTTTCATCAACCATTAGGTCTAAACCAAGGGTGGCTTTTTAATTATAACTCTAATTAATTAACAGGGTCTCTGGGTTATGAAGTATCCTTGAGCCTTCATGCATGGTACAAGTCATCAGAATGAATTGGTTGCAATGTGGTTTTCCACCATCCTGGGCTTTTATAGGGTATTAGTTTTGGGAAAAAATGTGTACTCCATAGTTTACTTTGGCCTGACAGTGTTTATCCTGTGTGTTTGTAGAAATAAACAGGAAAACCCTTAAACACTAACAATCCTATTTGATTCTTGATGCTTCTTGGCAACTAATCACAACAACTCCTTGGTGAGGTCCTGGCTATGACATGTAAATATTTGACAGAAAGGTAAAATATAGATATCTGAGCCCCTTATATATTTAATGATCCCAAACAATTTCTTGGACAATAGACACATAGCAAAATGTCACTTGTTTGGAAGAGGAGAGGAAGAAAAATCCGTGAACAAGCTGTTCCTTTCTTAGATTTGCAGTTATTTTTCTTGTAGTAGCTGTTACATGCTGTTAATTAATATGAAGGCTAAACCCACTTCATTTTAGTGCTACGTTTGTACAGACATTTGGCAAGGCCAGGTGTGCTCTTAGTTCTGATTTTTTTTCAGAGTGACGGTTTCTCTGATAATTTCTGTTGGTTTTTTGCTATCTTTCTCATCAGAGGCTCTGTCAGCAGCTCAGATCCCTTGTTTCACCATCAATTCCACCTCTTGTTATGATGTTTCACCATCATATTGATATATCACCATCAAATTGATTGTTTCACCATCAATTCCACCTCTTGAGATGTTGGGCAGTCCAGGTTCAAGCCCTCTTTCTGCTCTGTGATACTGAGAATATTGCCTAAAACCAGTTCTGATCATGACCTGCAGAATTTCCTACCCTCCCTAATGATTTTGCTTTTATTTAAGTGAATACATATTCCCTGTGCTCTCAGTAGTTTCATACACCCATTGCCACTCTCTAAGTCTGTCTTCTCAATAACACTTGATAATCTTATGTGCTTGCACTTTGAATGCATGTAGAGATGGAAAAATTGCAAAATATTACATCTTTTGTCTGCCTTTAGAGTAAAATTTATTACATTTCATCTTCCTTACCTTTCTATACCTCATATGCTGCTCTCCCACTTTCCCTTTTTGCCTGAACTTAGTCTTTGCAAAATCACAGGTTTGGAAAAGACCTCTGAGATCATCAAGTCCAACCTTTGAGTGATCACACCCTGTCAACCAGATCGTGATTTCCCCCTTAGAAAATATCTATTATTGATAGATTTGGAATGGGAAAGCTGTGACAGGTTTGTGGCCTGAATTATCCTCAAATCCGTGGGTTATTTTAACCCAAATCCATGGGTTATTTTAACCTACATCCATGGGTTATTTAAACCCAAATCCATGTGTCATTTTCTGCCCCTGTGGAAGTGCCTCACAATCTTCTGCTCACTTGATGACTTTTAGTAGCAAATCCTCTCCTTGGTACCAGAATTCACAAGGATTTGCTTGTGCTTCAAAAAAAAAAAAAAAAAAAGTAGTTGTCCATGAAGAATTTGTTTGAAACTATTCCTCAGATACTTAGTGGGAATTATAAAAATGAGTGATAATGTGAGATCAAAACGAAACTTTCAGCAGAGTGGAGTTTCTTAAGAGGAAACAAAGGAGTTGGAAGGAAAAGGCTGATGTGTTTGAAGCAATAAGAAAAAAAAAATAAAAAGTCTTTGAAACCATTGGTTTAGAACTGCATGAAGCTCAACAAAGAATTGCTAATATGGAGAGGAGGAATTGTTGGATAATTACATTGATGCTCTAGAAAACAAGCTTAGAAAAGGAGGTTTGTGCATTGTTGAGGAGTGCTGAGGGATGGGAGATTGGGAACCACGGATTTCCCCCACCCCTGTTTTGTCTCTGGTTTTTATGCTGCATTTTGAAGATGTATGGAACATGTAAATCAGCTCTGACTGTCATTTGCTTTGAAACGCTGCACATTTATTTTATTAAGGCTTTCAGAGAAGCCTCAGCCAGCAAAGTCTTCCCAACAGAAACTTTGATTTGTATTATTTTTGGTGGCTTTATTTTTCCTTCCTAAAGGTTACTGCCACTGCTGGTTTAACGGTGTTTATGTGATCTTATAATAAGTGTTATCACTTTGTATAATTATTATGTGTGATTAATCCAGTTCACACATGAAAGCTGTGGGGTTTTTTTTTTATTTTTTCATTTTTAACCAGAGGGTATGTCTTTAAGCCTTTGTGTTGTTCACTTATAATGATAGCTGACAAGAGTTATCATAAAGAGGGAGGAGGATGGAAACTGGAATAAATTGTTGAGTGAAGAAAGATTTCTGGGAATTTTCCTTTGGATTAGCATCTTCTATAGTAATTCTTGAGAAAAATGTTGGATGCAATGTAGAGACCACTGATAATTTGATATTTGCATGGATTTATTTAGTAACCAGGTTATGCAAGACTATGGAAGAAAATACATTGTTCCAATTTTTCAGGCCCTTTTGGAGAAATTCAACCTGTTTTAAAAAGGACTCTTAATTTTTTTTTTTTTTTTTTTTTTTTTTTTTTTTTTTAACAAGTGTGCGTTGTTCCCAGCATGAGAGACTGGGGGTTTATGATTAAAGAGGATTTAGGACCTGAGGTGGCAGGGGGTGGAAAGCAGAACTGTTTATTTTTTAAGCTGAATGGACTCAGATGGGTCTGCTCTCCTTGGAGAATATTGACCATTTCACAATGTTCTTCTTTAAATATCATGATTATAGTGCATTGGCTTTGCAAATTTTGTGAATCTTTGTTACTGAATATGGAATGTGAGTGCTTAAACTGGCTACAAATAATGCACTTTATAACAAATCTCCTCCTGCTTTCTGAGAGCTAAAATCCACCTGGTTTGCAATTCTACACCTTAATATTCAGTCTTTGCAGTGAATTCATTTGAGAGTTGAGAATTTTTTTGATTTCTGAACCTGTAATTGTAGCAAATCTTAAATCTGGCATTTGTATTACTTGATATAATTGTAGAAAATTGTTTTTTATTGTTATTTGAATTTGTACCACAAATTATTTGACTCTTTCATTTAAAAGGAAGAGCAAGCATGAGCACCCCAAATACAGCCCAGCTCCCAGACAAGCCAGTTGTGAGAATGTCTTTGGAAACATTGAAATACTCATTTTAACTGGCTAGAAATTGAAAGGAATATCTGTAGGAATTACAACATATATTTATGAGTGCAGTGACACTGTTTTTCTATTTAAATGCATTTTTATGCATTTTTTAATATCTATAACACTTTCATATTGACTTCAGATGTCGAGCAATTCAAAATAACATTTACAGCTTTAAAAGCTAGTTAAATTTCCCTAGACCTCTCCAGAGTTTTCACATTCCAGGAGCCTGAACTCTTATAAAATACATTAAGAGAGATATCCCCCACGTTAATGAACAATCAATATTTCATATATAATTGTTTCCTATGTAACTGTAGGTAAAAATAGCTAATCCCCACAACCAGATTAAACCAATTAACTTGGAGTGTGTGGTTTGCAAAAGGGCTCTGGAAATTGAAAATGGGGCCAATGATGTGATGAAGTGAGAGAGAAATATATCTATATTTCCTTGAAGAAACATTTATTTCAAAGATGGTTATAATATTAATTATTACTTAAAGGGAAAAAATATTAAGCAGGAGATTTAACCAAAGTGTGTGAAAAGTTTGGAGACAATTTTTCTGGCACTTTTAAATGGCTTTTTAAAATATATATAGGTCCCATCATTGTCTGGCATTGACTTTATGAGCATATTTGTGGCTGTGCATTGTTTACTGCACTTTCAGACCAAATTCTGTCCTCTTTGACTCAGGTTGGGAAGTGTGATTTGAGCAGAAAAGGTATTGAGACCCTAATATCTATAACATTTATGGTATCATCAAACTTAAATTATAAAAATGTTTCAACTCAGATTACTTTTAACATTGATTTATTGAGCTTAGCAACCTGAGCAGCTCCTTAGGCATAATACTAGGAATCAACATATTTCTATTTCAAGAAATTATTGCCTTCAGTTATTGTGGTCTATTAAATATGGAGAATTTCCCCCTTTTTTTTACACAGACTCTAGTTTGCTGTTCTCACAGGACAACAAATAGATTAGCTAAAATGTGAAAAGAAATTTCACAGTTTGGAGCTGGAATGTGTAACAGTCACAGCGCTTCAATCTAATTATCGCAAAGTTTAGTCCATAACAGGGAGATCGTTAAATGAACATTTGTAATGTTTGCTATTAGTGAGGGCTGACCCTCACTTAAAGGGTAGGTAAGGAATGAGAATCCACAAAAGGTAAGGAATGAGAATCCATAAAACCCCAGACTGGTTTGGGATGGAAAGGACCTGAAACCTCATCCAGTCCCACCCACTGCCATGGGCAGGGGCATCTTCCCTTATCCCAGGGTGCTCCAAGCCCCATCCAGCCTGGCCTTGGACATTTCCAGGGATCCAGGGGCAGCCACAGCTGCTCTGGCAATCCCAGCCCAGCCAGGAATTCCCAGTTCCCAGTGTCCCACCCTGTCGCAGACATTTCTCCACAGAAATCCTTTCTTTCGGATTTCTGCGTCTTCGGGAGGCCAGAGGCCCCCGAAGAGAAGGTAAACAATTATTATCAGCTGCTGTGGAATGCAACAGGGACACCTTGATTGGCTCATTTCCTATGTTTATAATTAAGGGCCAATCACCAGGGCAAGTGAGGGGACTGAGTCCCTGGACACAACTTTGTTTGGGATTCTTTTCTATCTCTTCTTAGCTTAGCTAGCTGCTCTGCAAACCTCTCTCTATATTCTATTAGTATAGTCATAATGTGTTATATATAATATCTTAATAAATCAAGCCTTCTGATTCAAGAAACAAGATTCACCGTCTCTCTCTCACCAGCAGCGACCCACTCAGGTCACTGTAATACCACCCATCCCTGCCCTCTGGCACTGGGAGCCATTCCCTGGCTCCTGTCCCTCCATCCCTTGTCCCCAGTCCCTCTCAGCTCTCCTGGAGCCCCTTCAGGGACTGGAAAGCTCTCCTGGAGCCTTCCCTTCTCCAGGGAACATTCCCAGCTCTCCCAGCCTGGCTCCAGAGGAGCTCCGGCCCTCAAAGGTTCTCCATGGCCTCCTCTGTCTCGCTCCAACAGGTCAACACCTTTCTTGTGTTGGGAAATGTTCAGTTTAATCTCCCCTGACCTTGCAGAGCTGCCTTCATTTTCTTCTGATCAGACATGTGTGATCCATTTCCAGGCTTTAACTGCAACAATGCTGAGTCTGAACCGTTCTCTGACCTGTGTGCCTGAGGAGTTGGTAAATCTTCAGTTCCTTGCTGTAAGTTGTCAAATCCTATCTCATTTAGTTTTCATCCTGGACAGAGGATATAGGTTTTAAATCACAGCCTGTCTTATTAGCGGTTGAGGGTAAAAACAAACTCTTTACAAGCTCTAACTTTTGTTATGCCAAGATCAAAACCACAAATACAGGTTGGGGTGATGTGAGTGTTGCTTCTCCCACTGCCCATCAAGCAGAAACTTAATCCAGCAAAAACATTTCATGTGCTCCACAAGCAACTCGCTAATTCCAAATGATGCATCAATAACACAACCATGGCTGCCTTTCCTCAGAGTTATGGTTATCTGTTTTGTACTCAAAATATGCACATGGAGCAATTTCATCTGTGAGAACTTGGGAAAATTATATTAATCATCATAACTGAGTACAGCTTCTTTCTCAGCATGAGCCATAAATATCTTTGAGCATTAAACCTCTTTACAATAACATTAATTTAATCTATAAGAGGACACTGCGTGCAATAAATTCCACTTACAAATCTGAGTGGGCAAGAGAGAGAAAGCTGGAGCTTACTTTTTATTTATTTTTTACTTTCTTTAATATTGGAGATTGGGAAACAATGCCCCCAAAGAAGTTTCCCTCAGCCTGAAATGCATCGGACTAGGAAGGAAAACAGAGTTTCCTGATTGATTTGCCTCTGTGCTATTGCTTAGTTTGCTGCCAGTCAGAAGCTTATATAGCTTAAAAGATTGTTATTGATTGTTCAATTTGGTCTTCATATATTTAAATTTTATTCAGGTTAGAGTGATGTTGAAAATTGGGGTCCACATGCTAGATTGCCAGCACAGTGGTTGACAACACAAACGTTAAAATACAATAATCCTTGTAGTATAAAATGGCCATTGACAGTCTAATTTCCATTTTGTGGTTTATGGCCTCTACTGAATATCTGATAATGTAATTATGCTTCAGTAAAGAATGAATCCTCTCTGGTAAACTGAGCTGTGTATGCAATGCCAATGTGAATTAAATAAAGTGACATCAAAGCTCAGTCAGGGCTTATTTTAGGAGCACATTTTTAAACATTTACTATGGTTTGTTCTACAGTAATGCTAGGGAGCAGATTTATGGCTGTTAGCATATTCATGTTGAAGAAATGTGTTACTTCATTCTTTATTTTAGCCCAGGAGAGCAAACAAAACAGCCTCAGTCGAAGTGGATGCTGCTCTGTGGCTTAGGTATGAAAGTTTTCAGAGGATGCCACCACCATTCTCCCTAAGCAGCAGGCAAAGGGAGGTGGCAGCTGTGCAGTTGGGAAATTGAAATGTAGAGAAAACTCCCCCAAATTATTTACATGCCCCACAAATGAGACAACGTTTGTTTCTTGGCAATAGGTACGTGCTCAGCTTTTCTGCTTTGGCTCTTTTGCTGCTGGGTTTATAAATGTATAGGAATATACAATATGATTCTACGGTTAAAGAATTTCCTCCTTTTAAATTCCAGTTGTCAAGTTATGTTATGCTGTTTATAATGCAGTGAATTATGTTCTGTCCCATCCCATTCACTGCTAGCATAATGCAACTTAACATCAGGCCACATAACAGAATATGACAGTTAAAATTTAAAAGTACCCTCATTGTATTTGTGAATTGAATACTCAACTGCGTGATTTAAAGATGGACTGGCATCTTGACTCCAGAAACAAGTAATGTTACTTGAATGCATTTTTTTCCCCCTAATATATTTGCATTGCTGTTTTGACCTTCTTTCCAAGAGGAAAAAAAATAACCCTAAGCAACTGGCATGTATTGACACGGAGCTATTGAAAAGTTAGCGTGATGGTGCAGACATGTTTAGAGGAACTTCTGAAACCATGAATTTGATGAGATAGACTGAATCAGAGTGTCACTTTATCATTGTAAACAGCAGGGAGAGAGCCAAGCCTCACATGTGGATTTTAAATGTCCCAAAGCATTAGGGTTGAGGATCGGGGGCCTGGTTCCACCCGCGATAAAGAGAGGTGTCAGATCTCATCACGCCTCGTCCTTCCCGCCTCGCCAACATCGGCGCTGTGCTACGCGGACTCAGAGCTGCTGGGCACATCCTTCAGGGCCTGTCCATGGCTCAGGAGCCAAAGGTGAGTCCCTCCATCTCACCTGCTCTTTCCTGATTGCCAGAGCTGCTGGCCAGTGAGGACTTTTCCTCATGATTGTACGGATATAAACGATTCGCTGTCACGCCTCAACTCCCTTTGCTTTCCCTTTGCTCAGAGCTGCTTGGCACATCCTTCAGGGCCTGTCCACGGCTCAGGAGCCAAAGGTGAGTCCCTCCACCTCACCTGGTCTTTCCTGATTGCCAGAGCTGCTGGCCAGTAAGGACTTTTCCTCATGATTGTACGGATATAAATGATTCGCTGTCGCGCCTCAACTCCCTTTGCTTTCCCTTTGCTCAGAGCTGCTTGGCACATCCTTCAGGGCCTGTCCACGGCTCAGGAGCCAAAGGTGAGTCCCTCCATCTCACCTGCTCTTTCCTGATTGCCAGAGCTGTTGGCCAATGAGGACTTTTCCTCATACTTGTATTGATATAAATGATTCGCTGTTGTGCCTCAATTCCCTTTGCTTTCGGTGCTCTCGGAAATTGGAACCCAGATCATTCCTCTGGCTGCTCTGGAGGACTCCAGACCCTGGCAAGGGGCTCAGAGACCTTGGCATGGAGTCAAAAATACCTGTGCCTTAAATTTTAACCCATGGAAACAATCACCAACTTTGTGTGAGGAGTTACAAGCCACAAGGGTTTGAGTAGAATGACAGTGAATTTGTCACAGGGTGAAAAAGTAGAATTTTGGGGATTTAGAATGGGGTTCAAGAGGCAAGATGGAGGAATCTGGGTGTGTCCTGTCTTTATTCTTCCTCTTCTTGTCCTCCATCTTCTGCTTTGATGGTGGCACTTCTGGATTGGTTTAGACTAGAGACAGACTGTCTAACATAGGTGATAGTTATTGGAAAATTATTGTAAATAAAGTACATGTAGTTCTTAGTAAAAAAGCCAACACTGCCCCAAGGGCAGGGACTGTGCCACAACCCAACCTGGTGGACAGATCTCAGCAGGTCAGAAAAAGCATGGAATAGACAAGGGAAAGTAAACAACCTTGAGAACCAGAGCCAAGGATCTTTGACTTCTTCGGTCGTGGGGCTGGGAGATAAACTCTTTAATACTTCAGAGCCATTTCAGCAAAACCCGAGACTCAGAGTCCATATCCAGAACCCCATCAGCTTCACTCTGCAGCCAGGGCAGCCCCAGGAGGCACAAGAAGGGAAGAGCAGCTCCCTCAGCTCCTTGAGAGATAGGAGGTGCATGAAATAGGATTGGGTAAAAGCACAAGCAAGTTAAATACAAGCACCACCCTGCATGCCCATTCCTGCTCTTCCTTCTCTAAGGTGAAACATGCATTTGACTCCTTGGGTAAACAAAACATCTTTGAAAGGAGAAGATGGAAGTAGCACATGTGCAAAGGCTTGGCTGGTTGGGAAATGTTCTGTGCATCCACATGAAGGTGTTATTTTTATAATAGAATATTTCCTTTTTAATTATAGTATTATAATAAAATATTTCCTTTCCATCTGTAGGAGTGTCTCTCCTGTGTTACACTTGGGTTGGTAACTTCTCATGTAAGAATCATCATAGAGTCATAAAATTCCAGAATTATTTGATTTGGGAAGGGAACTTAAAGCTCACCCAGTCCCACCCCTTGCCATGGGCAGGGACACCTTCCACTACCCCAGGTTGCCCCAAGCCCCAACCTGGCTTTGGACATTTCCAGGGGTCTAGGGACAGCCACAGCTTCTCTGGACAGCTTTGGCAGGGCCTCAGCACCCTTACAGGGAAGAATTTTTCCTCATATCTATTTTGGCCCTGCCTCCTTTCAGATGAGAAAGAGCAGGTTCAAAGAGAGCCAAGATGAATGCATTTAGATTGCAGACAGTGGAGGTAGCCAGTGAGACAGTATTAGTCAGCATGTTTGTGGTTTAGCCGCTGTTATAAGCATTAAAAATATTAGTTATTATTATTTATTACTTATGCAACAGCCACACACTGTGCAAGACATTTAACAAACCACATAAAAGGCAGGGCTGCACCACAGAGCGATGGCTGGATGGATTTTAGGTGTGACAGATTGCTATTAGCTACTTGTTTGTGTTTCTTTGTGCTGAAAAAAATTCCTAACGGTCCCAACCCAGGAGAACTCAGCTGTGCTTGGCATTGTTCAAACAAGCCATTAAAGAAAATGGGCTCAAGACAGAGAAAAATCAAGGATTTACACGGTGATGTCAGGATCTGCTCACAGAGCACCTAGCATGAGCTCCTGCCACAGTGAAAACATGAGCAGAGATGAAACTACATCAGGGTAAAGGTGTTTGTGGAGCTGCTGGATGTTCTCACCAGGTGCTGGTGTTTTGACCCCCCAAATGTGCTTTCTGCTCTAAGGTCTGGCTCTGTGCGCAAGGAGTTTGGGATGTCACCTCTGCACGGTGTGCCCGTGCCATCAGCAGCTTCTAAAATCCCAGTTTAAGATGTAAACCTGGGGTAAAGCTGAGGTAGAACTTACATGAGGCTGGATACTCAGCTCAGTTGTAGCTGAAGGTCTCAAAGTTTTAACACTGGCTCTACCTAAGCCTTTCTTTGTGCAATCCTAAGCTTATAAGAAGTGCTGGCAGCTTTTGGCAGCCCAAATTCTCTGGTTTGGTCCTGTATATTACGGATGTAGGTACTTGGCACAGAATTAATAAATGCCACACAACAGGGTTTGGTTTCTTGTTCTTGAACTGTTCTTTGGCTTTTTGAAATAATTTCTTGAAGGCTGCTTGTCCCATTTTTTCGCACTGTGAGCTCTTCCTGCCTGGTTAAAATCTCTTGTTAAAATCTCTTGAAAGCTTGTACCTCCTTTTGGATGTTGGTGTTTTCCTTTACATGAGTTGTTTGTCACAGCAGACAGGTTCCTGTTTTCTCTAGATCTTGCCCTTTTTGTAATGCAACATTTTCACCTCAAACTTTTCTTTTTATACTTAATGTCCCCCAAAATCTTGACAACACTGTAGGGACACTCACCCTCCACTTTTCACTCTGTCCTTGGTGCTTCCTTGGCAAAATTTCATCCTTTTGCAGGGATTAATAAGGAATGTTTGTCTCGAGATACAACCATAATTTCATGAACATCCAAGATTTAGTGGGAACCTCAGGATTGGGAAGGGGGCTGGCTCTTAGTCTTGGATCAGTCCCACTCCTTTGTGATTTCACTTTGTCCCTTCTGTTTTTTGAGGTATCAGTCTTTCTTTTTCATAACACTTCTTGAATATCCTTTCAGAGTTTGGTTTTTCTGTCTAAATATTAAAAACATCCACAAGTTGAGGATCAGCTTTTGTCACGAAAAACATATAAAGACAAAAGGTTACGTTTGTTTTCTGCTGGCACCCCTTGCTTGGAGAGAGAGTGAAACACTCCTTAAATCTTTTCCAGCTGTCCTCCAGATATTCAGTGTCTAAACTTTAGGGCTTTTAGCTGCTCTGCTCTCCTTTCCTCAGCATTTTTGTGCCCTTTGAGGGTGAGTGATCACCTAGACTTGCATCCCTGAGCTTGCCTATTCTTGGGAGGCTCCGGCCATCGACCTTGGCACAATGAGCTGATAAAATCCAGACTCGTTCAGAGCTGCAGTTTCTCACTTGGTCTCTTTTAAGAAAATTTGTGCAGCAAAATTTTTCAGTGGCAAGGGAAAGGGCAGTGGGAACTAGAGGAATATGTGGTTATAAGGACAGGATACGCAGAATATACAGGTTTGGTTTTGTTCTAAATGTCTTGCAAGACACGCTCCAGTTTTGTGTTTGCTTCTTAAAACTTTTTGTTTATTTCTTTATAATTTGAAATTCTACTTGACAGGGATATCCAATATCTTAACATTTAAATAATGAATGAATTTGAGAAAGTCTATGCTCCAGGCTCCCCAGGGAAGCGATGGAGTCCCCACCCATGGAAGTGTTCAAAAAAACCAAGTAGATGTGGCCCTTTGTGGCACAGTTCAGTGAGTGTGGAATTATCTGGTCAAATCCAAATCTGGATGATTTTGGAGGTCTTCTCCAACCTCAGTAATTCTACAAGAATTACAAGAATTCTACATTCTACAAGAAACTAAATGTGTTCCCTAGTAATTTTTGCTTTTCCTTTATTTTCCTCTCTGTCAGAGGTGTTGTTTCCTTTACTGACACTGCGAAAGGGTTTATGAACCTTGCAGGTGAGACTCCTCATGCTGTTGTCCTAGAAAATGAGGAAAATATTTTTTGCATTGTGTTTTAGTTGCATTTAAGAACTTAATCAAAGTTCTATTATTGGAGGATGAGTACCACTTGATTTGGGCTTTTCAGCAGATGTAACCTGAGCCAGGTTTGTCAACACAGGTAACTTATACTCCATCTGCTCCCAAATATTAGCACCCAAAAAGGCTCTTGGAAAGAGACAAGCATCAATTTAAATTGCTTTTTTTAACTGTTTGTCATATAAATTCAGTTTTCAGATAATCAGTGCAATAATTCCTTATTATGCATATGGAAAAGTATCTATTAAAGGCATTTTTAACTTTGTGGGTAGAGTTTCTTTATCTGTATTTTACAGTACAGTGAAAAGTAATTAATTCATTCCTAGATATGTAACATATGGATAATTTTTATGGATTTATGGCACATTTTAGGGGATGTGAAAATGCTGCAATTATTTTAAAAGTAATGCAATAGAAATTCAGGGCTGGTTCATGGATTTATGACTGGATTATATTTTCCACAGCTCACTGCCAAACACAGAGTAGATAAAATCTATGTTTCTTTTTGTCCACTTTACCTCTTTTATCCCATCTCTGGTTTACATTGCCACGTAAGTACAAATAAATATCCTGAATTTGACTTATTTATAAATTGGAAATTTTGTGACATGTATTAACCCTCAGAAAACAGTTCACGGTATTTAATTAGTAAAGAAAAACATACTGCACATAAAATGTCAGCAGAAATTACAGTAATAATCTATCTTTCAAAACACTATTAATTGGAGTTGATATTTAACCGTATATTTCTCAAAAATAAAAAAAAGCTCAATTATTGGCTTGAAAATTCAGATCTGAATAGAGGCACCAGTTTGTGGAAGTAGAGGGGTATTTATTCCATGGGTAATATTTAGTCTGTGGTTTAATTTTACTTTTTAGGGACAACTCTGACACAAGGCTTTTCTAGTCATCACACATTTGTAAGCCTTTCTTGAGTAGTAGGGTGTATTTTGACACACAGAAAGTTATTTTTTAATCACAATCTTATAGAATCAGAAATGTTTTGGGTTGGAATGAGATGAAAGCACATCTCATTCCACCCCTGCCATGGGCAGGGACACCTTCCACTAGACCAGGTTGCTCCAAGCCTCGAATTCTTCCAGGGAGGAGGCACCAACAACTTCCCTGGGCAGCATATGGCATTTCTGCTGAAATTACTAAAATATGGACTGCAACTCTTGTCTAAATTTAAGGGATTGACTCGATCACGTAATCCTTGAAAAATCACACCATCATCGCTCATTAACAGCCCTGTACGAATCCAAGCCTTCGAGATTTATTTTCTCCCACTTTGAAGGCAAGTAACTTTACTGACATATTAACGTTCTAGCTGTGAATAGAATATCTCATTCTGTTTGAAGGATAGTTCCCTTGATCCATAAAATAAATGCTGCATTCAGGGGGGAAAAGGGTGTTAGGCTGATCTGCAAGAGCCGCCATCACTGGGCGCAGATTTATGGGGTAAGGGAGTGAAAGGAAGTGATATGGCTGTGAAAGGAGAAATGAAACGACACTTATGGGCACTAAATCCTCCAGAATTGAAAAATATCAGCAATTTGTGTTTAGAGCACAGAGTATTTTGTATAAATGGGTTTTCATCAATAAACCAATGGTTTCTGGCGGTTACACCAAAATGCGCCATTTCTGCCAAGGCATAGGCTGAGAATCTGGTTGTGTTGTGGTTTGATTTGAAGGCTGGGAGGTTCCCCGTGTTGGTTGGTGTGTTGCCCCATCCTCACTGCCCTGTTTAGCATGGATTTGCCACCAGCTTGGCAGCACTGTGTTTGAAGGGAGGATTTTGGTCTCTCCTCGCGGAAGCGGAGCCTGGCCATCCCGCTGGAACGCGCTCAAATGTGCATCCTTGGTGAGCAGCTCCACACAGCCCTCATTTAACTGACTCTCAGGCTTATGCACCGATGATTTCTGCTGGTAAAGTGTTATAATTGGATTATTGAAGTATTAGGTAAATTCAGGCGGATTTGCTGTTTGAAGTGGAAATACAAAAAAATGCCGGGATGCTATTACTGCTTTGTCATACCTATTAACAACAGATCCCAGTGTTGCAGCAACAACAGATTTGCTTTCAACTGTTTGGACTTTCCAGTGTGTAAATTTATATCATTTAGGTGGGTCTGTTGGCAGATGCCTGTCACCTCCATGGAGCCTGATGGGTCACTTTTTAAAAAGCACAGTTTTTATTACTTGAAATTGCTCTGAAAATGCTGTTGTGTGATGCATTTCTTTTTAGAACAGAGACATGTTGTGGCTAAACTTGGAGTGGGTGTCAAAAAATTTATAGAATTCAGCACAAAGTACACAGTCTGACTGTCCTTGTGGTCATAATTCCTGGTTGCCCAGGTAAAAGAATAAACCAAATGTTATAAACTAACTTCAAAATGTAATGAATGCAAACTTGTCTGTCAGTCTTTATCGTTCTTTATTAACGCCCTTATTCTTTATCACTTTTAATTGAAACCTTTATTTTGAATTGAACAACCTGTGACATGAAGGGCTACTCACCCAGCAAGTGAAAACCATGCCTACTCTGTGTTTTAAAGATTAAATTTAGTACTTTTCTAAAATTTTCAAATTACCAACATTTATTGAGACTTGAGGGTTTTTCAGGTGGTTTTGAGAAATTTACATTGAAGCATGAATTAGATGAATAAGTGGTTTCAATATAAATCTTGTTTTACCTAATCTGAGGTGTTCGGGTTCAAATGATTGAAGCACCATGGCACCACCTCCAGTTTTCAGTCTTATATCTGTTTCTTCTTTATATCTTAAAGATATAAAGATATCTTAATATCATTTGTCCTCATTCATAAAACCATACCCTTTAAACAGCTTGGAAGCAAATCTCAAAGCTGCCACGAAGCTCACGAGAGAGCTGCGTGTCAGAGATGCTTTGAAACAGCAGTTACAAATATTCAAAAAAAACAACCCTACAGGCAATTTAGATCCAGATGCAAACTGCTCAGGTCTTTCAGTATAAAACACAGCGTGGGGCAAAGCATCCCATGTGTTCCAGTGTGTGCAAAATCCTGATAATGATTTATTGCATCAAGGGCAGCAACCTATGTTTCCCAGGTGACTGCCAGCAAATGTAACCTGATTGTTAAACAAGCTCCCTCACCTAATAAATGTGCTTTATTTGATGTGGAAAGCTCAGGAAGGAGGTCTGGGGGGGCCACTCCCGGCACTCAGATTTTTTCATGGAGACATCAGGGCTGGAGGTTTGAGCTCTCTTTCTCAGGAGCTGCCCTAAGCTTTGGGGTGCTGTAGATAGGGGGTCAGGAGATGATGTTTTTCCTGAGGTCTGATCCCCTAAATCTGCTACACCACTGTGTTGTGGATCAGAGCACGTTGTTGCCTGCTGTGAAACTCTCACTAAGATTTGGGTGTTTTGTTGCATGAAGTTGGCTGCTCACAGCTCGTGGCACCAGGGAAGGCATGACAAGCACATGGAGATAAAAGAATGGGTTTAATTTTCTGGAGTGCTTTAAAAAAGCAATTAAAAAAAAGAAAAATCATAGAATCGCAGAGTGGTTTGCGTTGGAAAAGACCTTAAGGCTCATCTCATCCCACCCCCTGCCATGGGCAGGGACAGCTGCCCCTGGAGGTTATCTAAACCTCATCCAACCCGGCTAGGAATTCTTCCACTTGTTAACCACTAATTCTTTTGTTTCTGTCTCATTTTTTTGTCACTGTTATATAAATACATTTTCAAAAATCTGAAAGTAGAGTTCTGAGGTGGAGAAGTTGCCCCATATCTTAGGAAAGTTATGGGCACCACCCACAATGGATGAAACTTCCTTTGGACCATGATATAAAATTCAGATGCACAACTTCTGTCCACGCCTGGGTTGTGGAGGGGTTTGGCACAATGTGGGACCAAGGATGCAGTGAAGGTGCATTGTCCTTACACCATTGTGCAACCCATGCATGAGATGGGTCTGGTGATTCTTGGGTCCTGGCTCTGGTGTTTTCAGGCTTGGTCTCTAAAAAAAAAAATCCATCCTTGTAAAACCTTTGAAAAATCAAAGAAAAACTTCTGCTAAATTCTTGTTTCTTATAATTTCTCATTGCAGTTAATTATTTAAAAAGATACACACACACACTCTGAGTCTGGTCCACATTATGGACTAATAGTCTGCAAAATTCCTTTATGAAGTCCTTTTTTGTTATTATTCTTTTCAAATAAAGCATGTGCTAAAAAAAGCCTCCTTGTTTTTAATGTAAACTCTTAAAAAACCTGAAACAAAAAGTCTTTGGAGGGAACTTTCAGTCCCTTATTTTAGCCTGTGGCTGGTTTTCACAGCTAATTCAACATCAGCACTGGTTTAAGGTGGAAGTGCTGGCAAAACCTGAACTCCAGCAAGGTTTGTGGGCATCACTCTAAACCCATAAATCTGGTGTAGGCACAAAAATCGAATTTAGACTAAAAATATTCTACAAAAACATCTTAAATGTAATCAAGATTGACAGTAATTGTTGCACTGGTAAAGACCCAGAGCATTCTCAGAAATAGTTAAGAGGAGAAACAAAAAAGTCAAATTACCTGAGACAATTTCTGCCCCCTTCATTTGAATAAATCTGACACCAGATGTCAGAACTAGAAAATGAGGAATTAGAAAGCATGCAGAGATCACTAAAATCAGCTATCAGAAGATTAGAGGCTTTTAAAAATACTGATAAACACCAGAATCAGACAAAATATATCCAAGAGAGCCAAAGGAAGTAAGAAGGGAAATTGGAGACTCTATTAGAAATTTCAGCTCCTTGAAGACTAGTGAAATTTAATAAAGGAATTATTAAAATTGGTCCAGGGACATATGGGGAAAGAACATATCGCTGGCATAAACTGTGGAGAATGTCCTAGTTAATATTTTAAGGAATGAAATGGAAGGTACACTGGGACAAGCACTGCCTGATTAGAGAAAGCAAATTTAATTTTGGGGGGGAGGGAAATTCTCAGGTCTGACAATTCTACTGGAATCCTTTATTGTTATTATTTCTGCCAGGAGAGACAAGGCAATGCAGCAGACATCCCATACTTACATTTTCAGACATCCTTTGACAGGGTTTCCTAGAAGAGGTTAATGTTAAGATGTGGAGCCACAGAATAAGTGGAAAGTTGAGTTTAATGGATTTAAAATTGGCTAAAAAACACAAAACAAAGTGTGGCACACCAGCAATTAATGGATCCTGTACCAGCTGGAAGGGTTAGTGGTGGGATATATTAGAAATTATCCTGGGTCCAGAGAGGTTTATGTTAAAAATTACAGGGTGCTACATAATATTGAAAGCAACTTTTCAAATTTTGTTGATTGCATTAAATTGCAGGGAAACAGAACCGATGAGAAACAATGACACAAAACTGCTCTGTAAAATTATCTCCTTTTTCTATCAATGTTCAAAATTACGTGACAGAGCCTTCAGTGCAAGGCAAAATTGGCCTTTTTTGTGGTGTAAATATTGCATCAAAAGAAAGTTAACAGACCTCAAAGTTTGTACTGAATGTTTTCAGGATATCAGGCTACTCTACCATTGAAATTCCAGAAAATTTTAAGTGGAGATAAAATTTCTAGTCCAAAATAAACCAAATATGTAGCACCTTTAATATAGATGATTAACAGGTGAAGTTGTGAATTTTGGCCAAAAGAAGAAAGAGAGACAATCTGTGGATTTACTGCAGTTTATTAATTTATGAGCTCATTAACCCATGATAGAGATGTGAAAATAATTAATTTGTTCTGTTTAAGGTGAGACTACAAAAACCAGCAGAAACCTGAGAAGGTTCAATTTAAATAGGAATCAATGGGGAATGAAAGGGGGAAAAAAGGGTCAGTAAAAATTACTAAGAATTTTTTTGTTGTTAAAACCTGGAGTCAGCTGATATAGCTGACCGAGGTGAAATGTTTAGATTAGTTTTGAATTTTTTAACATTTTAATCTACTCTGAATCTGTTTCTTTTCAAATTTCACTTCAAAAATAACCCCCCAGCAGCTCCACTTTGAAAGCGTCAAAACAAACTGCGTCATTTCTGAAGCACATTTCATTTCAAACAAATGTTGGAAAAAAAATCTCCTTCTTGTGGTCCTTTTTATCAGATGAGATCTGAATTTGTGATTAGATTACTTCCCAGAATTTTTATTTCTTTTGTGTGAAATGTATTAGTAATTAGAGAAAAACTTCATCCGCTCTACTCAGTGAAGGAGGGGGGGACAACAAAACATCTTTTAGCGGATAGGCAAGTAAAAAGGACCCTGTTTGCTAGCAAGTTTGAATTCAGAGTGATTTTCCAGCCTGTGATCTGAGATAAATTACATCCTTTCCCCAGTCTTAATACACCAATTGAAGCCTTTCAGAGCTGCTGGGTGCCCTCATTCAGGGTGGATCCATCAAACATTAACTCAGCCTGATTCTATATCCTCCCTCCACTATTGGTATTCAAAAAAAGATTTAAACCACATGAACATTTCAGGCAAACTTCACTGATACCTGTGTGTGTGAGAGAAGCTGTACTAAAAGAGGAGGTAGATCTCAAAGAAAAAAATCTATTTTATCAAATTTTGAGGGCAGCATTCTCTGTAGTTATTGATAACTCAGAGATGGGAGAATTAAAAAGGCACAGTAGGGTTTCTTCAGCTTTTTTTCAAGTTTTCTTTTTTTTCTTTTAAATTCATGGGGCCTATCCTGCCAAATGCTCCTCTGAAAACGATAACAAAAGTTCCATTCCTGGAACGAATTGTTTCTACAAACCATGATCCCAGAAATCCAAACATGGATAAATGGTCCCATTTTAACTTTGAATGCGGTATAACTTACTGAAAACAATCTGACAGTCTGCCAGCTTGCCTTCAACAATGGCACAGTACCAAAACTGAGATTTGCAGCCGAGAGAAGCACCACATTTTAGAAATAATTTCTAAACTGGAAAGGTAGGAGTGGAAAAAAATCCCCCCCAAATAACAGCAGGAAGAAGAGAGAGGAGAGGAAGTTGGTGATATCTCCTGCATCACCTTCTGGATGGAGTTTTGTGTCAGGAGCTCCTGGAGATGGCAGAATGTGGCACAGATGGCAAGAGCCAGGGGTTGGGATTGTGTCCCCTACACAATGGCCATGAGGATTTACTAGAAAGCATCATTAAAACAGACCTGTAGGATGGTAGACTCATAGAATTTCCTGAGCAGGGAGGGGTCCACAAGGATCATCAAAATCCAACTTCTGTAGCATCATGTAGCTGTGATGAAGCTTTTAACTCACTACCCAACCAGCTTGTTCTTGTATTTAATAAATCACATCGTGACTCAGATGTTTCTCTGAGTTCCTTCCTTGCTCCCCAAATCCCAGGTCGATCTGAGACAAATTTCTCTTATATTTGGGGATCAATACATTTTTATGAAATCCTTTGTCACTGACACAAAACCATGCTTTTATGGAAAAAAACCCAAGAACATTTCTGCCTTGATTGGCTCACAGAGCGAAGTGGATAAAGCTGCAGTTCATACACTTTAACTGTGGTTTATCGTCTTGTTCCTCAGAATGTAAAAGGAAAAATGAAGACATTGATAATCTATTTCTAGTTCTCATGAACTCTTTACAGGAGTACAACCCCATCACGTCAGAGTTCAAGTACACAAATAATAATATTAGTCAGAATATTCACTCCCAAAGCAATTTTAACACCATTCAAAATATAATCCTTCTCTGCAATATACCTCATTTAACAACCATTAGTGCCTTTTCCATCTCAGATCTCGTGTACCTAGTAATGATTTATTTTTACCCATTGTTTGAGCTGATTTCATTCTACCAATGGACCAGTACTAATCATGGGGAGTGCAATATGTGATGTGTGCTTGCCAGATATTTTTTAACTTTCGTCGCAGCACAATTTACAACAGAAAGAACAGAAATTACAAATGTTCTCTTCACTCGCAAGAAAATAAACTAGAGTAAAATAAAAAAGCCAACCAACCCTTTGACCAATTTTGCATTTGAGAAGGAGAGTTCATTTCTTATATCTGAACTCAACCGGTCCCTTAATTATACCACAGTAGGTTGATTACAGGCAACACTACACAAAATCTATACATCTTGTTTGGCAATGTATCAAACTAAGGCACATTGTCAACGCCACGTTAACTGTTTTCCTTTCCTGGGACTCAAATCTTTCTGGGCACCCTCATCTCCCACTGGGCCAAATCATAAGATCCATGCTCTGCCCAGAGCAAGGGAAACTCCCACCCGCTCCAGCGCGTGGTTCGCTGGAGCAGAAACCGCGGGAATAAATACCCCGCCATTAACCTGCAACGTGTGAAAAGAAAACGAGTCAAAATCCTGCAAATGATGAAATATATTCCATTATGAAATATTCCCACAGCTTGGCTGAGTGGGCCTTGCAGCCGAGTGGATTTCTGGTGCTTTATAAATAGGGAAAGTGCCGTGAGGCGTTCGTGCAACTTCCTCGCGGAGCCGCGCGAGCGCCGCACCCGACAGATGATACAACTCCCAAGCCCTGTTTCCCCACGATAATTTCTCATCTAAACTCCTAATTACACATCACTTCACATTCTGGGATATATAAATACATTTTTTCAGATGTACACTGTGCTAATGGTATGCATGGGAGAACGGGAATGTTCTTTGGCAGGGGTGCTCAATAGCAGAAGCGAAAATCGTCTCTCCAAACTCTGTTTCAGAGAAGTGAAAGCCCCCAAACTACTGAGAAAAGTTGAGATGCTTTGCAGCAACCACGTGCAAAACCAGCTCTCAATGATTTTCCAGGTCCTGTGTTGCTGCTGGGGGCACATTCATCAATCATAGTGTGGGGCAGTGGGAGCCCAGTCACACGAACCATGATGCTGAAGCCAATAAATGCTTCAGAAATTGGGGTTTTTGCTCAGAAAAAAATCCAGTTTATTTGGAGACTTGACACTATTAATGAAAATCAAGGAACAATCAGAAGAGGGGACACTGGAGATCTGATCTCATGGAAGAAAGCCTACAAGGAAGTCAAGAGAGAATCTTCACCAGGTGCTGCAGTGACAGGACCAGGGGCAATGGGCTCACACTGAGAGTGGGTTCTGATTCAAGATTCAATTTAGGAAAAAAATCCTTCCCTGTGAGGGTGGGAAGGCCCTGGCACAGGGTGCCCAGAGAAGCTATGGCTGCCCCTGGATCCCTGGAAATGTCCCAGGCTAGGCTGGACAGGGCTTGGAGCACCCTGGGATGGTGGAAGGTGTCCATGAGCTTTATGGTTCCTTTCAGCCCAAACCATTCTGTGTTTCTCTGAGGTCATTGAACCTATTCTGTCCCAGGGTACATGTCCCAGTTAAATGCACCCACTCATAATGAAATATCTACGGAAATATTTTAATTTTCTATCATTGGCTAAGAAGTCCTCCTAGAAGAATTTTAGGTTGGCTATAGATAATAGATAAACTGTAATATTAATTATTAAACTCTGTTTGGAACTCCAAATGCTTTCCATAACATCAAAAATGCCTCATTTTCATCTCTAAATCCCCAAACTTTTTACAGGTACTGCAATGGGTGCCATCTGTATGAGGAGCTGGTATCTTTTCCCTCCTGAGATTAATAGGTACCACCATATGGTAGATAGGATGCTCAACTTTGCAACACCAAAGGCTTTTTTGGCAACTTTCCAGGAGCTTGAGGGCCACACCTAATTTGCATAGACATTTACATACAATTTTTATTTTAGACAAATGCACGCAGGATGGTTCGGTGAACTCGTGTGGCTTTCTCTTTGATAGATGCTCTTGCTTTATTTGTTGTTTGAGTTCCTCAGCAATAAAATAGCTGGAGTTGGATCCACCCTGCAATTAATATTATTTATTGATGCTATTGCTCTGCTCACGGTGAAGAAGCATAATCCCATCTTGAAGAGCACCTTTAATTAGTCACAGAAAGTTCCTTGAGATAGTTTATACCAAGGGATTAGAAAACATTCAAATTTCAAAATTCTGTGATTTTTGGGCTCAGATTTTTCTCAGAAAACAAATTTTCTGCAGCAAAATTTTTCATCAACTTTGCAAACAGTTGAAGGACAAGTGTGGGTGTAAAAAACATGACAGAAACAACAGGCATTAGCCCCAAAGAGGTCTTTTTCTGTGAATTGGGCACCTCTGACCTCAGCCTAAAGTGGTTGAATCTGAGGCCAATTTTGTGTTGGCCCAGCTGTGCTTCCTTAGTTGCCATTTTAACCATGTTTTACCATTTATTTAATTCTTCCACTGGGTTATGGGTATTTAATCCTCCACAAAAGGCCTGTGAGTAACTGGTCCTCCCTTTTTAACCTGAGCTGTTGAAGCTCTCCCAAGAAGGATGCTGATATCTTCAATTTTTCTGTCTCAGGGAGGTCAGGATTGCCACAGATATTCCCAAGGTAACTCATGTCTCCCTGGCTGTATCTGCTCCCTTTCTAAATCTCAGGTTTTCAGTAATTTCCTTCTAGTGGGACAGTTCATAGTAATAATATGGCATTAGAAATAAAATCACCTTAAGAGTGAGAACAAATACTTTTAAGTAGAAGAAAATCAATGTCAGGGACTGCTGATGGAGAGGCTGGGCCCTCCAACTCACCATTGCTGAAGATGCAGCCCTCCATGCACAGACCTCCATCTCTCAAACTCAGTGAGAGTTTATTGCTGTTATATTTGACTGCAGAAATTCATCAGCAAAATTACTGTATTGATCCTGGTTTATATTTGAATGCATACTCTCGTTGGAAGCTATTTCTTTCAGGTCTAAGATAACGCTAAAGGTCTTCATTTTGTTTGTGTTTTAATGAGTTTTTTGTGAGTAGCAAACTTGCAGCAGTTGCTTGGGCAGGTAACTGGCTCTGAGGCTCTGTTTTGAAACTCTCTCATTATTTAAATGGATTTATTATTTACTGAAAAAACCCAAAACTCTTATAGTTAGGAATCTCATACCTTTATTAGTCCCTCTGGAAAAAATAGATGAAAACTGATACATTTGGATGTGAAATTAAAGTTGTAGAAATGGGAATGATGTAAAAATATTTGATTTGAGTTGTCAGGGGTTCTTGGGTGCTCTAATCCCCAAACAGGTGGCAAGGGGGATATTTTGTTAGGATATGGATGCAGTAACTGAGAGTTTGGCAGGAATTTTGGGAGGAATTTGGAAGATAGAACATTTTGGGGGATCTGATCAGAGGCCAGGCTCAGATTTATAGGCACAATCAAATCCTATGAGGGAAATTGAATTTCAAACGTGTTATCAAGAAAATTGGTGTGCTTAGAAATGGCCGGAGGAGAAGCTGAGGACAGGAGGAGTAAAAGATTTCAGTGTTTTGGACATCCCTCTAATTCTTTGGTATGAAAAGCAATATGATTGATGCAGCAATAACCACAGTGCTGTGGGGATTTGATACCCAGAGGGAATCAATTAACTGGATTTTGGATATTGGAGCGTTATGACCTTTGCTTAGATCATAATGTTGACAAGTAGGAGCAAATGGAAGAATATGAGTCTTTTCTGATTGTAATTGACTGGAGGTACTGAGAGCAAGGTGCAGATCCAGATTTGCAGACAATGTGTTGATCCCAAGAGATGTGTGGAGAACAGGAAGTGAGCCTTGTGAGATGATAGGGGAGGAAAAACAAATTTAGGAGCAGCTCTTGGCTTCTTTGCACTCTTTAGTGGTCACATTATATCCATGTTACACCTTCAATATTGATTTACAGATGAGTGAGGCGGTGCCTTGCTGCAGTGCCACTGAGTCAAGATTTATCGGGAGTGTTTATCCTGCCAATAACCAACAGCCACCAGTTGTGGTTTTACCCAAACTCCTTGCAAGGAGCTTTGAGGGGGAGCTGTTGCCAGTGGTTTATGAACATCTGCTGAGGTAACAACTCTGCTGCTCCTCACAAAAGATGGACTTTTCTGGGCTGGAGGGCCCAAATGGAAGAAAATGGGTGGCATTAGGTGTGTTATGGTGATGGGCTAACAGATGGCTGAGCCAACTGAGCAGGGCAGTTGCCAATTAACAGGGTGGAGTTAATGAAACCACAGTGAATGAGGAAGGAGGAAACTTCAGGCATGATTCTGTTCTTTAGCAGTCAAGCTTGATGGTCTTGGAGGCCTTTTCCAACAGATCTTAATGATTCCGTAAGTAAAGGACAATATTCCATTAGGGAATGGGGAGAAGTTGTAGCTCTCAGGTGTGAGCAAGGAAAAGATTTTGAGTGTAGGTTGAAAAGCATTGTGATTGGTGAAAAAATGAATGCTAAACATTTTTTATCCATTCTTTCTTTATTGAACTATAGCAGAGAACTGGTTAAATCAGAGTTCTAAAAGCTGGATTTCTGAAAAGATTAAAATTTGTCTTTTACACAGATTTTCATTGGGATGAGTAGACTTGTAAGTTGTATTTTGCATATATAAAAGCATTCTTATTTCTTTCCCTTCACAATTGTGCCAGGTTGGTGGTGTCCTTTGACTGCTTTTCCCCAGCTGAATCAGGACTGTGTGGTCAGGTAGCCTTTTCCTTTTCTCAGACTAACTCTAAATTAGATAAAGACAGACAGCTCTGGCCTTCACAGAAATGTTTTCCTGCTGATCCTTGCATTTTCCATCCTCCAGCTCATCTGCTGGTGAATATTCCCAGTTCTTCTCTCCTTCTATGAGTCTTACTTTTTACTGGAGAAACTCTGTATCTGAGGAATGAAGAATGACAGGTTTCATGGCAGCTTTTTTGGAGAGCCTGGAGATGGAGGATTAGATTCCTGTAAGCCATTTCCACACCGAGGGAGTTACAAAGAAAGAGACAGATTTAGTTGCATGACTAAGTTCCCTAAAACAAGAAACAGTGTTGGGGAAAGTAGTAAAGAAAATGTTTAAATAAATGGTGCAAATTCTCACAATTTAGTTTAATCTCTGAATTATTTGAGCTTCTGATTATTTTTTCTTTAGTTTTCCTAATTTCTTTATTTTGATTTACTCGTCCTCCTATTACTACTTATCAGTATCCATAATATTCACCTGAGTGACTTTTCCTGATCCTGGGCAAGTGTTCTTTCATTATTCCTTTTCATTGGACACACTTGGATCTCCTGCCCAATGTTCCCCACTTTTAAACTCAGCTTGCTAGCATACATTAAAAAAAAAAAAAATTCATATAGAAAAGAAATTACTTGAGAGTCTGGGTGAAACACAATAAATGGTATGTGTGGTTTTATTTTTTATAATTCTTATTTGAGAAATTGTGTTGAGATTCCCCTGATTAGATTTGTGGTGATTTTTTTTTAACTATAATCAGCATGGAAATCTTTAAGCAAAGAGTTAAGGGAAAAAAATGTTGCTTCCAGACTTATTTTCTTGAGTTTTCTAATAACTCACTTCCAATATTATATTTAGTATTTTTATGTATTTTATGCTACCTCACTCCACTGGAAAAAAAAAATTAAATATGCTTTTAAACTTGACTGGAAGTTTTAAATTTGACTGATTAGACTGTTACCCTCTTTTTCTCAAAGGACCCTTGTTTTTTGAGGTGCTGAACAAAAATTTAAACTTCATAACAGTGAATATTTCAGGAAGACCCTACAAAGGTGTTTTGAGTTCAACAACCATCTCTTACCCTGTATATCCATCAAGTTTTGGTTTTTTTTATCCATGAGAAAGGGCAGCTTGGTTATTCTGCTTCCTCCAACTCCTTTCCGTGTGTGCTTTGATGGGTATTAAGAAAAGGAGAGGAATATTTTTCCTTGAGGCTTTTTTGAGGAAACAGTCACTGTCCTTGCGAGGAATGAGAATAGCAGTGTTTGTTACATTAATTCAGTTGGAACAATCATGCCACCTGCAGTCACCACTCTGCATTCTGTGTGTACCTGAATGAAGTTTTCTCTTTTTGGCTTCCCAAAAACTCCAAGGTCACCATGGGAAATACCCCTTCCCTGAAATACATCAAATCTGGGGGAAAAGGTTGTGTAAGGAAATAGAAGTTAGTAAAATGCTCCACGTGGAAAGAGCTGTATTCCATTTTTGAAAGTTCAGTTTTTCAATTTTTTTTTTTTTAATTTACTCAATTGGAAATGAGAACCTGTATTCCCAAAATATTTTGTTCTTAGATGAGAAAAATTATCCAAGAAGTTTTCCATCCCTGGAAGTGTTAAGGGCCAGGTTTTACAGGGTTTGGAGCAACCTGGTGTAGTGGAAGGTGTCCCTGCCTATGGCAGGGGGCTGGAACTAAATGGGCTTGAAGGTCTCTCCCAACTCAAAACATTCTGTAAATTCCAGGCAACGAAATATCCGGGCCTGGTAAATGAACATGAAAAAGAAGAATGGAAGAAAATCTCAAGGTGTAGGGCTTTGTTTGATTGCAGCTAAACGTTGCTGCTCATTAAAGCTGAATTCCTGGCAGCTGCACAGCACAGATAGAGTAAAAGTACAAAACAATTACAGAAGAACCAATAAAATAAAAAGCCCTTTTGAGCAATGACAGCATTCAATAATTGTGTCAATGCTGCTTTAAAAGTTTCAGCTTCTACAGCATCTCCAGTCCCAAAGTGTCTCATCTGCTTTCTAATTTTCCACAAGATGCTTTTAATATTTTGAGATTGATATTGAACCACAGGGGTCTAAAAGGTTTCAAAAGATCTTGCATATGCATTTGGAACCAAACGATCAATTAGATTAATAAAGGGGAATTGTAATTTATATATGAAGCCTGTAAACTCTTGCAGAGAGGTATGGAATAAGAAACCAGGCAGCTTGGGGAGAGCCAGGATTTAAGGTGAGAAAACAAACACACTCAGCAGGAAAAAAAAAAAGAAAAAAAAGGTGAAGTCAGCACCAGTTTTGTTACATTAATCTGATGCTTCCTGCTACAAACATGGAAGAAATGAGGAATTTAATACAGCACCTGTCAAGGTAATTATGGTCTGTAACCAGTTGTACCTTGGGAATGGTTCTATTGCAGACACAAAGCAAAAGCTTGTAAATGGGAAATTGTTATTAATTTTTACGAGCCGTCCTGTTATGGTTGAAATGTTGCCTTCAGGCTCTTCCTTGCAGTTATAATGGTATCTTTTTTTTTTTTTTCTTTTTTTTCTTTTCTGTTTCCTTCCTGAAGGATCGTTGGATTGTTAGTTATATGTTTTCTTAACTGATAGTCATCAAGCTTTGCTTAATCATCTGCTTCCTCCAGCACGGGGCTGCTGGCAGAGTGCCTTTCCTGTGCTGGGGGTCCCTGGGGCTCCCCAAAACCTTGGGGGAGTTCCCATCTCTGCAGGGTTCCCCATGTTAGTGCTTGGGATGCCATCGGCAGAACCAGGAAAAAAATGAAAACAAGCTTTTTCTGCCAGAAAATACATTCCTAGAAAAGTAGAAGTTTCCTTTCAAGAAATCATGTCTTTCCTACCACCCTCATGTGAAGAAAATCAGTGGAAGGAATCACAAGTTTTTAAAGGAATCATCTATGTTTTAATTTTGAAATGATTTTCCACAAAAAAAAAAAGTTTGTGTGTGCTTTTTTTTTTTTCTTGTTCCAAGACATTCTAAATACAAGCAAATTCAAGTGTTTTAGTCAACCCAACCCATTTTTCCCAGTGTAGTCTTTGTTAAAAATTTTTAATGGGCAATTTTTGATCCTGTCTAACCTCTTTCAAGATTTTGTGCAATGGGTTTTTTATCCTCTGCAGGGTTTAATTGATTGTGCAGAGAAACTGAGTTTTCAGCAGCTCCTCATGTTCAGGTGTGTGTTTTTGAGTGCCTCATGACAGATCTGAGTTCTTCTGCAATTCTTCTGTGCTCGTTTGGAGGAAGCCAAATTTCTAATGAGAAACTTGTGATCATATGAACATGAAATGCCACTAAGAAGGACTAAAGTTAGCAAACAGGAACCTGCTCTTTTTGCAGGAATTGGCTTGCTCAAAGCCAGGCTGGGCTTGTTTCTGTACATAGATTTATAGGTTTCATGAAACCTCTGAAGTATTTGGTGAGCAGCAGAACTGACAAGATTGTGGTGTACAGCACTGCTTTCTAGCTGGTTCTTCCACTCATTTCTCTTCACAATTTGGGTAAAATCTAGGTGTAAATCTTCACAATCTGAGCTGCTTTTCTATTAATTTGGGTGGATCTTTAGATCAGGGCTGATGAGCTCTCACACCCACAGAAACCATCATGGGTGTGTTGGAAGGTTTGATCTTCCACTGGTCTCCAAAGCTCGCCCTCCTTGTTGGTGTCTGAGCTTTCAGAAGTTTGCTGACCCAAAACCCAAAATTACACCAAATTTTGCCCAAATTGCCTACTCCCACCAAAGGAAAAAGCTGAAGTGCTGATTCCCATAATTTCTTAATTTGTAGAATGGTTAAGTTTGGGGCAAACATCTTAAGGT